>NC_143436.1:8925000-9525000 GCF_987193195.1 Phasianus colchicus
TCACTAGTTACAGGCCTCCAACCGGGCTCTGCACTGCCGCCAACAACCCTCTGTGCTCTGCCAGTCAGCCAGTTCTCAACCCACCTCACTGTCCACTCATCTATCCCGCACTTCCTCAGCTTCGTTATAAGGATGTTGTGGGAGACAGTATCAAATGCCTTGCTGAAATCAAGGTAGACTACATCCACTGCTTAAATTGAGCAGTACACTGAACTAACAGCAAATTGGAAAAATGTGGTTCCATCTCCAACTAACAAGTTACTACAAAAAAGTTACTTGAGAAAGTGAAAAGGTTGAAGGGGAAGAGAATAAACTGAACAATGCAAAGAGCAATGCAGAACAGAAAAGAACAAAGAATTCTTATTGCTGAAAAAATTTGGTAGAATATTGGCACAAAAACCTCGTGGGATTATTTATTTGATTGAATCTTTAAGATTAGGTGTTAAATTCTGTTTAAGATGCATGGAACTGTCATAGAAAGAAAGATGATTTTAAAAATAGCATTATCTTATATGCTGGTAGATATGTTTTCTAACAAAACCCTGGGCGAAATATGTCAAGTGTACTAAGCCAAATTACACTGCAAGGGTTTGATTATAGTGCTGTAAACTTCTGTTTGAGAGACATGTGGAGGATTCTTCATCCATGCCTCTGAAGAAAAACAATATTGAAGCCTTTTAAGTTTCTATCACAAAACAGGCAGAAATCGCACAGAGCACAACTCTTTTCTGTTGAGTGCAGATGAATTGGCTCCCTAATTGACACATAGTGTTTACACGTAAAGCCGTGAGCGTGACACGGCTGTACGTATTATGCCAAGTTTAATGTTTACCCTTAGTATTAAAAAAAAATAAATTAAAAAAGCACTCAAAAATACTGAGTTAAGTGATAGTTGATATTGACAAGAAAACAAATAAACAAACAAAAAATAATGCAACAGACTAATTAACACTAGGAAAGTAGACTAATAGAATCATAGAATGGCTTAGGTTGGAAGAAACCTTAAAGATTTTCTGCTTCCAACCCAACTATTGTGAAGGGTCAACAATAATTCAAGTTCAGAAAACTTACAAAAGAATTAAAGCAAATTTCTGTATTCAGCTGAGAGTTCAGTCTGTTAAAAATAGGAAGAAAGTAACAACTGAGCAACTACAGTTACTAAGGGCACTAGGAAAATCAGTAGAAAATAATAAGTTGAGAAACCAGTACTCAATTACTGAAGAAAAGGTTTTTTTTTTTCATAAATTACTGCCTATTGAACTGTAATTCTGAAAATTTCATATTTACAATCTTCTTATATAAGCACCAAAGAGATAAAAATACTCTGTATTTTTATTTAGCCCTCCATCAACTGGTTGTTGACATTTTAAAACTTGAACAACCTCACAGTTCTCTTGTTCTTCCTTGCTGAACAGTGCATTTTGAACCTTGTTTTATATACCATTCATTATTGTTCTCTGTATGTTCCTACATATCTCTCATGAGAGGAGGATGCTACAGGAGCTTTTCCCAAATATTGAGTTTCACGCTGAAAGATAGAAATTTGTTCTGTTAAAAGCTGAAATAGAATTTTGTGGTTATTAACATCCTCCGTGTTACCTCCTTGTATACTTATCCCAGGCAGGGCTGAAAATGCCAGCATTTATAAAGCCTATTCAACATTTCCCATTGTAGCACTATATTTTCTGTTTCCTTTTATTTTTGAGAAGGCTTTGATTATTTCAGACCAAAATTGTCATGTTTGAAGCTGTGATTATATTATTTTTTCAGATTTCAGACACTGTGTCATGTATTACACAGATATAGGAAAAGATAAGGGCTAAAGATTAGTAGAAAAACAGTTTCACATGCATGACCTTCAGCTCTATGGGCCAGGAGAGAAAAAGGGGTGTTCTGAATGCTTTTCAGGGTGAGGGAATCTTTTTGAATCAGTTGAAAGAAGAGGAAAATGGTTTGTCACTCTCCCTCCATCGAAGAAAAATGCACAGAGCATTCCTTAAGTCTTGGACTCCTTTGAAGAGCTGGAGGAGAGCGTCTTGGGCTACCATCCTTGGGTTACAGTTCCTGAGACATCTTCAGGAGTCTCTCTCAGCCATACCACTGGAGACATGTGAGTATGCTCTGAAGAGTAAATTTCTGTGTTTCTCTGACACAGAGCTTTGAGTTCACAGGCAAAGCAATTAAATTTAGATAAAAGAAATGATGAGAAAATGAAAGAAAAGGGAACCAGAACAATAATGAGCAGAAAAGGACATATTTTTAATATTATATGATATAAATCCTAAACTAATGTCTTAGAAGTTTATAGATATATGTGACTTTATCTGAGCATTGATTCATAGAAAAGCTGAAAACTCATTGAGTTCTTGGCAATTAAAAAAAACCAACAAACTAGTAGAAGAACAAGCTAATGCAGTCAACAAGATCACAAGAATAAAACAGAGTATAGAAGGAGTATATCCACCCAAGTGAATGCAAATTAGTTGCCACAATAATTCCAAATGAGCTGCACAGCATAAAGGCTCATAGGAACTTCCATATTAAGTTAGAGAAGTCTAAACTAATATGACATGCCCACCTCAGGCAGCAGTAATATAAAGGTTCTTCTATATTATACAAATTTGTCACATAAAGGATGAAATGTTTAATATTCACAGAACTAGCTGATCTTTTAAAAATCCTGCCATAAGACTTACCTCCATTATATCTTGTGACAATGACTTGCACAGATTAATTACTTGACTAATAAAACACTTTCTTTTTCTCGCTATAAAATTTGCCTTAAGACTGCATGACACATCCCACATTCCCCTCTTCACTAGCCACCATGTTATCTTTTATTTGCTTTCTATGGAGATGTGAATAGCCATAAGTTATAGTGCTTTGCAAAGATATTTTTTTCCACGGCTCTAATAATCATAGCTAACATGTTCTTATTTTCTTATTTTTTGGTGTGTTTTATTCTTTCATTTCTGCTATGCCTTGCATTTACTTTTTTTTGCAAGAAGAATTTAGAAATTTAAAGAAGAATAAAAACAGGAACAAAAAAGATTCTTGTAAACTACAGTGAAACGGAATCAATGCATCTATAAAAGTCTTCTTTAAACCATAGTCAGTCTTTTCTGTATCTTGTACAATCTGAGCATCTAAAATGTTGCCTATCGTTTTATTTTTTGCCTCTCATGAGTACTTACAGTTGGATTGCCTTGCTTGCAGTTTGCACATCAATATAATGATAGCTTTATTTTCAGATTTTATTTTTAAGGTTTTGGATGAAACTGTTACATTTTTTTATCTCCTCACCTCCCGCTTCCATCCTTGCAAGAGGCTGAATGATCCAGACCTGTGTCATATCTCACAAAGAATAGCCTAAGTTCATGGCCAAAGTCAGTTCTTTGAATAGCTGGCAAAGACAGTGATGGGCATTTGTGTTCAATAGAAAAATAGTGACAAAAAATCTGCCATGCCAATGAAGGTTATAACATCATCTGCTGCTATAAAACAAGTTTTCACTTGATGACTCTCAGTGCCTTAATATAGTAACTTAGGTCATCAGATAAATTACTTCACATTTTCCCTAGTGATAAATAAAGAAGAAGGAACAGAATTCTACACTGATAATTAGAATCTGATTCTGTGTCCATCAGTCCAATCTTATATCTCATGTATCACATGTCAAAGCTTTTTTTCCAGCGCCTTAATAGGATACAGGAGATTATTCATGTTTCTTTGAGTAAATTATCTATGTATCTCAACCCCAGCAATAGTACTGTATTTGACAGAACCAACATAAAAAAATGTTATTTTAGTTTCTATTCTCATCTGATCAAGGAAATAAGTTCAGAATGGTAGGAAGAGTTTCTTTGAAGATAGATAAAATACGAAAACATTTTTAATATATCTCAAAAATCTCTTTTAAATCCAGAGAATTAAATAGTGAGTCAGAACTTTATCAGATATGAAGGTAAGAGAAGTACGAAACTTTGCTGAACAAAGCAATACTCCTCAAGTTTTCTAATTCTCCTTCATAGTGTACTGAGATGAGGATAGACATTATTTTAATACCCCCTTTTCCAATTAGCCTTATTGTCCATGAAAAGTCTCATAAAGACCTCGCACTTCATTAGTTTCAGGATGCATTGCTATATAGACTATAAGTGTTGAAACCTGCCCCAAACTATTATATTCTCCAGATGAGTAAGATAGTCCTACAGTTTCATGATGTCTTCTATTAATGTCTTAACAAGTGAACTACTTAAACATGCATCCTCTTTCTAACCTTCAGCATTTTCTAGATTAATAATTTCATTAGTGTCACCCACTTTCCTTGCTGTCTCCTCAGAGATTAATTGACATTGAACAAAATTTTAAGGACCTTTTTCCATTCATTGCAAATAGAACACACATTACAAAAGCAAACCCAAGAGCATTAGGCAAGTTCAATCAGGAATCATAGCAATACACCATAGTAAGGCTAGACAGTAAGTCAAATGTATAACAGCAAGATACAACTTTATCCCTGCTTCTGAAATGCTACACGAATGAGCCATAATAGTGCATTTACAGATTCAAAACCAGAAAGTGGGATTTATCATTTCATATTGAAGAGAACACATGAGTGAGTTATGCTTTAGAGTCGATAGCAAGTAGGAGGCAGTTCACATGAGCAACGAATCTGAATCATTTTGGACACTTATTTTGAAGCAATATGAATTTCTTCAGGTACCTGGGTTATTATGACCCTAGGTAAGCTGCCTAAATACATCCATTCATTGAGTCGTAGAATTGTAGAATCATAGGATCATAAAATCATGGAATGGCTTGGCTTGGAATGGACCTCAAAAATCACCTAGTTGCCACCCACTAAATCAGACACCTGATCAGGTTGCCCAGGGTCCCATCCAACTTGGTCTTGAACACCTTCAGGGATGGGGCATCTACAACATCTCTGGCAACCTATTCCAGCATCAAACCAACCTCTCAGTGAAAAATTTCCCCCTGACATATAAGCTTAATCTCCCCTCTTAGTTTAAAACCATTGCCCTTTGTTGTATTCAGTGCTATATGCAGTGTTTTATTAGAAACATATGCAAAGAGCTGGCAGATAAAGTAGAGGTTCTCTGGTAGATAACTATACAGTAGATTACTAAATTTAGTATCTTATCTACTAGGTGAATCCTACCTCTAAGCTAGATGAAGCATACCCAAAGTGACAACCTATTGTCAATTAGCAGCACTGTTCTGTTCTACCTAATAACTACCTAGATGTTAGGTGTATCATCAGTGAAAAAAGAGTTCTTAAATATCCTCTGCATATTCATATTCTTTGGCTGGGAGATTGGGCACATCTGGCCTGCTACTGGAATGATTGCAGAGTCTTGGTACCAACACTTGGTGAGTCAGATAGGTGTTGTAGGCCCTATGGACTGTGGTGCCAACTACTGGAGAGACTGCTCAGCTTTGCTACCAGTTGGACCTGCAAAGGGAAAAATAGTAGCCTAGTCCCCCTTCCTGGTCTCCAGCAACTGGGCAGGAGCAGTGCTGGGCTAGAGTGACTGGAGGAACTTGCTGTGGTCTCACTTATTTAACAGTTACAGGGCAACTGATGCCTCCTTCTGTGGGCAGCTCCTACTCAGTGAACTGAGTAGGAGGCCATGGCCATGAACTCACATAGGCTCTCCTATCCCGCATTTCATCCAGTCCCACAATTCTCTGTGTAGAAATCACAAATCCCAAGTTAAGAGCTTATAGTATCACCATATCATTCAATCGTTTTACAGTTTTATTATATATAAAAAAAAAGAAAATCAATCTTACGCAATGTTTTTTTGCTTACTTTAGTGGATCTTGGCTGCTCACCCAAAATTCTGATATGAGGAAATAGAAGTGATACAGCAGTTCAAAATCCACATGACTCTTTTATCCTTCTATGAATATGCCAAGTACTACTGAACATCATCAAAGTCAACCAAAAAATAATCATGTCAGTAAGGACTGTCAAATGATGGGGAGCCAGTATTCAAGAGTCATGTAAATGTAAATAGGCATTATTTTATCCTCCTTCTCCTTAGCAGCTAGTGAGACATTTTCACAAGAAATGTAGAGAGGGTAGGATGATGCCCCAGCATTGATGGAGATTTCTTCAGATTTTGCAGAGGCTGAATTACTCTCTAGAGGTGCTTATTTTTTCATTCAAATTACTGCACAGAGTATGTAAGGTTTATATGCCTTAAATTAGGTGGGATGAATCCAGGGCCATATGTTATGATTGTCCATGATTTTTTTAGTACGAAAATCAAAGAAAGCACAGCTATCACAAATAGCATATTCTGTTTACTAAGAATTTAGCATTTTTCACAGACATGATGCAGGTACTTCTCTGGATTATTAATTCAGGAGAAAATGAACTTTTCCAGCCACCAGCTACAGAAGCTTGGGACTTTATCTTAAGCTGTAGTATTTATTTTGCATTTCCTTTTGCCAAAAACTTAGCATTATTAGGATTTCTTTAGAAGAGGTTGAAGAAAGTAATGCTTACTACAGTGTCCCCTGTTTCTTTAATTTCACAGCTGAATTACCAGTGACTTACTTAAAGAGAAAAGACTACAAGTAAATTCAGGGCTACTGGAAGCATATATATGTGCATATAAATATGTTCAACCCTTTGGGTGTTATTAGAGTGGAGGTAGCATCCAGTGTATACTAAAACTTCTTGTAATAAAGTAAGGGGGTCATGCATTTTTTAAAAGGAAGAGACAGAGGGTATTTTATCACTACAGAACTGTGTAGTTCTATCCAAGCTACCTTTAAAATAGCTAACTCAACTTGTGGTGCCAGAAAGCTCTGGACAGACTGAGAAAACTTTAAGTATTTATTTTTAATCTTAAAGTGTAGCATGAGATGCTGTAGCTCATGGTGGACTTCCCATGATCATCAACTGAGCCAGCTGAAGCCACTGGATCTGCTTATGACTGAAAAGGCATTCAGACATGTTGAGAATTTGCAGGACAAGCAAAATTCTAAGTGTCAAAACTTCAAACATTTGACCACTAGTCTGAAATTGTGTTTTCTTGCATTTTCTCACAAAGATGGAACTAGAAATTTTAGGTATGTGAATATCAGAGAGTGGGCAATGTTTGGGTAACAGACAGCTGTACATGTACATAGCAATGATAAAGACAAAACTCAGAATGTATAAAGTTCTGAAAATTATGGATGGGATTGATTGTAGTGAAAGAAATTAACCTAAGACATTAATGAATATCTTGATTCAGATCTGTATAGTTTTCAATTTCACCACTAATCTATTATGATTATCTACTACCAGCTTCAAAGGATATATTTGTCATTGTTCCCTGGGGCTGGGCATTTTTCAGAGATAATTTGTCCATAAATGTGGAGCAGACTTGTGATGAGAATCTCAATTCAATTAGAACTCATGAGGGCTTATTTCAGCTTAGCAGGCAGGATAATATCCATACCTGTGATACAGCCAACAGTCAGGGATGGGGACTTGTCTTTTATACTACTGGTTATGTCTTTTATACGTACTGGTTATGGCGGCTAGGAAACAAGCACAGCCCTAACAAGTCTCATAGACACTTGCCAGGCTCTCCTTGTGCTGGGTTTTGGGAGGAGTGGGTGGTGGCTGTCAAGTACATCACTTAACCACAGTTCTGATGATGATGTGAGAAGTTATCCTGGGAAAAATCAGCCGTGTGAAATTAGTGAGTACTAAAAGCCACACTCCACTATGATTCCTGCAGAAGAAGAAAAAGTATGTCTCCATCAAAGAGTTTTCTTGGGTGCTAAATGACTTCATACATATTCCTGAGCTGGCAAATACAGCCCCAAAGTTGCCTGACTGCATTACTGTGGCTCTGACCCCTACATTTGTTCTGCCCCTCTTGCTCTTCAAATATTGTTACTCGTTAAATAAATCTAGATAAGTAGAGAGTCAAAAAGCCTTATCCTACCAATAATTATTTTATGTCAGTCAGGGAGTAGCTTCCTATCTGTATCTGGGTCAGTTTTAAGCTTGGCTTCCAGTGTTAATTTTCATGCTAAATATTCTTAATTTGTTCCTCCTTTATAAGCAGCTCCTTGATCCAGTAAATCTTCTTGTCCCTCCTACAGTGTCTCTCATTCAGAATTGTCATGATTCAGTGAATCTGCAAAGAAACTATTTTAATTATCCTCCCTTTCCTTCTTTCCATCTTTCACTAGCATGTCCAAGCCTCCTGCCAAGGGAATATTCTTATTCTCCTTCAGCTCCCCTGAGGCAATCAGAAATTTTTCATGTCAGGATACCATTTTGTCTCCCATATCACACTGGATCAGCATTTCTCATTGCTGTGAGGTTGATTTCTGCAAGCAGACTCCAGCTGCAGGGGAAGGAAAATACGAGCTCAGGGGAGAATGCCAGAGAAAAAGGATGTGTAGTCTCACTTAGAAAAGCTACATCTCTCTCCGAAACTTGAGTGCCACAGATGTAACTCTGATCCAATGCAAGAAGAAGAAGAAAAAAAGCATTTGCAAAATGTGTATCTGTTTTTTTCTTTATTTTGAACTCCACTACTTTTTTTTTTTTTTTTCTGTGAGTGGAAAGGAGGAGCATGGAGAAGGGGATGGAAAATTTCCACATCTAAGATGCGTATTGAATCCAACCTAAAAATCACAGCTGCTCAATTTCCAGTTGTCCTAAACTCAAGTTGTTGGGCATCCTAAGAGCTGAGAAGAAAACATCATAAACTTTGGAAACAATGAGGCTTTACTTCATGCTTTTACTAACAAGGTAATTGCTTAGACAGCAGCTCGAGCATTAGTGCAGATAGTTGAAAACGTGACAAAAACCTGGATAAAGTACTTTCCTCTCAGGCTCAGCACTGTCAGTCATCCATTCAGGCTTCAGAATTTCCCCAGCCCTCTTTGTTCAGCAAGAGGCTTATTGGAACCACCACATACTGTGACAAACTACTAGGAAATCCTTTATCAGTGTATCCTTTTGAAACTGTCATTGAACTGTATGGACCTAAAAAGTGATAAGCGCTAATAATACTGTGCTCTTTTTATCCACGTGACTCTCAATTTAGTCTCAGTCATTCTTATCTTGTACTCAGGATTTCCTGTTTGAGCTAGTCTGCTGAAATTCCCCTCCTCCTTCCCCTTTAAAATGTAGTGTTTAATATATTGCATAGGACCTACATACGGTAGCGAAATATTAAATTAGTTCTTGAAGCCAGAGGTCAATGCTGTTGTTTGTAACTTGGACTTCTTTCAGCAGTACCCTATATAAAACGGTCCACTTGCAGAAGTTCCACATGCAAATGCAGATTTCTGTGTGTGGGCACTGTACTTTTGTTTTTGATTTTGTTTTTAGCTTTAAGAAGCAAGAATCTGGTCTGTTTCTATATCCATAGACAATGCTGACCTTCGTACCATCTGTTCCTGAGGATACACATGTAACCTTAGCCAGTCTTCCAAGCAGAACATGATGAATCTGATGAACATCTGCCTGTGAAACTCACTGCTCACTGCCCTACACAGATTCATTTCCCTGAGCATTTATCTTCTCCTTTAACAGGAAGCCTAAGGAATTGAACCAATATCCAAATAGGATCATGGATTGTATCAGCAAAGGCATCACCAGCGGAGATAAGGAAGTGATTATTTTATTCTAGTTAGTGCTTGTTAGGCAACACCTGTAATACTGTGTTCAGTTTTGGTCCCCATTGATTGAAAAAGATCTGGACAGGCTGGAGAGGGTCCAAAGAAGAGACACTAAGATGATCAAAGGACTAGAAAGCCTGATATATGAGGTAAGGCTGAGGGAACTAGATTTGTTTACCTGAAGAAAAGAAAACTCAGGAACGATTGCATCATTATCACTACTTATGTTACCAAAAGTCTTTCTCCAAATATACATAATAGAAGCTCCTGCAGAAAATACAAAAGAAGTAAATAGTGCTGTTGGCATGACTGTGACTTTTATTTCAACATCTCAGTGTTTAGATGCTCATCTAACATAGTCCATGAATACTCATCTACACCTGCCCATGTCTATCTCATGGTACACAAATCCACTTCTTCAGAAAAATCCAGCTTACTCTGAGACAACACTGAATGGAGAATAGTGCTCTCAATCCTCTGTGCAAGAATAATGGCATCAGTAGTCTTATGGAGAGGGAAAGAAAATGTGTACTGAAGGTCTATGGCTTGCAGGAGGAGATCTGGTATCTAGTTCCTAGTCCTTTTTTATTACAAAAAAAAAAAAAAAAAAAAAAAAAAAAAAAAAAAAAAAAAAGAAGTAGCATGGAATGAATTAAAAAATATATTATTTTTAAAGAGCTGTTGGTATAACTGAGAACATTGAAACTCTGCAGTATTTTCACTACTCAATTTAGATGAGTCTCTTTAGGGACAGATTTTCAAGGAGGTGGAACTTAAGAACAGAATGACCACCTCCTGGGTGAGCTAAGGGCAAAAGTCTCCCTTAGCACGTGCTGACATACTTGTAGAGGCTGGCATGCCTAAGGGCTCGTCTGAGTTTTTTCCGTCTTGTCTCCAGTTGTCTTGTCTACAGAAGCACAAATGATCAGTGTCCCTGATATGCTCCAGCTCTTTTAGCTCCCCCATATTGTATTCTGTAAGGTAAGCACAGGGGCAGAGGACTACTTCTATGGCTCATAATGGCAGAACTCCTTTACACAATGTTTATTATTTGAGACACATATTTGCTCCATTTAAGGAGCCTTTATAGTAAGCATAAGAATATATTTCTATGTAATAATATGTGAATATCTCCTCAAGTTCAGTGAACTAGTTGCACAGATTTCCTCTCTCAGAAAAAAAAAAATATATATGTTTTAAAATTTTTAGAACAATTTTCTTTATAAGGTTGTAAAAATTTGCTGATTATTTATTAATTATCTGTTTGGATTTTGTATGTTTAATAAAAGCTGTCAATATTTGCTTTAGCTATGACCCAATTTTGGAAACAAATGAGTCTTCAGTTTCATCTACTGTAAAGATGCAGTCCTGGAGCAGTATGAATATGTATGGCAATATTTCAAACAGAGGTCAATAATTATTCAATTGGAGGGCTTGTCTTTACAGTTAAGATAATATTTAATCTTTCTTCCATCTATAAAAAAAGCTTTAAAAGAAGACACCAGAGCTTTACAAGAGAGTCATAATTCTGAAAAGCTTTTCTTTCTGGATCTCAGTTTTGAAACAGAAATAGTATCCCTGCAGTATTTATACCAGTGTGTAGGGACTTATGCTTTGACCAGACAGACTAGCAGTCACTCTACAGTTTGGAATGAACATTGATTCATTGTCAGAAAATGGACATCATTGGTTCTGTTGTTTCAAAAGATGATTGATAGCAATAGTACATTATCTTCTTACAAACTCCTCAGCATCTGAAGAAGCTGAAGGGCACCAAGGGTTCTTCCTCAGTCAAAAGCTCTGTGCCATCAGACTGAACTGCTGTCTATCTGTCTTGACTCAGCTACCACCACTGAGATTCTATTCTAAATCCTAGATCTGTTAAATCAGCTGCTGCACAAGTTTCTCCAGTGTTTCATTCCAATTCACTTTGCCAGCCAGCTCCAGAATCTAACTCCTGTCCACCAACCCTTTGTCATAGTTATTTTGCGTCATAGAACTCGTGATACTGCCTTTCTCCACACAGCCTTGTGCCTACTGTTATCCTCTTTGTCCTTCAGCTGTCCTCTTTTTTTTCACATTTGCAACACTGATCTTCATCATGAAGACAAAGACTTCATAATCTCAAAAGCTGCATGGAAAAAACTTTGTATTCCTTTCAGTCCTTCCTTTGGATAGAATGAATATAGAGGAGTTGGATGTGAACCATCGACAAGGATTTGCTGACCAATATTGTTTCTTAGCAAGGTGATTGTGAGGATAGTAAAAAGGCTGATACAATAGTCTACTTCCTTTGCCAAGTCTCTAATTTCTGCTCTAAGAAATAAAGACACTGGATCTCCTCAAAGAAAAGGTTAAGGAAGTTTTATTAAAAAATAACGCTTTTTTTTTTTTTTTTTAATATCGTACTTGGAAACAGCTGCACAAAGTTGATTATAATTATAAAAAGCACCCAGAGCAGATATCAGCATGGAAATGTCATCTTGAACAGTCAAATTTAAAGGAAACATTTCAGTTACATTAGTAACTGAAAACATGGGAAATGTTCTTACAAGAGGAAGTGTCAACCAAATCTAATTAAAGACGATGTTTCAATTCTTGATGTAATGTAATTTAAACTCATTATCCACCTATAATGAGAGAAAGGATGTGTTTGAATTCATATGCCACATCTAGCATTGTGATTCCAGAAACTGTGATAGACAGTGACAGATTAGAGGAGGTCAGTGTCACACTACAAGGAGGAATCACTGATGATCAATTTGGTGGGAAAAAATACAACAACAACAACAAAAAACCACAAGAAAACTTCAAAAATATTCAGAGAACTGTCCTTTGAAGGAAAATCTTCAAATAACATAATTAATTCTTGATACAGCCCCTAACTTAATGAGCTTTTTTTTTTTACTTGTCAGCTTTTTGCAAATTGATAGAATTACATGTGCTTGCAATACGACTCTGCAAAGAACTACATGTAAGTAGATGCTTAAATTCCTGCTGCATGACTGTTACATCATTTTTTAAAGAAAGGTGACTGTTAAGCAAATTATTTGGTTTTGGTAACTTTGAGTTCCAGCATAAGCTTTGCTTTGGTGAAGGAAATAAGTAGTCTTACATTACTTTTTGCTCTCACACACACACAATTCTGAATTAAATAATTTAGTCAATCCTATTACACTTCCCAGTGCGAAATATTTTAGAAAGTGTAAAATTAATGTTATTTTAAAACTGAATTGGTTCACTAAAAGAGGCACTATATTTGCATAAACTAAAATAGCTGTTCATTTAATTCATTTAATTTAGCTAAGAAGCCTTCATCCTTTTCTTTTCTCCCTAGCCTTTTTCCCAGCTCTGTCCCTGTCAGTTTCATGACTTGATTTAAAACACTAAAATGAAAAAACCACAGGACTATAGCAATGTACAAACATCCTATGGAGGTTTTGTGACTTTTGTACTTTTTGAATACCAGAATGTTCTATAAATAGTCTTGTGTCACACAAATGTCATGATTTTTTTTTATTTGCAGGTACACAATGTTAAATGCTGAAAACATGTTTGAGCACTATCACAGAATTTAACTGCTTTCAGGCAGTACCCTACTAGTGCTCTTTGTGAAAATCTGTATGATAGAACATAGGAATTGGCATAAGTTCTGTTGTAGAAATGCTAAAATCACTACTTAAATGATGATTTGAACTAATTAGCTATTTGACTCGATATTACAAAGAAAACAAGAGTACCCATCTGAAAAACAGCAAATAGAGGCTGGCAGCTTCTTTCTTAATTTCATTGCAACATCTTAAGACATGTATTTATTAGTTTGAAAAATAGTACCTTTGGATCTAAGCCTTCATCACTTAGTGCAAATATAAAACTCAGAAGCAGTAGTTGTCCCCAGTAAGGACTTAGATAAAACATGCAATTAGTTTGACAGAGGTATCCATCAGAAACAACGGTCATGTTTCAAATGATGCCAGACAAGTCAGGACTTGAAACAAAGAGAGAATCAAGCTCAGCTCATGTCATTTTAATCAAGGACAAGATAAGGGGAAAGATGCAATATGAGCAAGTCGATTCTGAATAACTATTGAAGGTTTGTTAAATGAGTTTACTGCTACCTTATTTACATAAGAAAATCTCCACTCATGCTTCACTGAACCTCAGCCAGGCCCTAATTGAGAATTTATGGTTGAGCTCTCAGTGGAAGTACTTGAATGTTAATTCAATGGGCAGCATTTGGCTTGAATTCAGTCTTATTCATGACACTGATGAGCAGTGTCCATTCATGCAAGATTACAATAACAAGCAAAGATTTGAACTGGAATTAGACAAGGAGTTGACAAAAATATGGAGCCAATCTTGAACGCACCTAGATTTTCCTGTATGTATATATGTATATATTTATAAAACAAATTCACCTTTTTCCTGGGTTTCTTCTGGTTCATATGTGTGTGACTGTAATGTCAGTATATTTCTTCAAATCAAGTAAATCCTTCTTTCTCTCTGAAAACTTCCATGTCAACCACACTTGCCAAAGAAAGAAAGGAAGTTTTTTACTACTCTCCAAATTGCTATATATTCCTTCGGTGTGTGTCTCACAGGTTGCTCTTCTCTGCTTTTGTGTTTCATTTGAACATAGGTTCAAATTTTTATTGAGCAATGGTAGAAAAAGGGCACTATTTATCCTACAGAGGTCTGTGATACTGAAGAAGTTCTGCAATTATATTGATAGGTGATAGTCACTAGCTCTTCCGAGTGCAAGAGTTTTTCCATCATAGGTTTTCACTGGAGAGGAGCTGCAAGGCCACATCCGTGGTACAGGGGTTCCAGACAAGTTTTGATGCAGAAATAAAACTTAGAAGTTCTAGTTGCCTTTCAATGCTTTTTACTTGGTGACAGGGTACATCAACACTCACTAGGAGTCATAGGATGGTTTAGGTTAGATCATTTACTTCCAATTCCCTGCCATGCACAGGGTTACCAACCACTAGATCAGGCTGCCCAGGATCCTACCTATCCTGGCCTCAGGTGCTTCCAGATGTGGGGCATACACAATCTCTCTGGGAAACATGTTCCAGCACCTCACCACCCTATGAGTAATTTTTTTTTTTTTAATCACTAAGGAAGCCAAGGAGAAGAACATACCTATAAATGTCATACAGAAGACTTTTTAGGAGATTGCTTCTGTTAAGAAGAAAAAAAATGGTAGAGCTGGAATAGAGTAGAGCATATAACTTTTCTTAGGATCACAATTTAGATCACCTTAGAATCATTTGTCGTACTTCCCCAACTCTACAATTTACTCTCAAGTACACTATTTTCTTAGTAAACTTATCATGTTTAATTACAGACTTTTGTGCTCCTTATGAGCTGAGACTAACACTGAATCTACAAACTTTTTACAGTAAACACAGTGTGTTCACAACAATTTGATTCTTTGATCAGCAGCTTGTTGCAGCCCTAAGAAAAACATATCATCGTCCATCTACTCCCCATGTAACTCACCCCATGTTGCAGTTCATGTTTCTGCATCAATTACTGGGCAATCTGTTCTGAACATACTAGTAGAGATGCTATGGCCCCTCAAAGGCTCAGGTATGGTAGGGAAGCTCCAGACACCTGCTGGGCACAGGTGTTCTCTGAGATGACAATTTACTTCTAAAAATCAAAGGGAGCAGAGGGAGGAAGAAAGAGCAAATAAAAGCTGCATTTCATGGTTTCAGAAGGTCAAGACTACCTTCTGCAATGAAGGGCTCATAAGCGTACAGAGTAATGAAAAGTCACAAATACAGGAATGACTAGGTATTGGATTTATGGGATCAAATAATTAAAATATGTTATTTGCATGAGGCTGGTTATGTATTGTATGATATGCAGGAAAGAAATACAGAATTAAACACGAGCTCTTATTTTTTTCTCTTTTCCAGGAAATTTCTATCAAAGAAATACACAGATGGGACCTTTGTTTCCCCAGACTCAGACCTACTTCCCAAACTAAAAAGATGTTTTTTCACCTGAATTAGCATTGAGCTCCCATTTAATAGGAAAGGAGATACAAGAAGAAGTAATAGAACCATATTGGAGTAATGGGAAGCTATCTGATTAAAGGGAAGAATAATGTAACTCAGTATTCGTGCCACTGTCTTTTTTCCCCCAGAATCAAAAAAGGACTGTAGAGGGAAGGGAACTCTGGAGAATCATCTCACTGTACCTTCCAGATCAAAGCAGCATCAGCTGGAGCAGCTTATTCCATCAGGTTTTTAGTATTTCCAAGAAAGGAGCATCCACATTCTCATCTGGCAACTTGTTCAAAAGTTCACTTCAGTAAGTCCATGTCCATGTCTCTTTGGTACTGAGGTTTTTGAGATCCATCTGAATGGCAGCACAACCATCTGGTGCATCAGCTAACTCTCTCAATTTTGTAACATATATAACACTGCTGAGAATGCTTGGTCCCATCATCTATGTTATTAATGAAAAAAGTTAAATGATACTGGACAGTATAGATTCCTGGGGTACACCACTAGTGACTGGAAACCATCTCTACTCTGCTCTGTTGGTCACAAAACATTAAGCACTTTCCTACAGATGAGAACAGGAAAATTGGGTTGAAATTCACATTACTAATGCACTTATACTACTTACTGGAGCATATGTCTTAACTGAGAAAACCATTGTCTCCAAAGGCTGTGCTCCATCTTGATATTGCATCTTCCAGTTCACAGAAGCTTCCATGAGAGTAGGAAAGTCCCTCCTGAAGTGGGAATATCTGAAGTTGAGCCTTCATTTGCTTGCACACCTCTCCTTAACTGAGCCCTCTGTACTTAGCTAGCAGTTACTTCTGAAATTCAATAACTGCTAGAAAATCCTTACACTCATACAAGGACAGACTTTGCTCACTACGTGTCTTACTCTCTTTTGAGCTTTTGAGAGAGGCAATGCTACAATTGAGGTGTTGATGCTCAGAGCATGTGGCATGGCTCATGAAACCCAAATGGAATTTTTATGAATCTCACACCAGAACTACATTAAGAGCACAGAAAAAAAAAGACCCAGTACTATCACAGCCTCTATGGTGAACTTTATAGAATAACAGTTACCTCAATCTAGAAATAGTACTTCTGCTTTTGGGGGGCATTACATCCACATGATTAAAATGTTTTTGCTCAGGTTTTGGCATCAGCCTACCCCTATCTGCACCTGTGGTGTCATATTTCCTTCCAGCAGTTGAATTTCATACTGTCTTCAGAGTTAGTTGCTGCAGATCTAAACACAGCTGGTCCCTTCAGCTGTATGAAGAATCATGCCTGCACATCCAGGGCAGTACTAAAATCCAACCTCTCAGACAACTACTCAGTGCCAGAGCATGAGGCTCTTTTCTAGAGCTCTCTTTCAGGGCTTCATCAACATCTACTGATGGAAGAAGAAAATTCACATTTCAGCTACAAGGTTATGAAAGGTAAGCTGGGTCTGGTATGACAGCAGAAGGACACCAAAAATGAGAGTCCCTGTGTCTTTCTTTTAATTCTAAGATTTGTACTCTTGTAAGACTTAATTCTGTCATATCAACTCGGCACTTATCTAGATATAACCTTTATGAACCTAACTTTATACAGCAAGCACCACACTGTCTTCAGCTTTCAAAGGGGTGAAAAACATTAATGTTTTAAGCCACATTCTTTAGGAGCTTCCTAAAGTTCAATATATTAATGCAGTTCATTCTATCCAACAGTAAATATATTTCCCCTGTAGGAAGGTTATATTCAGCTGTAAGAAATAATCTCAGACCTGCCAGGCAACTAAAGTAGTATTATTCCTTACATGTTTAAGTTTTAATTTACTGTTTGAATATCTACAATGTTAAATCAAATATTTTTATAGAAAAAATCAGCATGGCACCACATAATAATGCTAAAACCTTCCATTTCCTACATCTTTCTTTGTCTGAGAGTGTCATGGGTTGGCATACTAACAATATAATTCATTATATAAAATGAGATGTATTGTTCTTAAACTTATAGACAAATTAATCATTTAATGATGGTTATTTTAATGATATAATTTAGAAAAGAGTTATTTAAGGTTAAAATGTATGGTTTGTTCTCAGTTCTCCCAATTTATATGCCTTTATTTCCAATCAGTCATTTGTAACATTTTGAAAATTGAATTGTGAGCTGGAATTTTCCAGTATTATTTACAGCTCAGCAGCAATTCTGGGGAGGAGCAAAGGTCTGAGTAAAATTGTTTTAGATGTTTATGACTTCATACTAAAACCAAGCTACATTCTTCAGCCTGACTGCTGATCTTTCATAAGAATAACCTGAAAATAGCTCAATACATTTTGTTCTAGCTTGGCTTAAGATTTCTTGAGTAGGTTCCTTCAATGGATTCATAGTTTTAAGGTTCTAAGTGTGAAAACTTTTTTTTTTTTTTTTTTCATAGATGCACAGTATAATTTTCTACAAGGTTTATTTTTAAAAATTGATTTTAAGCTCTGCTTCAACAATGCACAGAAGAAAATGTAGTTGGTATTTCCCCATTACATGGTATATTAAAAAAAAAAAAAAAAAAACATTTTTCAAACAAAAATTCTCATTGCACATGTTTAATTATGAAAAATATTGCTCTGTCACAGAAGCTTCCTCACATGCTAGTAAATTACCAGTCTAATAGAAATAGAAAGTCTGGAATTAACTTTGCTAAACAGTACATTTCTGCAGTCTCTATAGCTGAATGAGTGAATCTCTGATTCCAATAACGAGTAGAAAGAAGTAACTACTCCTAAGAAATAATTAAGGTAAACTAAATGTATGTGTGTTAAAACACAGAATCATAATATCAATCACAGAATCATAGAGTCAAAGAATGGCTTGGGTTGGAAGGGACCTCAAAGATCATCTGGTTCTATCCTTCCAGCATTGTCTGAAAATTTATTTGAAAAGCCAGAGCAGAAAATGTTCAAGCCCCTGTCTTAAGAAATGCTTTTTATACAAAAAAAGAACAGGTTTACTAACTTCAAAATATCTGGACAGATATAGTCTTTAATTGGGCAAGGAAATCATAAGGTTCAAAAACAAAATATGTGTGGAAGAGTGTTCAAAGCTGAATGATGAAGTCCTCTGCTTCTCAGCCACGTAAGAAGTGGTAGAATTCCTCCCTGATACTTGAAAGGAGATATGAGGGAGCACTGAAGAGTAGGATTAGAATTATATCAACAAACTCAGGTCAAGTGTTAGCATGATTTCCAAGTTCTAGTGATGTATTGTAAGCCACAAGATAATGAGTCAGAGATGGCTTTTCAAGTGCTGTCTTCCCTTTGTGACCCTTATGATGAAATTCTGCATAACAGTGAGGTTTCCTGCTGTGCTTAGCTCTTTCAAAACTGTGGCTGCTTCTCTAGATGGCTAAATAAAAGAAGAATTAACTGGCGACACAGTACCTGTTCTCACACAGGAAGAAAGAAGACCTACATTACTTTGATAGTTGGTAAGATACTAGAATACATTCCTAAATAGTTGCTAGATAATATACTAGAACCAAATGCAGTACTTAAAAAAATCCAGCATGTAGCAATCAAAAGAACATCATGTCAAACCTCTTATTTCCACCTCTGATGAGTGATCTTGCTTAGCAGATGAAGGAAAAGCAGCAAATGTGACGCATTCTAATTTTATTAATCTTTTTATATTCTGTATAAGCAAAGTAAGGAATTTTAAAATCAGTACCTGTTGATGTGTAGCTGACTGGAAAATGGAACTTATGGAGAGCTTTTCAGTCATTTCTTTCTCACAGAAGAAGGGCATTTTGTATGGGGTGCCCCTGATATTTGCATTGTCCCTAGTTCTGGCCAATCTTTTTATTTAGGGTGAGGATGAAGCAAAGAAGCACGGAGTTCTTAGGTGACAAGCTTAGAAGGATTGTACGTACTTTGGAGGAAAAGGTCAGAATTTATAACCATCTTGCTAAACTGAGGCAAGCATTTGAACCATGAGGATGGAACTCAATAAAGGAAATGCCATGAATAGTAATGTCTGTGGAGGAAACCAGGAGTGCACAAATACAAATGGGAGAATATTTGGAGGAACAGCAGTACAGTAGGAGAGGTTTAAGGTCGCCACAGCTCACAAACTGTATGAATTGACAAGATAATGCAGTTGCACAAAAGGTAGATCGCATTCTGGGGCATATTAACAGCATGACAAAGGAAGTAATTATTCCGCTGTATTAAGCAGTAGTGAGACCTCAGCTTGAGTACTGTCCCTGAGCTGAGCAACAAGCATTAAGATAGATGTAAATAAATTGGACAGTCTGTAGAGGAGAAAAAAAAGACAGGGTATAGAAAGCACAGCTTATGAGAAACGTCTGGGAGATTTCTATTTACCCAGTATAAAGAAGATCACAGGAAAAATCCATGATATATCAAATAGAATTAATTAGTTTAAAGAGGATGATGGCTATTTCTTCTCCACATCCTGTATTGCAAAAGATGCTAACTTCATTAAAATAAAATAAAAAAAAAAAATTAGAGAGAAATTTCTGTACAGAATTTTAGAGATAAGAAAAAAATTCTAATTATTAGATTAGTGAGGCCCTGGAGCAGATGCTTGATAAGCTTCTGGAGCTCTATTGCTTTAATAAATATTGGACAAGTTCTTTCAAATACTGTCTAGAGTTATACATATATATATAGCTTTCTATAGAGGAGACAAATGATCACTCAATATTTTTTTCATTCTTGTGGTTCCATGGAACTATTACTTAACACAAAATAATTACATCGTATTTAACGAGGTTGTATGTCTCAGGTTTCCACCTGAGAGTGTAGAAAATTTTCCAAGCACAGAGAAAGATATTTGAAAATGCAGTAAAATTTGTAATTTATGATGTCTGAATAGGATTAGTTTTTTATAAAATGTCATTGAAAACAAGAAACAAACAAAAAGTCAAAGAACAAATTGTCTTTTAATGTAGAAATGTCAAAATTGTCTTTTAATGTAGAAATGTCATGTCACCAACAAATGTTTAAATTTTAAATTTTTATCAAAAAATTAAGAATTCTGTAATAAAAGAATCCTTTATGAAATATTCTGTACATTTCTGAAAAGAGTTTCAGCTGAAACAATTTCAAAGACTTGTATTTTTAGTTGTGATTTGCAACTGTAGTACTGTTGAGTGTAATGGTTTTATCTCATGTCTGAATTCAATAGCTTTGAATTACGAGGGCTTTTAGTTCTGTTTTCTCAATATTCAAACTATTTTCCTTAGATTGTTTTAGCTTTTTGCCTGGCACTACTCCAAATAATTCTCTCCATTAATGACAAAGGCAAACTAAGGACGAGTTCAAACAAGTAGATAACCGTAAATCAGGGAGCTCTCCCACAGTAGTATCTTTGTGAAAGCACTCTGATACCTGTCCATCACTTCATAAAACCATCCGTTGCTGTGGGCAGAAATTACAGTGCAGAGGCAGGTAGCCTTGTGGGGTAATGCCTTGTTCAAAGGCTGTCACACTCAGTCAGTACTACAGCTGCTATCATTATCTCTGCATTGGCATTTCCATTATACTCCTCATGCATGAGTTAGAAACTATTTTACACTGAGCTCGAATCTTGTTTGCAATGCATATTCTTTCAGGGTTGTATTTCTGCAGGGACACTTCCAAAGTGAGTCTGAGTACAAAATGGACTCTCTCGCTAATCCAGTTGCACGCTCAGGTTCGGATCACTCGTACGATTGCCAGAAGTTATGGGACTGTTCACCAGCACACCTGCACCATACTGAAAACACCTGAAATTCACTGAGAGCTTTCTCTCCTCCCGATCGTTGGCATCTCTTCCACTGAAGCTGTGACATTCCCTTAGGAGTTAGTTTTTAATACATTGAGGATTAATGTCACAATGTAAGTAAGCTTAGGAAATTCAATGCTTGCTACGCTTGGAATCAATCAGAAATAACAGTAGGGCTGAGGGTGGGAAAAATGCTCTGGAAAAAGGATCAGAGAAGCTATGCCTTCAGTCACAGAGTAAAGCTGTTCTTGGAGCCAGAAGACAATGAATTATAGTCTTACTTATAGCACTAGGATAATTAGACAACTTTTACATCTTTTACACTATCACCACTGACTTCATGCCCTCAAATGAACTACTTACGTCTTCCACAATTCATCCATAGTAAATTATTTTTGCTAGAGACTATTTCTTACTATATTTTATCACAGTCTCTGCTATAACAGCTCTAGGCTCATTAAAAGATCTATTGATTCTCCTTATATGAATAAATATATTCAAATATATGAATATATTTTAATGCTCATATAAATATATGAATGAAGCCTTATCCCATCAGAGTTACACTGTCTTGAAGCAGTGTAGCATGAGTGAATCAATCAGAGCCTTATTGCTCTCTCAACTGCCTCTAATTTGTGACAGTACACTGAGAAGTAGCGTTATTTTTTTCCCATTTTCTTATCTTAACAGTAAATGCAAAGGGGAGATAGATGCTGAGGGAAATCTCCAGGTACACCAAAACTATGTGAGGTAGAAAGACCCACGGAACTTTCTTCTCTCACACTGAATCTTCAATGGGAGCATGAATCGAAAACATTAGGTCATGGCCTGTAGCAGTGATTGAGCACCTGGTGAAGGGGTATAGCCAGCCCTGGGAGCACAAGTAGAAGCAATTCATCTGTGTGACCAGACTGGAGTCTGAGTCCACCTCTCCCTAATTTCATTTAATAGCAGGCAACCAAAGAGGAGGGATGTCTATGTGGAGAATGCTTTTTTTTTAGAGTTTGTTGCGAGCTGGGTTCCTCAGAAATGGTAAGTTATTGTTCTTTATTGACAAATTCCAGTTACTACCTTTGTTGAGCAATCTGAATCTGGTTAAAGGCACCTATATCAATTGCTGTCTATCCTCACAGAGGACAAGAGGACAAGAATAAATGTGATCAGGAAAGTATTGCTGAAATAGACAAAAATTTACTTATTCTGTTCTTTATCTGGACATATTCTCCAGGAAGTAGAGATTGAATTGCCTGCTTCTTATCAACAACTAACATGTTATACTACTGAAATGTAGGTAAGAGTAAGATAGAGAAAGGCTTCCTGTAGCTATTAGTAAATTTCAACTGCTTCCATTGTCCAAAAAATGAACACCAAAAAACTTCAGAAAAAAAATAATGAAGGCAGCCAGAAGCTAGCGATGTTATCTATGTAATTATTGTCCTCTCTGACCAGATCATGAAACATACGAGCTGTGAAGCACCTCAAAGGAGTAGCATCAGAACTAAGATTATAGCATTAAAAAAAAATCAATATGTTAATGCATAGCTCTTATTCTGGTTCCATTCCACTATGAAGCCTATCCAGGAAAGTACCTTTATCAGCCTATTATTAGTCAGGCAAACATTTAAACTCAGTTTTAAATAAGTGTGAAGGTATCACTGATGCTCATGGAATTTATACAGACATTTAAATGAAACATACTGCAAAATGCAGTGTGTTTACATGCATACAGTGGCTGAAGGAACTGGGGCTGTTTACTCTAGGGAAAAAGGAGGCTGAAGGGAGACCTTAGTGCTTTCTTTCAATATCTGAAAGGTGCTTACAGCGAGAGTGGGATTGGTCTCTTCTCACTGGTGACAGGACAAGGGAAAATGGCCTGAAGTTGTGCCAAGGTAAGTTTAGGTTGGATATCAGGAAAAATTTCTTTACAGAAAGAGTTGTTAAGCATTGGAATAGATTCCCTAGGGGTGTGGTTGAGTCACCTTCTCTGGATGTGTTTAAAAACCATTTGGATGTGATGCTCAGGGACATGATTTAGTGGAGGGTTGTTAGAGTAGTAGGGTTAGGTAGTGGTTGGACTCAATGATCTTTAAGGTCTGTTCCAACCTGAGCAATTTTATGATTCTATGTGCACCCTTGAAGAAGGGGAAGCTATTCTGTAAAACAGACTGGACTTCAATGACTATGCTGAACCTCTGATTTTAGCAACAGGTAAATAATGCTCATTATCCAAAAAGTCGTTTTCACTTTGATTCTCTCTTTGTCTCTCAGGAGATAAATGTTTTCTGACAGCTGTTGCCTAATTCTTTGAAATTTAGAATTTATTTTAATGGTCTCCTGCCCATCTGAGGATATTTCATTTCTATCACATTCACACTTCTATGTATTTGATAGTAAAAAATACTCTTTCTACAGGTTGAGCAATTAGGAATTCTAAAGCATAGGCCTTTCCAATAAAAAATCATTGCTGACCTTTATTGAAAGACAGCAGTTCAGTTTTTAAGGTATGGCTGCTCCTAACTGAGAACAGAGCTGCTTCTCATTACTGATTTAAATTACTGATTTAAATACAAAAACTCCAGCTTCTCAATGATATTGCAGGAATGAGTCAAAATGGAAGTCTACTGAAAAACAAAGTTTTATCTAAATTCAAAAGAACCATCTCATGACATTCATCCTGCTCAAATATCAGTTATTAGGCTTTTAACATTTTTATCTCTTCAAGAATGACAAAAATCCTAAGAAATTAGCTCTCTTGGACAAGCTAATCATGTGTGTGATTAAGATGATAGATAGCATGTGTCACCATAGTATCTGGTGACAGTTACTTTTTCTGAATCCTGCATTTCCAATACGTATCAAATACTTAGAAAATATGCTGAGATAAATAATATATTATTACATATATTAAAACTTTATAGAAGTGTTCAACAGTGTTATTTTTCTAATGACTCCAACACGTGACGTTCTCGTGACTCATATTTAGTATTTTCTCAAATAGCTTTTAGAGGCATGGATTCTGAGAGTGGCACTTCGTATGCCAAAAAGCCAGCAAGCAGAAATGCAAAGAAAACCTTAGGAAGCTGATCTTCATGAGAAAGAAAAGCAATACATACATTGTAATATCATGATATATATATTCTAATTTTTCCTCAAATTAATACTTTGTTCTAGATTTAATAAAGAAATCAGTGTTTTTTCTTACAAGAATATGTAAGCCAAATTTTGTGTCTAGCATCCCATATACTTCCCAGGTAAGTACAAGAAGCCAGTGTGTATATGATGTAAGGTGGCTGGTGACACATTCTTCTCCAAAGTGCATATCTTTCACTTACTTAGCTTTTGCCATATCTGGGTAAATGCTGCATTGCAGCAGGATTTAAAATCTATAGAATGCATTTAGCATTTCAAGCTTTGTTGCTATTTTGGGACGAAAAGATGTTAAAATACTGTAGAGACAGATAATTGTGTTTGAGGTGATTGATTTTTCTACTTGCAATAAAAAAAAATAAAGCAACTTTTAACAACTGCATCAAAGCTGCTAACAGCCATGGCTAATTTTCTGCCTGAAACCCACTGGACTTTCCCTCCAGAGTTTAATTGCAGTTATCCATTTGATTAAAGAAACTCCATTTAATGTCTCATGATGTTCAGCAGAATCCTCACGATCTTTGTGACTGGTGAGAAGGGTCTAGAAGTTGGCCATTTACTGTCATATATTTTTGGGCACTGAAATGAAATCTTCCAGGGTTGAGTTAGCTTGATTCGAGCATATTCCACAGTTATTCGCTGGGACAAACACAGCACTATAGATAATTCCACTGCTCTTTAAGCAGTGAGTACTGTATCTGCAGCAGCACAGACATCAGCGCAAGCACTCAAATGCTGCCAAGTGAGTACTGAACAATCTGAAGAGGGCCTATGCCCCAGATGCAGATGACTAGTGTTTGGGAGTTTTGCCCTGTGTGGCTCCTGCAGTGTAGGTATGCACAATCTGAGGCAAACATCTGCACTGTGAGGACAACTGGGTTCTTTTATTGTCAGCTTCTGTCTGGGGAATATGACTAGTTATAGATTAAATATGACTAGTTATAGATTAAATGAAACAACTAATCAACCATACAAAAACCTCCACCAGTTTCTATTCAGGAGTTCAAGGAAAGGCAATCAAGTTTCTTGATTTCTCTGTTAATCTATGGCCTAAACTCATGAATCTTGCTGAGCTTTGTTCAGAGCGTAAATAAAATTGCTGTCATCAACTCCTGAATCACAAACATGCTTCTCTGCTAGTATGGCAGTGCTAACAAATGTGGATAAATAAATTGCAGTGGTCAGAATATTGCTGTATCCATTCTGTATTTCTGAGGAAATAAAATCCATTCTGCTTCCCAAAATACTTTATGGGAAGAAGAAGAAACTTTATCCTTCTGCATCCACGTATTGAGAGACTAAAAAAAAAAAGAATGTCAAAGACTAACCTAAGCCTTGTGGTAGATGGCTTGCTATTTTAATATGCCATGCCCTTTACTGGTATATAAATTCTAGCAGATGTACACAGAAAAACATCAACATGTACATTTAACAACCACCTTTACAGTTTTCAGCACAAGCACCCAGAGCATGCAACTTTTAAAAGAAGTTGCATATGTCCAAGAATATTAAAGTATTATAACTCAGCCTAAAATTTAATCTGGAGAACAGAAGGGAAAGGAGTGAATTTACTAAGGTAAAAGAGGTAACCTGCTGCCCTGTAGCATGTCAGAGTCATTACTGTTGCTCAGGACTGAATAATGGCAGAGCCTGGCTGCTTACCAAGCAGCCCTGGCTGCTAATGGCAGCATATGCTCATGTTGGCTCTGTAAGACTGTGGCATGCAGGGTCCTGGAAAACAGCAACTGCCATCAACACCCTGCCCACTCTCTTCCCTGGATCTGTGGCATATTATACCTGAATCTATAGTTCTGTAACGTTTCCTTTGCTGTCACAATCTTGCCGCAACTTCAGTCATCCACGTGATGTCAAAGATTGACTGAATTTCTAGTGTGAAAAATATCCTAAAGGAAAAAGTAATGCCTTACTGCACATAAACACACTAAAAACTGTTACAAAAAGTGACAAAAAGTTCTTTTCAAATAACAAGCCAGACAAAACAAAAACAAACACAACCCTTTGTGGTTTTATTTCCTGTTGGACTTTGCCGTAAAAATAAAAACATCATGGAGAAATTAGAGAAATTTTACTCAGGGCCTATTCTAAGAAGATAATTTGCTTTGGCTAACTTGAATACCTCCCAATACATACAACACATATATACCTGGTGATGCATAAGATTTTGCTACATGCAGTGCTAGATCAGATGTTTTCCAAAGTGCCATGAGGATGACTCACAGAGTACATGTGTACCACAGTAACTGCTCTGAACACAGCTGGTGTAACTTCTGTACTCAAAACCAGTCAGCAGGGGTACAGATAGATGTCTAGACATGGCAGCCAGCAGCTGAGTGTAAGTTGCAAAAGTGGAATAAGAACTCAAATGCCTAAATTGTATCCTTCTGCTATGACGATTTGAGCTTTTTCATTTAAAATCAGGTCAGGTGTGCTACACCAGCAGCAGTCAAAGAAGCACAGAAACTCAGAATAGCACTGTTGCTGCTTATGCTGCCTGTGGTCTCTCTGAGATCTGTTTTCATTGTAGTGGTCTTGTCTTCTGATATTCAGAACAGAAGATGCTGGGCAAAGTGTCGGTGGTGTCAGCTAGCAATGAGTCCCATGCCAAAGGAGAGCATGCTCAGGCAGAAAAAAGTGGTGCTTTGCAGCAATGTCACATGGAAGTTAAGTGTATTGCCTATCTGTACTACCAAGAAACAAAATATTTACCTTTGTTCAGCACAGCAGATATTAAAGGTGGATGGTGCAAGAGAGAGAGGGAGGTCTGTGTGAATCTCCTCTTCAACAGCACCGAATGTATCTGGTATATGGACAAGAAATACTCTTGGAAAAGTCTGTTCTGATTTGGCCTCCTTTCTTTCCCCTTTCTCACTCTTTTTCTCTGGCAGTTGCATAAGCCAAATGGCATGGAAGGAGAGAGAGGAGTGAAGTATTTACATGACAGAAGAGAAGCTGCATAGGCAGCAAGAATGACACTCAATTGTGGATGAATGGCAATGTCACAATGAAGCTGAAAAGTGAGGAACCTACCTGTGACTGGAGAGGACGACTAGAGCATAGGTGGGACTAGGATGCTTAGTGGTATGGGCTCTAAATCTCTTTCTCTTCCTCTCTTTTTCTTCTTCTCCTTTCCCTTCTCTTTGCTTTCACAGCTGTGGCATACACATTAAAGTTTTATTATTTTATTTTAAGAAGTTTTTACATGATCCCTCTTGCTCTTTTCTTTTCTTTTCTTTTCTTTTCTTTTCTTTTCTTTTCTTTTCTTTTCTTTTCTTTTCTTTTCTTTTCTTTTCTTTCTTTTCTTTTCTTTTTCTTTTTCTCTTTCTTTTCATTTTTTCTGTCCACATTTACAAATTTTGAAGGTTTTTAGTCAAATTTCTGATTTAGAAGTGTAGAAGTCACAAAGCTAAGCATGATGTGGAAGCTGTATGAGAACTGATGGTCAGGAGAAACAGAAGTCTTTTGGCTTAAGACAACCCAATGCACTGGATGCAACTCAATAGGCAAAGCTTGAACTGAAGCTTGTAATCAGCCTCATCCAGCTTATTCAGTTATGCTGCTCTTGGCTTTATTTCATTCCTAGTGGGATAGATTTCCTAACCTAATTTGTGTTATCAGGATTTGTTTTTCCTTCCCATTCTTTCTCTCTACACTTTAGGTCCCTTTTGTTTGACAACAAGTGATGCTAATTAATCATTTTTTGTGTGTGTGTGTGCTGTTTCTGAATTGTGCAGCTTGATTAATTTGGGGAACTGAAGCAGTGCTTAAAGAGCTGAACTGAAGCAATAGTGAACCATGAACACAGGCTTTGTTGTCTGCTACAGCACAAAGTGCTTGCGCATAGTGGTATGAAAGTTTAAGTGTCTCTTTTGTGTGTAATGTGCTAAACTCATTTAAACCTTCCCAAACAATGTTCCTATTATACGCATTGAGAGGTTTCCCAAAAGTTAAGGAGATGATTACTGAGGCATCATAGCTCGTTATAGGTCATAGGCTAATCTATTTGTTACTCTGTTCTTGTTGAAGACTGAGGTTATTATTGTTATTATTACTAACCTAAAGGAGATTTAAGAAATATATTAAAAATACAGGAACTGGATATGGTTTAACAGCTGCAATACCATGTTCTCTGATGGAAAGTTCCTGTTGCAGTCTAGCAAAAAAGGTGTTTGCACTTTACATAGACCCGCCAGAATAACATTAACATTTGAACTAATGTGCACTACCTAAGTCATCTACTTCTAAAAGCAGACATTCAAAATAAGAGATATGAGTGCTGGTAGAAGAAAAAATTACCAGTTTTTATGTTTTCTACATCTTGATTGAAATACACTTGTCTAATTCTGCCTATGTATCTAAGTGTAGATACTCATGAATGCTACTGAATAACCATGCAGAAAAATAACTACAGATAACACTTTCTCAAAAGGAATAGGAGCCTGAATGTGGAACTGCTGCATGTGATTACCACAGTAGGAATTAGCAGTGGACAAATTCTCTGTTCCACTCTTCCCATCTAAAGGATGAGAATAAAAGGTAAGGTTTTACCTCTTAAAATTCTCTTTTCTGACTCTGATTCCTGGAGGGAAGGGGTCTTCTTTGACTTTAGCTTAGAAATGTCTGTATTTGTGCAGTTTGTGCTGGTGCATAACTGGAACTTCTAGAGGTTACTGAAGGACAAATACCAATGAATAATGAAGCATGAAAAACAAACGAGATTCAGAATTTCAAGAAATGTCTCCAACTTCTCCTAAAAGAGCACTGCACACCCATGGCAGTATGGTGAATCTCTAGTTCATCAGGACACAACATTTATCTTCAGCTGTTATGCGTATTTACCTTATACGTTTTCATTTAGGCATAAGAAATAGCAATTGGCATGTTTTTCTGCTGGTAAACTTTGTTTACTGAGGTGAGGAGTTGAGGTGCAGGCGAAAGTGTCAGGCTGATTAGGGAGTTAAGAGAACTATGGCATGGCCATCAGTTTGATATCAACATAAAAACTTCTGGGCTTTTACTATCTTGTCAGCTTATGATGCTTACTTGACAGAAGGTCAGCAGGCTGGGAGTTTGCTTGGAGACCATGGGATAGAACTGCTGAAGAGCAAAAAGATCTCTGAAGTCTTGCTTTCTTATATGTGATTTGAAATTATAATTCAGACTGTGAGGAAGTAACAGAAAAAGGAGGAAAAAAAAAAAGAACATGTATTGAGGGTAGCAAGGGACCAGACATACAAATCCTTGCATTTTCTTTAAAGCTAATAAGCATAATACTACAGAATGAGATGCATTTTTTGAATATTTAAGGCATCATTTATTTCATGTAACTATTCTACTTAACACTGTTGCTGCTCTATTAGAGTACTTGAATAAGCAAACTTGGCTGCATAAGAAATATCTGGAGTTATTCTTTTGACTTCTATTTTATTACAGGGCTTTATTGATGGATAAAGAGCAGGATTCTAAAGAATTTGTAGGTTTACTGTTGTATAGTATTAATCTAATAAATTTATAAAGAAATCAAGTAAAGTGCCTTACAGCAAAGAAAAAGTAACAGCAAATAACAGTGGTGCACGGAGCAATAGAACAATGTGGATTGGAAGGTATCTTCTGGAGGTCATCTTGTTAACCTGTTAGCTCTAAATAGTATTTATTTTTATCAGTTTGAAATAGTAACGTGCTTAGAATTACAAGATGTGGCTGTGGTAATGGCATGGTAGAAGTCAGGGTCCAGGTTGGATATGCATGTGGTCTTGTAGCCGTCCTGTGTAAGTGACGGATTGCTTCTAAGCAAACTGGACCCTTGTCAGAACTAAAACTGATTATTTTTAAATGAATATCTTAATTTTATTTTTTTTTTAAATCTGTTTCAGGACACTGACAGAATTTCTAGTGAAAGGTTGGTGAATTCACATAGTCCACTTTAAAAGCATGAGAGGAAAAGAGAAAAAAAGAACAATTACTACTCCTTGTGTTGCATCACTAATTGAAATGAATAGACACAGTAAATATTCAAGGAATGAGATTTGTTGAGTAATAGTGTTCTGGCCTCACAGAGGTCACTGGAAGATTTGCCATTGAATTCTTTTGGACTTTGATTCTGTCTCCATTTTATTTGAATAAACACTCATTTCAACCTTGATAAGACTTTAAATTGTGAATTTGGCAAGAATGCAGAAGGTGCAAAATATAGACTCATCTATTCTGTATTGATGTTATTTGCTTGCCTAAGCAGCGGAGCTATTTTAAAACTACATTTTTCCATCTGAGAACAGATTATTAGGGAACTCTAAAATACGCAGTACTGCTCATATTTGCTGGTTCAGTGGTGCCAGTTCAGTCCTAGTTCCACTGAATGTTTGAGCAGAGTTCATCAAATGTGTTCCCCTTTCCTGTCCTTGGACTACAGGATTAATTTAGTACAATTACACTCCTAATTCAGGGACTTCACTTAGCTGTCTGAAGGAAAGGGAACCTTTGAGACAACCCAGAGAAGGGCTCCAGAAAATGATGGTGATTTTTCTTTCCTTTACAAAGGTGACAAAATGGTACACAGTTCTCCTGAAGTGGAATTGTATAATATTTGCAATTAATGAAAACATTGCTTTCTTTTTTTTTTAATAAATAAATAAATAAATAAATAAAGGTCAGGGAACTGAAATGTTGTTTGCTGCTTACTACAGCACTGTGAAAATAATAGTCCTTGACAGGGAAAGCAGCGTGTAAAGCTTTGACAACTGTTGTCAAACAGCTTAGGTCTAAACAATAGAGAGTAATAAGGATAAAAAAAATATATTGTTTTCTGGATGTTGAAACAACAACAATAAAAAAATAATAATAAAAAAAAAATCACGGGTTATTTTAAATCTTGCCCTAAGCTGTTTTCCATTAAAATACAGCACTGAAGTACTGCAAAAAAAAAAAAAAAAAAAAAAAAAAAAAAAAAATCCAGAAAAGTGAGCTGGTGTGGAATAAGCCATTTAATTATGGCCAGTGGGAGCTTGGGCTAGCTTTTACTGAGTTTGACTTCTCAGGTATGCAAAAACTTATTTCCATGAAGAAAATAAAATAAAACAGAACCAAAAGATCTTCTATGGAGAAGGTAGGAGATGGGTACTTTTAAATCATGGGTTGCCTTTGCTAGAACATGAAATCAGGCAGAAGGGAAAGGAAAAAATAATGAAAACAATAGGTACTTTATTGACCAACTAGTTAAATTTATGACAGGCATCAGAAAAAAAACCTTATTTGGCATATAAGTGTAGGAATATACACCTAATAAATGAGCTTAGAAAGATCAAAAGAGACATACAGGTCAGGAGTGAAGAATATGCGTATATAATCTCAATATAAGAAATGGACATTTATGCTTTGATCCTATTACCCTCAGGTCTGAGAGGTTATATGGGTTTGTGAGGCTATTCCAGTTTGTTCCATGGAGAAGAGATACAGTTATGCAAACTGGGTGTTTCCTGCTGCACATTTAGAAATTCAGAGTAATTTTCACATTCTCTGAATTCTTTGAGGTTTCTTGTTTCTGTCTTGCTTTTGCTGTAGAAGTGCTCCAAAGCAGATGATACAGAGCTCAGCCCTGCCATTTACACTTAGCCTTCAGGGAAAATTCCCTTGGCTCACGTGTTTCAGCTGCTGGCTGCTGAAGCACTGGCAAACCAATCAGTGCCATAGGCAGTAACTCCTAGGCTTCCATTGCAAAAGAGGACATCTAGCTATTCCTTCTTTTAGTCTGAGTGAATGATGTGTGCTACACCAGTTGCCCACAGTTGATGTCTGCCTGTGATATTGCACTGAATAAATGGATTCTTGTCTCTGGTGACAAATACTGGCATTAATTAAAGATGATAAAACAGATTGCAGATGACCAAAGCATATGCTATCTTGACATACTGTGGATGATGTAAATTTCATGATCAGCGCAGCTGAGTTGTAATGCTGTTCACAGAATCATTGAATGGCTTAGGTTGGAGGGGACCTTCAAGTTCATCTAGTTCCAAGCCCCCTACTGTAGGCTGGGTTCCCAACCTTGTTGCCCCTTTTCCCCTGGGTACCAGCAATGCCTTTTGTTACCACTTTTTCTACTACCAGTACAGGTGTTTGATCAGTCCGGTCAGGAACAGGGAGCAGAGGTGAAAACAAATCAACTTTTGTAGGTGTGTTTTCAATCAGGTGGACTTATGGGAAGCTATGAAATCATATAGCTAAGAATGTGAGGAAAGGGCAAATCAGCCCTTTTCCTAAGTGCTCCTCCTTTAATTGTGTTAAATTGGTCCTGAAACTGCATCCCCAAAGGGAAAAATCTATTATAAAGATTAGCTAGCTAGCTAACATGAACTCTATATTTAAAGTCAGACTCTTAAGCCCTAATGAACTCCCTTGGATTTTGATGAGAATTTAATCAAACTATGCATCTTGAATCTCTTACTGAAGTTTATTATACCATTTATCTTTTTTTACAAGGTCTGTACAGACAGATGCATTTTATTAAGGTAAATTGGCTTTAATATATATGTAAGACAGATTAAAAAATGCAGCGCTTAAGTTATTTAAAGCTCATACAAATGAATCTGAAACAGAGATTAAGACATTTCTAACCTACGGAACATGGGGCACACAATTATTGTTGATGTAAAGATATTGTTTCTCCTTGTGCACCTTCAAGATGTAACTATAAAAATATAATGTAGTTACATGTAACTTTAAATATGTCAGACCGTCCTTTGCATTAGCAGCAATATAACATAGCAGGCAAATAGAAATATGCCAGCATTTCTGTCTTGGTACTTTTGCTTGGGACTTTCAGGCACCTCTACTAGAAAAATAACATACTGTCTGATGATATTCCAATCCTTTTACCTTCACTTCTGAATGCTGAAAAAACATTCAGGAATAAAGACATAAATTAATCGATTCTTTCTTCCCTTAATATACTGAAAGGGTTTTGAAAAGTGAAGCTGATAACATAGAAGTACAGTTGCAAGAACTCTGTTTTTGCTTAATTATAGTTTCTAGACACATATGCAACATCATTTGAAAATAACTGAAACTGAACAAATACTCTAAGTGGTTTGTGGATGTGTGAATAAGATGTGAGTAGAGGGCTGTTATTAATTATATTCCTCCAGGTTTGGCCTCAGAAACAGACCTACTATGTTTAATAAAGCATATTCTTAATCTTGATATAATAATTAGGTATGAAATCTATATATAATTGTAGATAAAGGATATTCTTACATCTTGATATAAAAATTAAGTATGAAATCTTTATAAGATTGTAAATTGGAAGCTATTGACAGTGGACCAGATCATCATATAAGGGAAGGTTTTGGACCAGAAAAAACACAAATTGCATACAGCGCAAAGTCCTTTATTTAGAGATTCATCAAATAAGTTGTTTGTAGTTGGTTGGTTGGTAGCAAGAAAAGGAATGGCATACCGTGTTGCTCTTGAGACAGCAATTAATTAATTATTAAGATAGTGAAGCCATGAAAAGGGATAACAGAATCACTGGATAAATTGAATTAAGTGTTTTTTAACTACAGTAAATAAGATTCTAAGATCACAGTATAAAGCTTAGAGAGGCTTTATGTAGAATCATGTATGTAAATCAGACATCAAAAATATGCTAGAAGTCTCTTTGGACAATAAGAGAAATAGCACACATACCTTAAGAGATTAATTAGCAAAACTTAGCTTGTTTATTCTGGGGAGAAGAAACCAAAATACTCTAAATTAGTACATTTTAGGGTGAGGGGAAAATGTTTAGTAACAGCAATGGAGTAGAAATACTTATGGATGAAAATAATTCTGGCAGAAAATCATATACACTTAATCTCATTATAGATAAATTTAGATTGAAAATTAATTGGCATTGCATGTGTTGAAGTAGCTTCCCAAATAAGACAGAGTGAGAATATTACATTGCCCCAGTGTGAAGCTTAGTAAGTATTTGGGGAAAAATGATAGTGGAGGAATGAATCTAGAATGAAAAAAATTAAATCTTTGAAATGATGTTATGGATTGTTAATCTGCTAAAATTCCCACAATGTGGGCAGGAGGATTTGAAGGTAGATATAGATGTGGAGCTTTTGGAGTGTGTCCAGACGAGGGCCACAAAGATGATCAGAGGACTGGAGCACCTCTTCTATGAAGAAAGGTTGAGGGAGATGGGGTTGTTCAGCTTGGAGAAGTCCCTGGGGAGACCTCATTGCAGTCTTCCAGTATTTATAGGGAGCTTATAAACAGAAGGAAATTCCACTTTTCACACTAGTAGGTAATGACAAGACAACAGTTTTAAACTAAAGGAGGGGAGATTCAGGTTAGATGTCAGGGAAATTTTTCACTGGGAGAGTGGTGAGACACTGGCACTGTTGCTCAGAGAAGGTGTGGGTCCCAACCCTGGAGGTGCTCAAGGACAGAATGGATGGGGCCCTGGCAGCCTGAGCTGGTATGGTGCAATCAGCCCATGGCAGGGAGTTGGAAACAGATGATCTTTAAGGTCCCTGCCAACCAAGTCATTCTATGATTGTATGATAAATGCTCTGAATTGTGGTGTATTCATATGTGATAACTTCCAAACTACTTCTGTTTCCCTCCCAGGGCCATTTTTTTTGTGTCTTCCTAAATAGCTTGAGTGCCTGTATTATTTTTATTCCTCTATAGAAACAAAGAGGACTGGCCATAGGTGAAAAGAGGATGTTGAGTGTAGAGGCTTTCTATTTCTAGTGCTAATGAGAAGTGTCTCATGACTGCAGTTGATGTGATGTGCTCAGAGATAACCCTGTTACTAAGTGAATTTTTCCCATTTATTTCAATGTGCTTCACTGGCTCTAGGTTGACCCCACAAACCACCTATCACTACGAGAGTCTAAAATATAAGACATAACAAGGAGTAACAAAACCAAAAGCCTTGCAATATTTTGTCTCTTACATATGATAATGATGGATACTTAGAGAAAAAGGCATGAAGTGTTCCCTAGCATTGCTTGGGAATTGAATTTGTATTCTTTAATAGCTGTAAATATAAATCCATGCCTTTAAATCAGGAATGTCCTAGATTTCTCAGGCTGTTTTCCAGTGATGTGGTACAGTTTTTTCATCATTCATTTGACCTTTATATAAAGACCTGGTGGCTTTAAAGGTAAGAAAGGTGAGAAGAACTTGGAATAGATATCTGACAGGTCCACTGAACTAAGGATTGAAAGCATGATTATCTGTGAGCCACACTAATCTTTTGTTTCTGCAGTCAGTTTTCAGGCCACCCATACTCCTCTGCTTAATGTGGGTTAGTAGAAGTAGTCAATAACTTAGGTAGATCAGTGACACAGATTATTCTTATATACATGTGTGGCTCAGATGTAAAATTTGTGCTGCAGTTTTCTTCTATCTCTCCATGGACATGTTGTATACAAGAGGTTTGATTATAATAACATTAAGTCAGTAGCTGATGCTGTACATAATAAGAAGTGATGAAGTGTGACGGCAGCATATCTTGTACATTATCACAATAATTTCTGGACACACTGGCCAGAGAAACATGTTGACTTATAAAGCTGCCATCTCTGAGTGAAGAAAAGAGACATAAGAGTGTTTAAGGGTGATTAAGGCATTTGGAGACCAGTGCATTTGCAGAGACTGAACGATTTGCTCTTCAGCAGAATGACAACGGAGCTGTACCAGTACAGCAAATGCAGTGGTTGTCACAACTATTCATTTTCATACAGTAGGAACATAAGCTGAGCAAAGCTGAAGCATTAAAGGTAGAATCCAAATGCCTCGATGAAAAGAAACAAATTTGGCTGAGTAAGTAGTTAAACATTCTTCGCTTAAATTGTAATGCAGTTTACATGGTCAAAAATTGGAAAGTAACAAAGTAGAAACTGATTGGATTATATTAAAACTACAGGTTTTTTTACTTAATATGCCTGTCAGTTTTCCTCCTATGAACCTCTAGGTGCTTAGAACAGGTATAAATCTGCATATTCAAAAACTTATAATAAAAAATTTCGCTATTACTATATGTTGAATGTCTGTCTATGACTGAAACAAGGAAGTGAATCCTTACCCACTTGACATTGCAAACACAGGCCAGTTATGGAAGAGCCAACAAGCAGTAAGGATGGTGTATTACCTAGTTTTGACCCTTGCTGTTGTTTTTTCTTCTCATAGAGACTTGCATTTTGACACATGGCTGAAGTATACCATAGCCTCTTGAACATGAATCAACAAGTTTTTGTGTAATGTTGTCCCAGATTCTTTTCTTATATGTCCAAGTGATATAATAAAGGCTTAGCAAGAGTGTATTCAGCCAATAAAAGTTTAACAGCCGGAATCCAACTTCATTTGTACTCAGAGAGGACCATGGTGCACGTCAATTCTGAGTGTATTTGAAGTTAGCTACTCCAGGAGTAGCAGCAGTTTTTACACTCTTTACATCAGTGAAAGTTAGCTTGTGTTTACATTCATGCCAATAAGACCAGACTTTGTTCTTAGTATTCCAGAAGTGAAAATCCCCAGACATCCTAAATATCACTGCTATATAAGCCCCAGAAAGCTTCATCTCAATAAAACACAGGAGGAAGTTCACAAAATACCGGATTATCCCATATAACCAGTTCAGGCTACAGACATGCTTATCTTTTCAGTGGGAGTTTCTTTACTAAGTTTGAGTTGGTAGGATCAAGTCCTATTTACAGATTAAGGAACAACATAACATAAATCACTGAGTACTAACTCTCACTCAGATCACTCTCTTTGGGAATCCACCTGTGCTGTTGGACAGTACAGGTGGAAACTATTAGATAAGGTTAAGGTTCATATGAGTTGAGCTTTCATTAGATATATTTACCCAGAGAGCCTAGGAGCTAGAGTCTGTGCATGAATGAAGCAGGGAATTCCAGGCAGACAGAGTAGATGTTCATAGCTGTCTACGTTTGGGCTACAAGATTACTGTGTAATACAGTCATATTTTGGGTCATCTCTTCTAACTTGATTTAAAAGAAATCCTCTTGCAGAAACTTGCATAGATATATGATCTTCTCTGTAGCCAACAAAGAAAAGTAGTATCTCTAGTAGTGAATTATGTTATCTAAAAGAGGCATTTAAGAAGTAATGAATCATATTCAAGGAGTGCCTGTTTTTGTCCACTGTGTACTGTTATAGAGTTACTCAGATTGAACAACGGAATTTAAGGTAGTGTTGTTCAAATGGAAACTAGAGATTCCTTTTCTTGTTTTGTGGAAAGGAGGAGACCGTACTTTCGGAGCAGCCCACATAAATCTCCCCTTTTAGTTTGAAATCATTTCCCCTTGTTCTGTCACAACAGACCCTGCTAAAGGGTCTGTCTCCTTTTTTCTTACCAGCCCCACTTTAGATACCTGGAGCTTTCTCTTCCCCAGACTGGACAGCCCCAGCGCAGCTTGTATGACATATTGGAACTTATTACCTTCAGTTAAAGATGACAGAACATCTTAAGGTATCTTCCAGACATATATTCCATCAGTTTCCAGAGCACTGCTGTTTTGGAGGTATCCTGAAGTTTTTTTACCCATGCTCTAAGCTGACTGAAGTTGAACTTATTCTTGTCTGTAAAGCATTTAACTGCATTATCATATCCGGAAAGCTTAGTTTCTGCCTGTGGCAAAAGACTGAAATGACTGTGTCAAAGGAGACCAAGGATTCAAATAACTCATATACAGACAATTATATCTCTAAATTTCTTCCACTTGTCTGTTTATTTCCATAGTAAAGATTATCTTCTGTTGGTTTTAAGTTTCTCTTTTTGCTCTCTCTTCCCCACCCCCTTTTCCATAGTTGTCTGAATTAAAGACAGTGTGTTCTGAAGATTTGGTAGGTTCCTGTTTGTGGGTTTTTTTTTCTTTCTTTTTTTTTCTTTTTTTCTTTCCCCCTGTTGTTATTAATGTATGTTGCCTGTGGCATCACCTGTTGCAAATACAGATGAAGGCCAGTACATCGTTATCAGCATATTGAATGAAGAGGACTTCTTGTAGAACTGTCAAATTGAAGTGCCTGCTTATTTGCATTGTAATAAGGCCTGATGGCAAAAAAAACCTCCAGGTCATTTTTTCTGAGTCTTTGAAGAATGTTAATATAGCTGTAATGAATTTCAACTTGTGCATGGTACAAATGCACTTTGTAGAAGACAAAAACTCCACCTATGCCTTTTCAGAGGCTCTCCATGGCTTCACTGAGGTTTGGAACAGATACATGCCACTCAGTTCTGGAATTTTTTAATCATGCTCATTCAATGAATTGAGATTCATACCAATAAAATGACTAGTGCTGGGAATTATCATGACATTGAGAAACACAGTGTTGGGATTCACCTCTCCTAACTTTAGATACATAGGTTGTCCACAAGCATACCTGAGAAAGTTATCTGGACTTCTGTTTTGTGAATGAGCAAGGTATCATTCTTCTCCCCTTCTCTTGACAGATAAAATAGTTCCAAAAAATACACTTTGAAAGTGTCTGAGTCCACTGATTGTGAAAAACCCAGAAAACCAGCTCTGACTTATATGTATGTATTTAAAACACTAGGAGTGATGTGGGATGAACCCCACTTAAACTGCTTTTGGAAGCTGTAAGAGATTATTCTTTTACATCATTGTCTCAAAGCTTGCTGGGGACACAGATGAACAAGTCCAAGCAAGTCCTGCCTGGGCAAGGGTTGAGAAATCTTTTGTCTGGAGAACACTGATGGGCAAGTCCTGGGCAAGGGTTGTGAAATCCTTTGTCTGAGGGACACAGATGGACAAGGCCAGGGGCAACAAGAGAGAGATAAGCCGCAGCTTAATGGCCGTGAAGCAGTCTTTTGTGTGGACTTATTTCGAGGAAGATGGCCATCCCAGGAGGTGCTGCACATGACTCTTGCTCAAGCGCCCATGGATGTCACATAGGCAGGAGAAAAAGGAGGATAAAAGAGGAATTGAAAACTGTGAGGTTTGGGTTTTCTGGCAACAGATTCCTCATGAAGAAGGGGTTTCTGCCATGAGAAGCCTCATGACCTGCCTCTCTCCTTCCTGGACTTGCTCTGCGCTCTATCACGATGCTGAAGAACAAAGGTGTCTGCCATCGGATTCCTCACTATGGAATTCCTGCTGTTGATGGACTCTCCTGGGCCTGCTACCTGAGTCCTCCTGCTTCCCCCCGGATTGGCTCTGCGACTTCTTCCTGCTGCCTGCTTGCTGCCCAAGGCCGGCAACGCTGCTGCTCTCCCCCCCTGTTGCTTTTGCCTCAGACCTTCTAAACGTCGTGCAGCGGGACCGCTGCTGGATGCTGGTGGTGACTATCCCTGCTTTACGCGATTCTTGCTTCTTTCCTATCTTTTCTATCGCCCTCCTTCCCTTCCCCGTCTCCTGATTAGGATTTATAATAAACTGGTTGGACCCACATTTGAACCATTGTTTCTTAATCTCACGCCAGGTATACATATATTAAAAAAATCTCATCTCCCTCCTGTAAATTGGACTGAGACAGAAGCCACAATGAGACTGGCACTTAAATTTTTGCACTTGTGCTATATGTTACCTACAATATTCACCCTCTGCAATGGTTAGAACACATTTCACCTAACTTTAGGCAAGCCTGATATGGACATCTGTATTTAAGTGGGTCAACAGACTGTAGCCATCACTTGTGGAGATATGGAGATATTAGTTTTACATGTACATGCAGTCAGATGAACCCCAACCAAGGTGTCCTTGTTTGTCTGTTTTTCTATCTGCTGAAGCTAGGCAAAGTAGAAAACAGAAAGCTGGGCATCTAATTTTGCCTTTTTCACAACTTAAACAAAATCAGAAGGAAGATGGAGATGAGCACTGAGGGTACATGAGGAATGATTTGAAAGGCAGTTGTCAAAAGTTGCAGCAAACAGAATCCTAGTTGCATAAAAAAAAAATAGGTCTTTGGTAGTGGCATTTATTCTACCAGATTCTCAGAAGATTCTTTGTCACTGATGCTGAAACAGATCACCTAGGAATGCTAAGAAACTTGATTCTAGAAATAAGCCCTGCTTTGTCTAGGAAGATGAACTACCAACCAGATTTATTATGTTGCTCACAATTACATATCACTATAAAAAGAGATGGAAGGGGAAAGACAGAGCAGAGATGGTTCAGTACCTGAATCATAGCTTCATGGAGTACTGAACTGGTTCCTTCTGGCTTTCAAGGACAGCTTCCACCTGGGCTTCTTTCAACTACTGAGCTGAGCTGGGATCTATCTGATTAAAAAGCAGGGACAGCTAAAAAGCTTCAATTTGCCCTCAACAAATTCAGTAATCGCTTGATAGCAGGGACTCTATTCCTAAAGCAGACATCTAAAGCAGGTTGGATGGATGCACATTGGAAGCACTTTCTTAATCTTCCTAAGATAAATAAAACTGGTTATAGAGAGCTGTTATGCTGTGCTTCTGTGAGTTTCTCTGGTATCATTGATGCTCTGTACTGTTGCTGCTTAATTGGCCTGTGATTGATAGTATGGAAATCACAGGCTCCAAAGTGCAATTATTCTTAATTCATCCACTACCTGCTAGATTTATTTTCTGTTTGCATTGTGCAGATGAAACCGGAGTTGTGTGCTGCTGGTATATGAAGGGTTACACAAGATGTGAGCTGGGTCATAATGCTGCCTTTTATTGTGAGGGCCACAGTAAACTCCAGCCACCGAGGTTCAAAGCAGTGCAAACTACTCATGGCCCTGAGAGCTGCTAGTAAGGCAAGGGGGTGGCTTGTGCAGCAGAGGGCTTTAAGTTTATGACTTGCAGTGTCTGTTATTCATGAGTGGCCTATAGAAGGCAGCAACCTCTTTTTTATCTTGTGTTCCTAGCTGTTGCAGAAGAAGCAAAAATGCGGATTTACTTGCTACAGAAAATCGGATTTGTTTATCAGGAGATAGGAAAAATGGGGACTGTGCCTTGTGCTCTTCGTCTAAATGTCAGGATGTGCTGCTGTGGTTTGACCCAGCAGGCAGCTCAGCACCACACAGTTCACTCACCCACCTCCCCATTGGGTAGAGGAGAGAACTGGCAAAAAAGGAGTTAAAGGCATGGGTTACAAGTATGTGTGCGCTTTTAAATTCAGATGACTTCCCAGAGAGGTTGTGGATGCCCCATCCCTGGAGGTGTTCAAGGCCAGATTGGATGGGGCCCTGGGAAGTCTGGTCTAGCATTAGGTGGGATGATTGGTGGCCCTGCGTGTGGCAGGGGGGTTGGAGATTCATGATCCTTGAGGTCCCTTCCAACCCTGGCAATTCTGTGATTCTGTGACTTCCTCTTAAGGGTCACACCTATAATCAGTTCGCAGATATGATATCCCTGTGTCACGAAGAATTAAGTGGGATCTAATCTTGGAGCAAATACTGTTCAAAGGAGTTCTATAGGGCAGCTAAACAGAATGGACTAGGAGACTGAGATGCAGGCAGTAATAAAAATCTGGCATTTCTTTTCGATTTCAAAATAGTGGTGTTTTATTCATGCAGGTTTGATGACAGTTTGATGGAGAGCGACAGCCTGTTAACCTCCCTGGGAATACTTCCCTGCCCACCTCTGACCCACCACGGGGGAGAAGCCAGGGCTTTTGTTCCCCTGACTGATTTTGTCTGCAACTGTAGAGCCTGAGGGAAGACATCTTTTGCCCTGCTGTGCCAGATAAAATCCTTGTAGGAAACAAGGAGCAACCTGTTGTTTTTCACAGAGCCCTCCCTCCTACATAAACCCCTCAATAATTAACCAGCAGTATCTTCAAAGGAATGTTTTGTGAAATAAATAAATAAGGAGGAGCAGAAGAACCAAAGTGATAATACTCGTGATGCAGAAGTGACATGGTAGTAGTCTCTAAACTGTTCTTCATCTTTTATGAGCTTGCTGACATTTACGCTGTTCTTAGACTGTCACAGATACTTTGTCACAGTGCACATTTACAGCATCTTATTGTTCACATCAGCACCTCCTCTTCACCTTCTCTTCTGCTGGACTTCACCTGGGTCCACAGAGAGAGAGGAGACCCTATTTCCATTCTCTGACATCGCAGTGGGAGAAAAACAAAGCTGTCTTATTGCATAGCTTGTCTTCCAGTGTCATCACTAAGATTAAAAGTATACCCATGGAAAGCAGTGCTGAGAAAGCATTTTGCCTCCAAATATTTTTGCAAGCAAAATTATTTTTTAAGTTTTACTGAACAAAAGAAGATAAATTCCAAGTACCTGAGCTCAGCATGTAAAAGCAACTGCTTCTGAAGTTGCATACAATGTCAGATAGCATTGTCAAAATGTTGGATATTTTTTCTCAGAAAAAGTAGTGAGGCATTGGCACAGGCTGGTGGTGGAAGGTGGTGGAGTAACTGGCCCTGGAGGTGTTCAGGAAAAGGGTAGATGTGGCACTGAGGGATATGGTTAGTGGGCATAGTTGGTGGGTAGATGGTTGAACTAGATGATCATAGTGTTTTTTTCCAACCTTAATGATTCTTTGATTCTGTGATTCATAAGGTGACATAGCATGTTGAGCTTCGCTCAGCAATGGAGGAGAAAAAAAACCCACAAGTTTGAGAAATGTTTCTGCTTAAATTGGATGTGTTTTCCATGTCTGTTACCTTTTGCTCTTTCTTAAGAGATTACACTTTATTTGGGCCCAGAGAAAAAGAATATTTATAATCAGTTTGCATATTTGACATAAGTTGTTGCTTTGACCAGTTTTTCGTAGCTCTTGTATCAGAAAATGCAGTGTGCATGGGGCTTTTTTATGGGAATATTATTTTAATGTGTAAAAATATTCGTAGGTTTTATCTTCCAAAGTTTTTGTATTTTCCTGAACTATTACTAAAAAAAAAAATTGAATATTTGGACTCTGAAATATTGAAAATCTTTCAATATATTAAAGATTTTGTAGATTGGTGTATACATCTCCTCTCCGGTTCTAAGCCAAAGGGTTGGAAGTAGACTCCTTTTTCTAGCCGTTTAGGGAAGGAGGTGGTCTGATCAATAGTTATCTGTGGCAGCTTCTTCCCTGAAAAAGAAAAAAGAAACAGGCATTCAGAAATTTTTTAATTCTGTTTATCCATGTTCCTCTGCAGGCTGACAACTCATCTCTCCCTTACTTTATTGAAAACAAATTTAGAATAAGCAGCAAGGAGTAAGAACGCTTACCTCAAGGCATCCCAAGAACTTTACAATCAGGATTTGAGATACCTCGAATCACAGAATTGCCTTAAAAAGATTGTGTTACTTAGGATTTAGATGAAGGGCGCCTTTCAGTTGCATTTTGTTCGTGGGTATGTGTATGTGTCATCTGTTTTGAAATTTTCAGGGACTGTAAAGTTTTTCACTGAAAGATTAATGACCAGCCTAAAACCACACATCAAATCAGTGCTGGATTTTGTATATGACTCTTTCTTCTCTGCAGGAAAATCTGATTCCTCGCTCTCTCCTCTGGCTGTTAGAAAATGTTTCCTCACAGATATATGTGCCTCTGCCTTGTCCTTCTGCTTATGCCCTCCCACTTTAAACAATAAGGTAAAAAATATTCTCATGCCGAAATACAATGTGCTGCCTTTTGACATCATCAGTTGCCAACTTTCATTACTACTGGGCCTGTTCCTTGCCTGGAGCGATATTATTTTAATGCCATGCTGGAAAAAAAAAAAAAAAAAAAAAAAAAAAAAGCACAACTGTTGTCCTCTAGGAAAATAGAGTCTGAAAGACAAAGTGCATATGTGCATAAGCATGTGGAGCTTTCTCGGTAGCTCCTCTGCCTATCGTTTTATCCTTGATCATATCAACAATATTTTCCCCTCAAGCAAACACAATGTTTTGAAGTGATGTCTTCTTTGTCTCCATGATCTGCTGAAAAGCTGTCAAGACCAGACAATGGACAAAAAGGGATTCATTTTGTATCTGAAAGAGTCAAGATATTGATGTGCCACAACTTTTGCTGTCAAATTAAACATAGAGAGACCATTGCAAATATGTGTCCAAGAGACATGGGTCTCACATTTTTCCCTTATTATTGCGAAGAACTTTATTGCCATTGGCTGTATAAAAAGATCTTTTTTTATATGTGCAGAAAGTGAATGGAGCAGTGAAATGCTTCATATTACCAGAGTGAGAATAGAATAGAATATGTTTAGTTCCAGGAAGAAACACATAAAGGAAATCGAGTCCAAATTTCAGATTACCCATGGGCTGAACCAAAGTTAAAACATATCATTGAGAGCATTATCCAAATGCCTCTTAAACATGGACAAGCACAGTGGTGCTCCAGCTACAGGGTGGGGAAACTGAGTCAGAGGGGATGAGAAACCTGGATAGCTTGGCTTGCTGTCAAGTTATTTTTTCCTGGGCAAAGTGATTGGAATGGTAATGCACATTGATGAAAAAGATTGAAATAAGCCAACCCACTGACTTTGTCTTTTCTTTGGCACTAGCAGTTAAAAATGTCTAGCTATCCACAGGTTTGGATGGACACTGGGGCCATGACTACTTTACTATCTGTGGTAAAATGCTAGATTCCTTACACCTAGAGCCAGCCTAGCTTAATTCTGGGTTCAAAAGTGAGGTGGAAAGGATCATCAGGTTGGATATTTGGAAAAATTTATACTCAGAAAAAGTGATGAGGTATTGGAATGCACTGCCCAGGGAAGTGGTGGAGTCACTGTTCCTAGAGATGTTCAAGAAAAGTGTAGACGTGGTGCATGGTGGAAATGAATTAATCATTAGACAAGATGATCTTTGAGGTCTTTTCCAACCTTAATGATTCTATGATTTTATGATCTAAACATCTAAGTAATTTTGTGTAGCAGAACAGAGGAACAGTGTATAATGGACAACGCAGGTGCTGTATATTTCTTCCAGGGAGGCTCTCATGCTAGTGGTGTTGACTTTTTCCTGAAGGCAAGAACCTGCAGGACATTAGCCTCTAGCTAATCTTAGCAGATAGCCACCAGACACTCAAACCACAGTGATTAAAAAAATTATGGTCCTCTTAGCCCGAGGTTACTTCCTCAGTACCACAATACAGAGTCTGTGTTCCTCTCCATATTAAGCTCTGTAAGAGCTTAAACAGCTGATTAAGAAATGTTTATGCTAGCGTGGTTGGGGTGAAACATGAATACTCTCAGTATGTAGCTTCAGCCTTAGGAGCAGTAATCATCAGTTACATGATAAGTGGATAATCAGCAGTAGTAAGGTCCTAAGCCCTGTAGATATATGCTTCATGAGTCAGAGACCTTACCAAGTAGTCATTACATGACCAGGTTTTGCAGTGTCATAGCCTACTTTCTTATTCCCTCAGTTTTCTACTGTAGAATTGCAATGAGCAAACTGATCCAGAATTATTAGCATTAAAACAGAGCCACTCTGGTTTTATCCAAGTAAAATACAGATTAAAAATTATTCTATCGTAGTGACTTGTGTTATACAATCTCTTTAATAAATCACTTTTGAGAAACATTAGTTGAATGAGAGAAACGAAAGCTCCCAAGAATGTTGTAAAAATCATTGATTCTCACTGGTAGTGATAGTATATTACATATTATAAACTGATGTACTTGGAGGTGTACCACAAAAAAAAAGTCAAAAGATAACAATGAAGTTCCTTGGCATATTCACAGACTCTGACGCTTTTGGGTCAGAATGATGAATATTTGGCTACTCCATTTTTAACCCCTGTTTCAGACTACAGAGAAAATATGTACCATGAACTAATAGTAAAGCAACTACTTACCAGGAAACAGTCAGGAGCTGTCAGAAAGAACATGCTGAACAACAGAAGAATGTTGTCTTTTTATCATTTATCTGTAGCTTTGAAACTGGAACTTTCAGCACCCTGGTCAGGTTGATGTTGCCTCCCTCCCCATCCAACATTCATTTTGTTTTCTGAGAACTGTGCATCTGCAGATTTCTCCCCTGCGGTCAGGCTTTCAGAGATATTTCAGTTTCTGTGGTCTAAAAGGTAGATGTTGGCCTTGCAACTGAAATTCACAGTCAGTACTTTAACCGTTAATAAGTAATTTAGAACTGAAGTTTGAGCAGTGGAAAAAGGCATGCAGAAATGTAGCAAAGAAAGGAGAAGATCAGGAGAAATAATCTGCCCTTTATTTTCTCTTAAAACTCAACTGATGGAAGAGCTGGTGGTTCTTGCTTTACGCTGCAGTCCCACGTGTTTTATGACTGTATGAGAAAGAAAGAAAGAAAAAGATAGCATCAGCATTCATCTCCAAATATCCCCTATCATCTTCACTTGCTCATTCCCTGGCTCAGGAAAGTAAATAGGCAGAGGCCAGACTAATCCTGCCAGCCCCCAGGCACTTGGCAGTTTGGAAGTACCACAACTTGAGGATTATTGCATATCCAGTAGCAGAAATGTAGATACCTTTCTACAGAGGTCCCTTTGGGTTTTGCGCTGGTGATTTTGAGGATCTAAATTTTGTAATTTCACAGAGAAAGTGACAGGTAGTTACAGCAGCCTCCTCCTGGGCATTTGTGTCTCTGTACTCCAGTTGCTTGTCAGCAGCTCTTTCTTCATCTGTTTGCAGGAGATGATAGGATCTGTGTGCCAGGAAAGGTCCAGATTATATGTCTGACTCTTCTTACAAAGAGACATGTAAATTCAGTTGGTACAATAAAAATAGTAGAAATCATTAATTAGGTCAATGTAAATAAAATGCTCACATAGAGAAAGTTGTTTTATTTTAACAAGATAAATCCAATTAAAAATCCTGCCAGTTTTTTTTTTTTTTTTTTTTTTTTTTTTCCAAGAGACATCCTTAAATGGGCCTTTCCTGTTATCAGATGTGTGAAGCAACATTACTGTATGTTTTCACACCTAGTTGATTACTTAACCATCTGTTCTCTCTGACAGTGCAGGATACAAGATGGGAGGAAGGGAGGGAAAGAGAAGTAAATGAAAATATTGCTGTGATTGCTTTCTAACCCATGCCTTAATAATTAATCTGAACCATAAATCCCAGGGCAATTCTTATTACAGGAGTATGTATTCTGAAACAAGGATTATATATAAAACAAACATCTTACAACTCTTCTTTTTTTTTTTTTTTTTTAATGGAATTGTATCACATTCTTCAAGTCTCCTCTGGATGACTATAAAATGGAAGTGGAGGGAGGAGGGTTTTATAGGCAGAATATTTTGTGCATTACATAAAAAACAGTAAGTTAATAGCTCATTTAAAAACAATCAAAATTTAGCTCTCTTCATTCTCTGAGAGGACTGTAGGTGTGTTAATCTCTTGGATTCATAAAATCATTCATTTGAATTTGTCACTTTGGAAAGTGACTTCAAATTTTCAGGTTTTTTTTTTTTTTTTTTTTTTTTTTTAATGTATTCTCTTTTGTTCAAATGCATTTTCCACAGATAATTTAAAAATAGAGAAACTGATAGATTTAATTGAAATATATAGGTTCCAATTACACATTTCAAATGATACGTTTACCAGATACTGAAGCAAGAAACCCAACCTCACAATACTTTTCCCTTGTCTTTTTCATTTGAACACAAATCCTGAACTTCACTGTTTTGATAGTAATGCCAAGAACAAGCATTCTAATTTATATATCCATTATAATTGTTGACTTAGATGACATGCATAATAATAAAAGAAAAATAAAGTTCTAGCAAATGCACAAAGGATTCTATAAATTCAGAATCTTACAGACCACATTCAACACAGAGGAGATGAACACCCTTTTAAACAGCCATTGTATACTACATGGTTACTGCAGAGTTCATGAATAACCATTAGTGACCAACCAAACCAAAATCAGAAGTTGAGGAACATACTGCAGATGGGTGCACTTTCCTTCACCTTAAGCTGTCAGTTTTTTTTTTTTTTTTAATGGCTTTTGAACTGAAAGCCCAACTTTAACTGAAGCATTGTGTTTTAGGAAGGGATTGTGCTTAGTGAGATTACCTGTCACCTATGTGGGAAAATTTCTAAGCTTGTCTTATATTCCTTTGAGTATTGTGTATACTTAAAAAATAATGCTTCCTAGGGTAACAGCTAGGTTACACTTTCCAGAAAAGCCCTACCACAAGTCTGTTGTTTAAAGATGTAAGTTAGGATTGCAGTCCACCTTGTTTTAGATTGATACACTACAAAGAGCTGACACATCTTGCAGAAAGACAAACTGCACTTTCAAGGGAGTTTCTTGCCATTTAAAAATGGAATTAACTAAGATAAAAATGGTAAAAATACATGGAAGACAAAGTTTAAGTCACTAATGGGGAACCCTGTGTGCCATCCTTCTTATTAAAAGACGACAAAATAAATGCTTCTTGCTGATGAGCTAATATTTAAATTGCTCGGTACTCTGTTCTTCAGAAAAGTTCTTCTGTAGATCAAATTTTGTTATTACTCCCTATAAAAGGTAAATGGAAAAATCAAATACTTTATTTAAATTGATCTTTTGTTCTATGATGTGAAGCAGTTGTGTGCTGTGGTGCTTGTCATAATTTTCTTTATGACCCCAACCCCTCAATCTCAAGAGTAGAAGAGAAAATGAAGGTCATGCTGCTTCTTACATGTGTTGTCATGAAGATATGTGCTCTTCATACAGAAGCAAACTTTCAGATTGAATGCTTAGTTCTTAACTTAAAGCTAACATACTTTTAATATCATGACTTCCATGGGCTTTTATTTTTGCAAATAAGGCTGCTGCTGCTTTTCTGTCTGTTACTGCTCATGGGACATAGAGGAGATTTACTTGCTGACTCCCATGAGATGTTAGCACCCAAGAGCTAGTAAGAGTTACCCATTTTGCTGCTTAGGATCCAGAGAACAGAACTCAAAGTGGGGAATAGAAAGGAGAAGATTTTGCAAATGAACTGAATTAAGAACACTGAGTTGGGCAGAGGCTGATTTCTGGTAAATCACCTTCCTTCTCTGTACCTCTGTAAATTCAGGTTTAAAATAGATAAATATATTTTTAATTAAATTCACAAGAAGCTTAATTTCTTATTTCAGCCTGTGACTGGTGTATGAAATGGTACGGTATTTCAAACTGCAAAAAGTCATAACTTGGCAAAAATTTACCTCTTACTCTCCCTCTGCAGAAGGAGAGCAGAAATTATTTTTTCATATTACTCAGGCCAAACATTTAATGATGCTTTCTTCACTCTCAGTGGCTTTTGCACCTCATACTATTTCACCAAACATGTAAGGTCTCTGATTTATTTTTTAAATTGTCAAGATCATGCTAGAGATTAGGAATATTTTTTCACCCCTAACTTCTAAAGCACTGCTGTCATATAAGAGATAGACTAGTAGTACACAAATGATTGATGTTCCATGTGTTTCCTTGCCTCAGTAGCCTTGTTATTGATGGCACTTTTTTTTTACCGGAATAGAGATCTTTGTGACAGTACAAGGTATTTTCTTCCTAATGATTTTTTATCTCTTCTTCCCTTCTAGGCAAGCTTCCCCCCTCCAACCACAGCAAGTTTTCTGCATTTTTATAGCTTCAAACTAACACCTGGTTCCTTTTTGGACTGGTGTTTTTCCACTCTTCTCTGAGAGGAAAGGAGGATGTAGCATCTTCTGACTCTAGCCATCTTCCTTTAAAAACCAATTATTAGATTTAGATTAAAGTTGTTAAATTTAATGTTTTGCCTCATCAAAAAATGCTAAATACAACATATGCAGAAAAAAAATTTGTGATAAGCAGTTTCCATAATAGTGTTTTCTCATTAGAGATATTTGGTCTTACCTAAACAAATTCTTAAAGCTCTTATACCAGTCAAATAAAGGCAGAGAAGTACTTTTCCCTTCTTTTGCAACATATTTCACAGATGTAAAATGTGATCTCTGACATTCATCCAGAAATTTCCACTCTGTCTTGTCCGAATAACCGTAGTTAGATGTCTTCAGACTGTTCCCAGTTCTTCCAGCACCACTAGCCCTTGTAGTAGTGTAGGGAAGAGCATAAAGCATTTCTTTCCTAGAAAGAAATCTTCACATTGATTTCACTTGATATTATCTAGATAAAAATAACCTTCCAACCTTTGAACTCTCATACAGACCTGGAAATTCTTATTCTTTCTCTTCCCTTCTCTTCTGTCTAATGACTGAGATTTGCTGTGTAATCCTGACTACCATTTTTTTCAGTTTATTTATCCTCTGTTCATCTTTTTTTTGTTGTTGTTGATTTCATAAGAGGCAGTCTGGTTGCAAGCTCCCTACCCCTCTGATAGATGATTATAAACTTCAGTATGTCATTGATTCATAAGCTACCCCATTTTTTAATAAGTCACTTATCAAGACTTCTTGATGTATAGGGTATCACTCAATGCAAGTATCAAGGTTAGAATGGGGCTCTTCAAATGTAATTACTACAGGGATAAAAAGCAAGTTGTCAGATAAGATAAAAGACTATCTAGCACAAAAAAGAAATGTACCCACTTTGGGTCCTAAAATGGTAGAATTAAATTCCCATACCCAAATGCTGCAATTACCTATGCTTGTACTACACAGTATTTTGATGAGGACAAACAAACAAAAGAGGTACAGGTTATCCTAGCCAACACAGTGTGTAGAGACAAGCTGAAGAAGATAAATCTATTTATGTTCACCCAGTACAAGTAAGAAAAAGTAAGAGAAAGTGTATAGCATGCCTCTCAGCTCGATAACTCTTGGATGTTTATTTGTGATCTCTTTACTGAAAAGCTTGGCAGCTTGTTCTGTGTTCTTCTCATTTCTCTTCCCTTGTCCCTACAGACTTCAATTAGAAGAAGAGATAGATGATATGCTCTAGAGAGATGACATGTCCTGAGACCTCACAATATTCAGACTCTGATAGCTGACTTCTATAATCACAATATACATTCACAGGAACTGCATTACTTTGTTAAATGGCTAGAAGGTGTATTTTTGGATTTGGCACACACATATACTACCTGTCTCTGTACTGTTTGCAAAGCAGCTTTGCCATGTTTGATTCTATTCTGGCTTACAAATGACATTCTAAACTAGATGTTATAGCATTTCTGTCTGTAAGGTCAAATTTGGTGCAACTGAGCTACAAATGCCTTGTTCTTCTTAATTTGAAGGTGCTTTTTTCATACACCTTTATTCAGTATTACTCATTTAAAAACAAATCTCCTGTAGTAACAAATGATTCCTCTGTTACTTATCACAGTCATTATGCTTGCATATTGTTTATAGCTGTGCCTTGTATACTGAAAAAAGAAAGCAATAGCTACTGAATATAGAATGTGCCCTAGAGCCATCTACAAAAAAATGACTAGATACTATCCAAATGTACTTGGTTAGGATGCATAACAGAGGGTGCTGACTGAGGCTGTAGCAGCCTACACAATATATATATGAGATTTGTACTTTGCAGAAATGGTGTGATAAGCACTTGCCTAAACAAAAATCTCCCTGGGCTTCATTATCACCTTTGGATGATCTTCTGCTACTTTAATTAGGCTGTCTAAAAATGAATGTTTAAAAGAAATACATTGATGAGCAGGATGGCTGTTTACAACATACTTGCCAAATAGAGCATGTACAGTTCTCTTGAATGTCAGTGCAAAGTGTACATCTGCAAAATATATCTTGCTTCTGTGAGACAAGATGGTTTATTCATTTGACCTAAAGGAAAGGCAAAATCCAGGCTGTGTAGAACAGACAGAACTGACTTTCCGTTGATTATAGTGGAGCATGCTTTTCATCCCAGGTGGGTATCCAGCTCAAGAGTTTAGATAAAAGAATTACTGAGGTATTATTGCAGTACCCACTGGATTACAAGTTGGTTGCTCTGGTAACTCATCATTTAATGTTTGAATGGTGATATAAATAGAAGCACAAAACATGCTAGTTGTCATGCATTTGTGATGAGAGTTGTGAGAAAAATCACCTGCTTCAGGTTTGAGATTTCTACAAAGCATATTACTTTATATTTGGACATGTGTATATGTGTGTGTGTTTGAAAAACAGACTCAAAGTCTAATTATTGTACAGGATAAACTCAGTGTAAAGGCTGAATAGAAATCTGATTCCACCCAGTGAACATTTTAAAATGTTATCGCAAGAAATGTATTTTGTTCAAGGGCATGATAAATTTAAAAAAAAAAAAAAAAAAGAAAAAGAAATCAGCCTACTTTCCTAAATAATTAAAACTGTTTTTTAAAAAAGTCCCCAGCACTATTCACCAAGACAGCCTGGCTTTCCAGGAAAACAAAAGTCTAAAAGATTGCTTTAAAAGCTAAAATGGGGATAAAATAGATAAGTAGTACAAATGAGAACATGAGTTTAGTTTTGTGCACACTTGGGTACAAAAGCAGGGAGAAGGGTTAACTATACTCATCAGAACATGTGCTTACTTGACAAGACAAGGATTAGATGCCACAGTAGGTGTTTCAGTAGGATATCTACAGACTTTTTTTGTTTTCCTTAGCAAATCTGTTCTTTTCAGATGAGTCACTGACCACTGAACTGAACTTACCAAACTTAGCTGAGGCTTTTGGTGAGGGTGCAAATGACCTCTTCTGTCTCCTGCACGTGGAGAGTCTAGCACTAGAGTTACTAGAGGCTGTCAACATAAAGTCTATAGTCAGTCAACAGTAAAACATAAGAAAAAAGATAAAGGTAAATAAGAACTAGACAATACAACTATTGGCTAAAGCAATTATCATCCTTTGTGTAAATTGATTAAAAATAATATTTTTACATACGAAGTGAGAGTAGTTATCAGATGTCTTTGGTCAGTCCACTAGATGGTGTTACAAGGTATTAATGGCACTGAAGCCATAGGCATTTTCCTGTCCATTTACTTTTGTATCTGCTGTTCACTGTTGACATATTTGGAGTAGCTTTTCATACCTCAGGTGCAGAGATCAGCCAGGAGCCTTGTGAAGGGCCAATGAAGGGCAGCCAATTTCCAAATCACTCAGCTTATCAGACACGTTTGTAAGGTGTGCTCAACTCTTTATTTAGACTCATGCCATACTCTAGATCTGTTACCTTGAAATTAATTTAGATTTAACTAAGCAAGATCTAGGCGCAGAAAAAAAATGACACTGTAACCTTTGTTGTGGTAATGCATTTCAGGTAAATTTAGTGGCTGTCAAAACTAGTGAGTACCTTGCGTCTATTTTAGTTGAGTTGCATCTAGCTTTAGTAGAAGCATCTAGAGCAGGGAAATAACAAGGTTCTGGGAGGTCCTGGAGCTTAAGTTCACTCTTCTTGTTTGTTTTGTGAAGGGGAAAAGCAATCACAAATTTAGACAGTTCAGTTTATTCTTTCAGTTACTAGAGAAGAGATTCCTTAATTTTGCAAACCTGCTGTTTTGCATTGTCTTCCTTTCCTGAAAATGCAGTTCCATGCCTGATCCAGAAATAATAAATTGCTTTAAAGAGAATTCTGTAGGCCGAGTGTTTCTGTTGATGTTTCTTGTACCACAAATTTTTCTAATGACTTCCCTGTGAATGTGGGGTGAAGGAAATGCAGCACATTCATTTCACGAGAACTCTTTAATTTTGCCTTTAGCAAGTGACAACCTTGAAAATTAGCATCATGTTTCCAGCTACCAGGAAGAAAAAAGCAAAGTTTGTGAGCCAAATGCATTTCTATATTTACTTCTTCCCTCAAGTACAGGGAAATTGAAAGAAAGAAAATATAGAAAAAGCAATGAGAAGTGTGGGTGGCTGATTTCCATTTCAGTTCTCTTAAAGAAAGCAGGAGGGAGAGTGAAACAAGAGGATGTAGGCAGTAAACTGAACATATTCAAAGAAGCACTGAGCACCATGCAAAATCTCTGCTCAAGGAAACAAGCAGACAGTTCATTCAGGCAGTTTGGGCAAGATGCTCATTTGTATGAATGATTTAAATGATTTAAAAAGGGACTCTTTCTAGGTCCAGTAGGCACTCCTTGCTAAATTCCAGTAGTAGTGCTCTTGCATTCAACATTAATTCCTAAGAGAACAGATTGCCTTTCTGTTTGAACTCACACTTCAACACATATGTGGTATTTTTGGAAATGAACAGAGTTTGCTTTATGCAGCTATTTTCTTTCTTACTCATTTTACATAGTAACTTGTATATCCATTAGGTGGTAAGATATTCCACCGGAAAAGGTTGTAATTGCACATATTAAGAGCTACATAATTTACCTTTATTGCAACTCTTTTTGCAGCTGTGGTGTCAAAAATTATTCCAGTGAGTACAACCATGTGGGTGCAATTAAGAGAAACTGGTTCTCTGTCATTATTATCCTTCTCTGGGTGAGAAATACTAACACCAACAGAGCCGAGAAAGCATTGTACTGCATTACAGCCCCAGAGGCCAGCCTGTCCCCATGACAGTTCATGAAGGAGTAAATTAGAGAATAGTATGGGAAGGGAAGCCTAGTTAGAATGTTTGTGGTAAATATAATAACTGATGTGTGCGTGTTTCTGACACAAATCCCGTTATACACTGATAAGATTTTTGCACATAACTCCCAAACATTGTTAGCAGCGTTAACACCTGCGTACCTGTTGTATTTAAAACTTAAATGAAGGTGTGCTACTTGAACTTTGAAAACATCGCATCTGTATTAAACACAAACATTTAACAATTGAATTTATTGTCACTGATTTGATACACTGTCCTGAACATACTTTTATCCTTTGAACAGTGCTTGTCATTCTTCTAAAACCCAGTAATTGTTGAATTCAAATGAACTATTTAATTGCAGCTTAATTTAAAAGTTTGAGTTTTAATGCAGGTACTCCCCAGTTAGGAAGTGAAAAGCATGTTCAGTACAGCACACAACTTAATAAGTTTGTGACTTAATCTTTGTTCTAGAATGAAATATTAATTAACGGACATGAGGTACTTGTTAGTTTGCTTCTTCTGATTGGAAGCAAGATTTTTTAGAACTAACTCAGTGAAAGCGTTTGTTGTTTTGAGTCAGTGTTTTCTGAGAATAATAATAAAAAAAAAAAAAAATCAAAATCTTCCCAGCCATCTCACTGATTTCCCATTTTTCTTTTTGTCTTTTAATTTTCTGTTAGTGATAAGAGCCAAGGTGGAACACAGAAGGAAAAGAGCAAGTCTACTGCAAGCATCATAAAGCCAGCAACATTTCTGTTTGGCATAATTTGCCAGTAGCTCCTGGAATTACACATGTATATGTGTTTTTACATTTTAAATAGATTTTCTCTAGTAACTTGAAAAACTCCATTTGAGCACTTTATTCTTTAACAACCTAGGAATGGCAATTAATGAATAATTGGAAAGTTTATTTATTTATTTTCTTGTGTTATCACAGTAATTTGAAGCAGACAAATCTCCCAAAATCAATGTCTCATCTTTTGGAAATCTAGGTGTTAGATTGCTGCCTTTCTAGACTGGAATTAAAATGAATTTACTTCCCTGAAAGCTGGTTATTAGAAAATAATAACATGAAATAGGTGAATAACTTGAAATTGTGTTTCACTACCAAACTCATATAAACACATACAGTTTATCTTTGTGCTTCATGAGTTTTGGGGGCTTTTCTTGTTTTAATTAAGAAAACCACAGCTAGGTGCAGTCATTATATCTCAGAGACCCATCAAGATTAAATTTATGTATAATGATAACCAGAGTGTATATATGAACCCCAGGTAAGTAGAATATATGTATCAATCTCTAAGAAATAGAATGATAGGACGAATATTTGGGAAGTGGAAAGGAGATACTGGACAGCCCAGAACCCCTGACTAAATTCAGGTTGAACTGCAGATTCCAAGATATTTGGGGAATAAAGCACAAATAAGCCTTTCATAGATAGTTTCAAAATAACCTGTAGTTTAATTTATTTACAATTTTATTATATGCATATTTTTATTTTCCTATAAAAAATGACAAAGAGACTAAACAAAAAAGAGAAAATTCACAAGGCAGAGCTACTTTTCTCCAAGTTATAACTGCAGTACCATGTCCTAATGAAATATGTGATCCCAGTGGGCAGGTAGTATATGAATAGGTTTTAAAACACATTTTCTGCTCAAAACTAACAAACAAACAAACAAATAAATAATAATAATAGTAGTAATAAAAACAGCTTAGTAAAAAAAAGGAAAGAAAACATAGTTATCCATATTGTTGAAGAGAACTGAAGGGGAAAACAGATTACTTGACCAGTCAAGAATCTTCAAATGAAAATATGATAGAAAAAGCTGAGTAATCAAACCTTTTTTTTTTTTTTCTGTAGAAACAATTTCAATTAAGTGAGTTTCTGGTGAAACAGAGACTGTCATAGTTCACCCAGCAGACTGCAAATGAATCCAAGTTCAGCAGTACTTGCTGTCTCTCACAGGCACAGTCTTTGAAGTTAGGAAAAAAACAGACATTTCAAGTCTACAGCGACATCTGGGACAGAATCCTCAGCCTGTAGTGTGCAAGGCACACTGTCAAGAAGTTTGCAAAATGTAAGAATCACCTGAGAAACAGCTTCCACCCCTACAGAAGTGACTTTGGATACTTACAGAAATAATATGGAATTGGCTGAAATGTAGCTTTCGAACTGTGGGACTTGTAGGCTTTTACTTCAGGTGTGCCTTTTAATAGCTTCTGGATGTCTTTAAAAACAAAAATGCTGAGGAGAGCTGGTTACTCTTCAAGGATGCCTTCCTGAGAGCATAAGAACTCTCCGTCCCTCTGAACAAGAAAGCGGGCAGAGGAGGTAGGAAGCCGATGTGGCTCAGTAAGGACCTGCTGGGCATGCTGAGGGTGAAGAAAAGTATGCACAAGCTCTGGAAACAAGGGCATGTCATCTGGGAAGAATACAGGGATGTCGTCTGGACTTGCAGATGTGGGATCAGGAAAGCCAAGGCGCAAGCAGGCAAGGGATGTGAAAAATAATAGGAAGACTTTCTACAGATACATTGGCCAGAAGAGACAGGCCAAAGCAAGTGTACCTCCTTTGGTAAATGTAAAAGGAGAACTGGTTTCAACGGACAAAGAGAAGGCTGAGGTACTGAATGAGTTCTTTGCCTCGGTCTTCACTGGCAGCCAGGATTCCAGTACTCCTCCCGTCCCTGAGCCCTGCATCCCTAAACCTCTGGGTGGGGACTGGGATGGTAAATGCCGTGAGGACAGAGCAGGTCTGAGACTGCCTCATGAGACTGAATGTGTACAAGTCTATGGGGCTGGATGGCGTGCATCCCAGGGTTCCGAAGGAGCTGGCTGAGGTGGTTGCTGAGCCGCTCTCCATCATGTTTGAAAAGTCGTGGCTGTCAGGTGAGGTCCCGGATGACTGGAGGAAGGGTCATGTCACTCCCATTTACAAGAAAGGGAGCAAGGAGGACCCCGGGAACTACAGGCCGGTGAGTCTCACCTCTGTGCCTGGAAAGATCATGGAACAGATAATCCTGGATGACATGCTTGATCACATGAGGAAAGGGCGTGTGATCCATGACAACCACAGCTTCACCAGAGGAAGGTCATGCTTGACCAATCTGGTGGGCTTTTATGATGGAGTGATGGCATCGGTGGACAATGGAAAGGCAACCGATGTCATTTACCTGGACTTGAGCAAGGCCTTTGACATGGTCCCCCACCACATCCTTATCTCCAAAATGGAGGGATGTGGATTTGATGGGTGGACAAGTCAATGGATAAGAAACTGGTTGAAAGGCCGCAGACAGAGTGTGGTCATCAATGGTTCTATGTCCAGGTGGAGGCCAGTAACGAGTGGCGTCCCCCAGGGTCTGTCTTGGAACCGGTGCTCTTTAATATCTTTATCAATGATATCAATGATGGAATTGAGTACAACCTCAGCAAGTTTGCTGATGACACCAAGCTGAGTGGTGCGGTTGACACGGTTGAAGGACGGGATGCCATTCAGAGGGACCTCAAGAGGCTAGAAAGGTGGGCCCGGGTGAACCTGATGAGTTCAACACGGCAAAGTGCAGAGTTTGCACTTGGGCCGGAGGAATCCCAGGCATCCACACAGACTGGAAGGAGAGGTCCTTGAGAGCAGCCCGGTGGAGAAGGACCTTGGAGTCTTGATAGATGAAAAACTTAACATGAGCCAGCTGTGTGCCCTTGTGGCTCAGAAGGCAAATGGTACCCTGGGCTCCATCAAAAGAGGGGTGGCCAGCAGGGACAGGGAGGTGATTGTTCCCCTCTACTCTGCTCCTGTGAGGCCCCATCTGGAATACTGCGTCCAAGTGTGGAGCCCCCAGTACAAAAAAGACAGGGAGCTGTTGGAGAGGGTCCAGAGGAGAGCCATAAAGATGATCAGGGGGCTGGAGCACCTCCCCTATGAAGACAGGCTGAGGGAGCTGGGCTCGTTCAGCCTGGAGAAAAGAAGGATGTGGGGTGACCTCATTGCAGCCTTTCAGTACCTAAAGGGAGCCTCCAAACAGGAGGGGAATCAACTCTTTGAAAGGGTAGATAACTGCAGGACGAGGGGAAATGGTTTTAAGGGGAGGGAGGGGAGATTTAGGTTGGACATCAGGGGGAAATTCTTTACTATGAGAGTGGTGAGGTGCTGGAACAGGCTGCCCAGAGAGGTTGTGGATGCTCCGTCCCTGGAGATGTTCAAGGCAAGGTTGGATGGAGCCCTGGGCAGCCTGGTCTAGCATTAAATGTGGAGGTTGGTGGCCCTGCATGTGGCAGGGGAGTTGGAGATTCATGATCCTTGAGGTCCCTTCCAACCCTGGCCATTCTGTGATTCTGTGATTCTATGTCATCACTTTTCCTAGTTTTCTTATCAGGGATGATAGGAAGGTTTACATGCCATGACTGAGCTGGAAATTTATCAGTTGGACTACCTAGACTTAAATAAGTTGTTTATAATTCTTTACATAGCTTTTAAAAAAATATTTTTTCTTTTTTTTTTTCTCTGTGAAAACAGATGCCATAATCTTCTCAGTACCTTGAATCCTACGAAGGCCCAGTTATCAAATGGGAGTCTTCTAGTGTTTTATTGGCAAATACTGACACATTTCAACATCTGTGCTTGTCATACCTGAGTAGAACTAGTTCTGGCCTTTTTCAATTCACAACAGTGATCAAAACAGCATACTGTCAATGTTTTGGATCCTTTCCTCCTACAGGCAACAAGAGATTTGCCACTAACTTCAGCAAAACCATTTTTGGATGCCACATTTAATTAACACATAAGTCAGAGCGACTAATAGGATTGATATGTATCTGAATTAAAACTGCAAATAAAATGGTGCTAAGGGATGGAAACAGAGAATGGACTTTAAATCTCATTTCAAGACTTGAGTGCAAATGGCAGAAAATATCACAGGGTTAACAGGCAAGAAACAACTTGGCATGAGATAAAAGACTTAGATCAGGATTCATCCAACTTCCAAGCATGCTGAGAGGATGAAAGTGTCTGGGATTTGTATATTCATAACCTAAATTGCCAGCTATGAATGTGGTGAGCCCTTATACAAGTCTTTGATTGCCTCTGGAGATTGCCATTTTAGAGGACATGAGAATGACACACATAAAACATTGTTTGGTGAGCAGTCTTTAGGATGCTTCTGGCTCGTCCACCAATTTTCTGAGCATTTAGAAGGGAATATTTTCACATAGAGAGTGGTGACACACTGGAACAGGTTGCCCAATCAGACTGTGGATGCCCCATCCCTGGAGGCATTCAAGGCCAGGCTGGATGTGGCTCTGCGCAGCCTGGTCTGGTGGTTGGTGACCCTGCACAAAGCAGGGGGTTGAAACCAGATGATTATTGCGGTCCTTTTCAACCCAGGCTATTCTATGATTCTATGAATATGCCTATATATACCAAATAAAATTTAAGGTACTTGAGAAGCGAGGGCAGGCTTTGGGAGAAAGGAATTGCTCTTCCACATACACATAATCTCATCTGTTAGACAGAATGTCTTTCAAGACATTTCCTTTCCCATCTGTCTGTGAATATTGACTCATCTGTTTGAAAAACTGTTGAAAAAAAGGCAAGTCAAAGACCATTGCTTCCTTCCCTGTCTATTTAGTCAAGCGAGGGCACTTCTCCTTGTGAGGTTAGATGGAAAAAAACAAACAAACAAAATAAAATAACAATTAAAAAAAAAAAAATCCACCACACCTAAACGTGAAATTCTATATTACTCTAGTACAATTAGGTCAACAGAAGCATTAGCTATTCATGACCCTGTAGGAATTCTGAGTTTTATGGAAACTGTAATTCTAATGTCTGAACCAAAGCAAGTGACAATTTGTGCTCATTGGCATGTCTGTCCGTTCTTTTCTATCCCAATGTCAGATTGGATTATCATGTCACACTGCCATTTTTTATAAGTTGAGCATGATATGATAACCTTCCCCTCTCCTCTTACCCATGTTTTGAATAGACAACTGACTTCAATCAATCTATTTCCCTTGATTTCTCTCTACTTTTCAAATTGATGATATAAAAATCTTTCTCAATTTTTACATCAAGTCATTTGTTCTTGTAGAAAATTTCTTCAGAGAGCATAAATTTCAGACAGAATGTCATCAATGCTAGTACTGGACAAGACACTCATGTTCCAAGTACATTACACTATTTATTAGTTTGGGTTAGGGTAGTTATTAACGGTTGTATATAATTATTTTTCTTAGTCATTTCATCTAATAATAAGTGCAAGAAAGCAGAAATTGTTAATTAAAGAGGCATATGAAAGTCATATCACTTCTTCCTTCAATGCTATACCTTTACTTTTAAAGGATAAAGGAAGCAGTAAATTTGTCTTACTGTCAGCCTGTACTAATCTCAGGACTTGATAGGAATGGGGTTAAAGGATGAAAATAAAAGTAATATGAACTGGTATGGGAAATAGATGCTGTCCAATTGACTTCTGTATGTTTATAGTGATAGGACTGGTGAAGCAGATACAGATTTCTGTGTTTTTGCCTTAGAGCTGCACACCATTTTGCTTAACAAAATAGGGTCACACATCATTAATAAGGTGTATGTGAAGAAGATTAAACATAGGACAGATGGCAGTCCTCTAAATGAATGAATGGCAAGAACAGTTTTGTTTCTGTGTGACTGCACAAAGTTGAGCTATTGTATCTAAATATGCATGTAATATTAATTTATTATACTTGTGAACTAAATTCAGTTTCACAACTGTTAAGTTTGCTGCTGCCTTCAAGGTCAAAACAGCCGAAAGAAGTGAGATGGTGGGAGGTTGCCACATGATTCAAATACCCTGGTAAACAGTATCTGTACAAATAAGATTAATCTGCCCTTCTGTGTCCCTCTAGGGTTTAGAAATAAAAATCTGAGCCCCAGTCTCACACTGTGACCAGTAGAGAGCTGTGCATACACCCAAAGAGAGGTTTGTGTCATCCCAAGAGCATGACGATGAGTATTTCCCCTCCTTGATCAGAGAATGGGGATGTTGACTCTGAAAGTACAGCAGAACAGTTAGCAGTATCAAACCAGTTCAGGTACTAATAGTGATTAAAGGAAGGAGTGTAGGTGCTACAGTTCTATCCACTCAACAGAGAGAATGTTGTGGGCTGGTTTTGTCATATGCATAAAGGGAATTGATGGCTGGTGATTAAAGACCTGTATTTTCGGATGGAAAGCAAAGCATTTGCTTTTAACAGCAGTGAACATTTATTTCTTGGATGCTTAAAGGACACTTCCTATAGATCTTTCATAAGGATTTTATTTATTTTAAAAACTAATCTTCATTAAACCTAAGATAGTGCAAAAATGAATAAATTTAATGAAACTCATGGTCTGTTTGTAAGTCCTGCCAGAAATTCACAGAGCAAATTTCAGTCTGCCAGTGATTAACTGTACACATTCATTTCCCTCTTTAAGCATTAACAGTAACGAAAGGCAACAGGAACAGGAGAGGGAGCTGTAAAGAGCATGATAGCTGCAGCAAGAGGCAGCTGAACCATTTGTTAGGATTGTACTTCACTTGATGAAACAAGTTGTAGTTTTTGATCAGCTTTTTAAAAGCATTTATTTTTGGATGTACATTTTTTATGCTTGTCTTTTTTGAATGCCAGGGACCCTTGCCTGTCATCTATTTTTTGGATTCTGATCATGTATCCAAACTTCAGGCAGTTTGCTGAACTTAATATAGCATTTCTACATTTACCTTTTTTCATAATATTTAATGAAGATATTAAAAATCAATCATCAATTGAATACCAGTTGTTGGGGATCTCCAAGACTGCCTGTTCCAGCCATATATTTCACCCTGTTGCTCTCTCCCTTTCAGTCAGGCTCCAATCTCTTCTGACTCATAGATTTTCCATATAAAGTAATCATCTCCCATGGACAACCAATACTCCCAACATGTTCCAGAACAGCTTTTCATGCAAGTCATATAAAGCCTTCTGATTTCGATCATGCATCCCCTGAAGAGTCCAGGCAGTGCTATGAGCAGGCAGGCAGGCCTGTGGCACTCCACTGCCTCCCACCAGTTTTCCATGTGTTCGCTTTTGGTTTTGCGGTTCTGCTAGCTAGGAGCACCAGATCTGAGTACTTCTTCATCTCATTCTCAGGCAAACTTAAGTTGAAGCTCAAATTTGCTTTTTCTCAGGGAGGAACTGCTGGAGCTAAATCCAGCTCTGTGTCTGGGAGCTAGAGCCCTGTTCCAATGGGATGAGTTTCCTTTGACAGGAAAGTGATTTTCTTCAAATGCAGAATCAAATTGCTTCAGCATCTACTAGTAAACTCTATTTGTAAGAATGCATAAATTAAAATATTTTATTTATCATATTCAGCTGTTTGTGAGCCACCACCAAAGAATGACAAATAAATGAATAATTTCACTCTTCAAATTAATTTCTAATTACATTTAAGTGCTTCTGGCTACTTTACACTGGTGACTGTAAAGGGTATTTAAAAGAAGAAATTACTGCATATATGCAAATATATGATTTCTATTTCAGTATCCCTTTAGAGGGCTGCCTTGGGGTAAAATGTCCTTAAAACCCTTTCCTGTAAAGGAATCAGATAATGTTTTCGGATGTTTTTTGTTTTTCCTCCATTAGATTGTGCCTAAATGATACCACAGCTGGGCAAAGCTCCAGAAGACAGTGGTTGTCATTCAAACTCTATTCATATCTGATTAGTCCTGTAACTATCATTCAGCTTACCTAAGATTCAGCTTTTTAATCTCTGAAATGGAAGCATAGTGCTTATCTTCTCTGTAATGTACTTTAAACATACAAATATAATTCCTAATTCTGAGCTAGAAATTACAATGAAAGTAGATTTTCTCTCTCCTGACATCTGAGCTACATCTTCATGACTCTCATAGGATGGCTTTCATGCAACCACATGGAGACTCTGCATCTGAAGTGGTTACTTGAAGTGTCTCTTTTTAATCAGTAGAGAAATAACTAGTCCAAAATCACAACTCATCTGATTTTGCTTAGGTTAGATTAGATGTCTACTTTCAGATGGGCTTAACATAGAAAAGGAGATTTCTACATTTGTAGATGTCTAAAGCTATATGTTAACCTCACCTGAATGAGACCTTATGGCTCACAGAGATTTAGAATCCCGTACTCATTTTATATTAAATAATTTTATCTAGATCATTTTGCTTTAGCCTATAAAGGCAGAAGACAATGATAAAATACTGGGGCCTTGAAGTCCCCTCACGTCATGTCATTTAAACATTCAAAGGTTGATTTTCTTCCTTTGGCTAAGAAATAACTGAAGAACAAAGCTTTCATGAATTCTGATTTGCAAATTGTAATTACTTCAAGAATAGAAGCACTTAAAATGCATTTCTGATATATAAAGACAAAAAATCCCAACTAAACAAACAAACAATACTACCCACTCCCAGAACCCAGTAACTCAGACCTCGTAGTTTAAAATAGAAAGGTTATACAGATTAATTTTTTTAGACTTGTGCTTGATGCCCAACTAAAATTGTGCAAAAAGATGCCATTAAAAATACAGCATTGATTCATAATGTAGCTGAAATGCATGCATATTATATAAGTTATAATAAGATTTACTGGCTGTAATTGCCATGCACTTTTTATGCCTTCAAGAACTACATGAAGCATAAGGATTTACTAACTGTGCTGAATTTTAACTATATATCAGAACTAGGGCTGTACAGAGATTGTACTGAGACTACACAGAGGCTCATCTAACATCTTTCTTTTCCTTGGCACCAAACCAGGGCCTACCTTGGTGTCTCAGATTCCTCAGAAGCACAACTTTCCAGGCAAAACTCAAAGTCACAGCCAGGGTTACAACTTTGTCCAACTGAAAGTTTGGATTTTATCCACAGAGTTCAAAATTTTAGGGCTAGAACAGTGTATTTTAGACTATTTTGTCTCATACAAAGAGGGTGAAGGGATTCACCTCATCTCAGTGGGGTTACTTGAAAGTTGCATATTTAATTTAATGAAACTATTTAAGATTTCTGTTGTTAAAAGAGAAAGAGAAGCTCTTGTAAAAAGGCAACTCATCCCATGGTAATTAGATTCTGTACCTATGTTTCTCAGATAAGCAGGACAAATAATGTTTTGGAGATGCCTGCCTTTGTCAATTGATTAAAATGGGAGCATAGGCAATTAGTTTAGGCTTATCAGCTTTTAAATGGCTGCAGTTAGGTGAGACAAAGCAGATCCTAAGGCTGGAATCTAATATAGTGTGCAGTCTAAAATTAGACTTAGAACAGACACTTAACTTTTACTTACAGGGGAAGAGAAACTTCAAAATTTATCTCATTTGCACACATAACTGTGAACAAAGAGCCAGGATTTACTTTTGTGAATTCTGTTATCACAGTTTGCAGAGTGAAATCTTTGTAATGAGGTTTTGCTTTCCTCTTGTAACAATTTCATTGTATTTCTGCTGAAATAATTTATGAGGAAGAGATTTTTAAAATAAAGCATATTCACTTATTTTAGATTACTCTCAGTATCATAAGAAAATCACAGAATCACACAGATTAGAAGGGACCTCAAGAGATCATTGAGCCCAATCCCCCTGCTAAAGCAGGTACCCTACAATAGGTCACATGGGTAAACATCCAGATGGGTCTTGAATATTTCTACAAAAGGAGACTCCACAACGTCTATGGGCAACTTGTTCCAATGCTCCATCACTCTTACCAGAGGGTGTAGAGAATGCATGTTAGTACAGAACTTCTTGTGTTCAAGTTTTAGGCCATTACTCCTTGTCCCATTGCTACACACCACTGAGAAAAGCATGGCCTCATCCAGTTGCTTCTCACCTCCCGTTAGATATTTATAAACATCAGATCCCCTCTCACTCTTCCACACCTCAGGCTGAACAGACCCAGGTACTCAGCCTTTCCTCCAGGAATATACTCCAGGCTCTTTATGATTTTTTGGCTCTCTTCTGTACTCTTTCTAGGAGAACTCTACCTTTTTTGAACTGGGGAGCAAAGTATTCTAAATGTGTTCTCTACAGGACAGATCAGAGACGGAGGATCGCCTTCCTTAACCTGGCCATGGTCTTTTGAATGCACCCCATACCATTGGGCATTTTGGCTGCAAGGATATGCTGCTGGCTTATGGCCAACCTGTTGTCCACCAGGACCCCAAGGTCCTCTGCAGAGCTCCTCTCCAGCAGGTCATCCCCTAACCTGTACTGATGCATGCTGTTATTTCTCCCTGGATGCAAGATTCTACACTTGCTCTTGTTAAACCTCATCAGGTTTCTCCCTACTCAACTCTCTAGTCTGTCCAGGTCTTGTTGAATGGTAGCACAGCCTTCAGGTGTGTCTGAAAATCCTCTCCGCTTTGTATAATCTGCAGGGTTGCTGAGTTTGGAATCTTTCCCTTCATCCAGATCGTTGATGAAGATGTTGAACACTGCTAGTTACAGTCCTCCAACCAGACTGTGCACTGCTGATGACCACCCTCTAAACTCAGCTAGTTTCAATCTGCTTCACAGTCCATTCATCTATCGCATATTTTCTAATTTTCATAATAAAGATGCTGTGGGAGATGGTATCAACATCCACTGCTCTACCCAGCCAGTAATAACATCATAGAAGGCTATCAGGTTGGTGAAGCATGGTTTCCCCTTGATAAATCCATGTTGACTACTCCTCATAAACTTAATTTCTTCCAAGGAGAAGTTTTCAATTTGTTTCCTTCATTACTTCTTTTTTGGTGCAATATTTATTATAATATGCTACATTGTAAGTCAGATTTGAGTCAGATCTTTTAATTTTACCAGGAGAATGTTTTGAGGCAATTAAGCAGTGGCATTTTAAAAAAAAATATCAGTGCATGGGGAAATTATGACATCTAAAGTTTCACTTAGCATCACTATAAAAGATATTGAAATGTCAATACACATTATAAAACAAAATTCTTAATTTTGACCCCAGGGTTCAAATGAGTCTAGTTTATATATGTGCATGAGAATTAATACATGGGTGTTGTGATTTAACCCTGATAAGGCACTCAATACCACCCAGCTCTTCAGTCATCCTCCCCAGTTGGGAGGAGGGAGAGACAAGGAAAGGTAAAACATTAGAACTTGTGGGTTGAAATAAAGACAGTTTAGTAGGTAAAGCAAAAGCTGTGTGTGCAAGTGAATAAAATCAACTCTATCCCAGCCAAAATCAAAATCAGGAGAATGCATAAGATGAGCAGAATTTTGCTGAAAGGTCTTAGAATTAAAGAGTCTTGAAAGGAAAGGCATTTTCCTGCAACCTAACCTGATTTTGACTGGGATAGTTAATTTTCTTTGTGGAGGCGTATGTTTTGGATTTAGGATTAAAATAATATTGATAACACACTGTTATTGGTAGTTTTGTAGCTTAGCACTTATACAATCTTTTCAGCTTGTTGTGCTGCCAGGCCAACCAGGAACTGGGGATTCACAAGGAGCTGGAAGGGAACAGAACCAGGGCAGGTGATTCAAACTGGTCAAAAGGATATGCCACACCATATGGCATCACACTGAACAATAAAACTGGAGGAAGGAAGGAGGAAAAGGGAACATTCATCGTGATGATATTTGTCTTCCCAAGAAACTTCCACGCATGATGGGCCCTGCTTTTGTGAAAGTGGCTGAACTCTGCTTGCCAATGGGAAATATTGAATTAATTGCAAACACAGCTTTTGCTTTACCTAGTAAACTGCCTATGTTTGGGATAAAATCAGGTACTTTTACCTTTCCTCTTCTTCCTGCAGTTCTACCTGGGGAGAATGAGTGAGTGGCTGGGTGATCCTGAGCTGCCTGCTTGGTTGAACTGCAGCACAATGTAAACAGGAGATTATTGGGAAAGGTAAGAGTGTCCCCCTCCCAACTCCTATTTCTTCTTCTTTGTTATTTTTTCCTAAAGGAATGCACATGAATTTTCCACTGTCATCCAGTGACCTGAAAAAGGGACAGAGAGATATCACTGATAATGGAAACAGAAGTAGTTCCTAGACATGGAAGGGTGAACAGAAATGGAAATTTGATATGGAAATGTGTTAACAATTCATTTGAAACTAAATTTCTGTTGACATGAGTATAAATTATTTTTCTAGAACTGGACTCATTTTCATAAGATTCAGCTAATATTAGGGACAGTTTGTTTTCTGTGCAGAAATCAGCTGCATAGCCTGTAGTTGGTACTGCCTCAACACAGATAGAAATATGAAGGCCTGCTTAAAGCAAGGGTGAACTTGCAACAGAGTTTAAAAGAACTTACCACTGAGAAGTAAAGCTTCATCCTATCAAAAGGCAAGTTACAGGCAAGGCAGTACAGAACATTTTACCTACTTCGATTTCATGGGATCGGTATTTAAAAATACATGCAAACTTCTCATGTTACCATAACCTGCAGGACTGAAGTTTTCAGTCACAGAAGAAAGGAAATATATTAGAATTGGCAACTTATTTGAAACTAAGTATGCTCAGTAGAGTGCTGGAGAACATAGCAACCTACAGGTAGGGTAGTTTGGCTGTGAAGTCAGACGTCATTTACTTGCAATTCCTAGGTAGAGATGAAGCATGGTTAGAGATGAAGCATTTCCTCATGGATTTTAGTTTAATGCTAGCCAGTAGTAACCCTAAGAACAGTATAGTATATTAATGTGATGGAAAGAATAGAAGCCAAGATAAAATAAAGTCAATGCTGAAAGATTTTTGTAGAATCCCTGATGTTAACAACATCTACCAATTTGATTTTGAACCATTTGAATTACAGTTACATGCCATTTTGATACAAAAGTCATGTCTCTGTTTATCTGAGTTAAATACATAATTCTGAATCTTTTTGTTGGGCTACTGTGACATCCAGAAAATATTTATCTAGTGTATGTAAACTGATGAAAATGCATATCATGGAACTGGAAAAAAATATATATATTTCTTGAAGATGGCTCCTTTGTTTAATTTCCTGTGAATTTGACCTTTGCATTTTCCAGTGAATAAACTTGAAAAATGTCTTTTTTCTCTCCTTTTCTCTACTAATGACACAGTGTCCTTTGGGGAGGGGGGGGAAGGGGGGGGGGAAGAAAAAAAAAAGGAAAGACATTAAGATGTACTTCTTCTTTAAAATATAATAGCAAGAAACAAATATTTTGTTTTGTAAAGAGTTTAAATGACTACTTTTTACTTCATTTTGACCCTACTATATACATGGAAAAATAAAATAAATACACCATAATTGTACTCACATATGTGTATCACAGACTGGGAAGCAGGTGGTTTCTAATTTCTAATATCATTAACAGAAATAGAATTGTTTAGTCATAGATATTTTGAACTACAACATTTCCTCCTTCAAATGCTTTGGATTTGATTCAAAGTTTGCTGAAATAAATAGATGCTGCATCACAAAATCGGAGACTTTTATTCATGAAATTTTCTTATGACCATTAATGAGATAACAATGTATTTTGGTAAATACATGATAACTGCTTAACAAATCAGCATTAGATGACACAATTTTTCTTTAAATAACTTTAATTATCCACTTAATAGTTATTTGAGATAAAAACAAATAAAACTGAAAAAACCCTCAGGAAATTAATGACACCTTGAAAACTTTCTCTCATCAGTTTAATAATTGCAAGCTCACAACCTTTTCAGACATTTGTCAGGAAAACTTGGTTTTTCTTCCCACTTCAGTGAATTTTTTGCTATTATATGCGTTTTTAAATCACTGGGGAATTGCGCATGAAAATAAAAAGTCAAAGTAGGAAGAGAACGACAATAAAAGAAATGATATAATGATAGAATTTTCTTTAAGGATTCGGTTTTGGATTCTGCATATCTATAATCTACCTACAGGTCATGAGCTAGGTCCAGTGTGTGCAGTCATAGAATCACAGAACGATGTGAGTTGGAAGGGTAAGGATCATTGAGTCTGAATCATTCACTCCTCCTTGTAGTGAGAGACTTTTGCTAAAGTGCATAAATCATTGTACACATCTCAGATAGATCTCTCTTTGAATCATTGTGAAGTTCTTCCTTTCTCTGAATATGCAACTTCTGTAAGCTCATATTGATGCCATTTTTGTACCTGGCTATGCCTTGGCCATGGTTTGGTAAGGTGCTGTGCATCCTTGACTCTCACTGACTTTGGTGGAAGTTGATGTTGCTCAGCAGATTGTATAGCAGAACTGCTGCTTTGGAAGGCCAAGCAGAGCAGGAACTGCAATATTCATAGTATGTTCTTATCATGGGTCACAAATTGCAGACTTGAAGATTTTCATTGTTCCTTCCAGACATTTCCTTCCATTTCATTTGACTATAAATTGGATAAAACTTAAATTTCCCATCATTCAGGGCTTCAAAACCAACACCCTCTGTACATCTGTGTCTCCAGGTTAAGGACACTTGACCAACTTTTCTTTCTCTCCAGAAGCTCCCTCTTGGAGTTACCCAAAGTACTCAGTGAACAACCTGCCCTTTACCTGACAAAATGAGATGACAGGGACTTCTACTCTAGATGAGGTTAGGGAAGGAAGGGAAGCTTGGGCCAGACCATTCTTCATTGTAAATCCACATTGCTTTTGTGATTGCCAGTGTAAAATTTTAAGTGGTGAGGTACTCAAGAAGCACATTTCAACCAATAAAAACACATTGATTTGGGATGTGCAAATTTTCACTGGAGCTTTCATGAAATCACTCATGAGATCACTTTGATATTTCTCTATCTCCTTTTTTTTCCCCCTTAAATTAATTTATATTAGTTCTTGCTTCAGCCCTTCCAAAAAACTAATGACCCAAACATTGTCCTTCTGAATTGCAGTAAATGAAAGGGAACAAATAAAAAGAAAATCTCAGCATCTCCCTTAAAGCAAGCTCTGTTGTTAGCCCTAATGACAAGCAACTGAACCCTGGCACAGCCACATCAGTCTTCACTGAGCAGGTACTCGTGCATAAAAGAGAAGGGCTTTGCAAATATCCCTTCTTCATTACTATCTTTGGTGCTGTTTTGTCAGCGATATAATAAGATAAGCCCAGACTCCATTCCCGAAGTTAAACTTGTCACTGCATGAGGAATTTCTCACTTCCTCTAAAAAATACATGCATAATGTGCACAGCCCTGAAAAATGTATTTATTGATATTTGATGTCTAATATGAGCTAGTCACCTGGGATATGAAGTTCAGCAAAGATACTAAGATATCTGTAGGATAAAACTTATTCCATCCTTACATAGGTGCTTAGCATAGGTAAGAAGGTCTATTCTCTAAGGTGCCTTCCTCTCTCTAGTGAGGATGGGACAACTAAGGACGTGATTCATCTAACTACTAAGTTAGACTCCAACTTCAAGGTGAGAGAAACTCTCTAAGAATGCCTGTTTTTTTCAGTGATGCCTACAAAAAAAGAGGAGGGTGATGTACTCATAAGTGGATATTCATAGTTCTAATTTATCTTACTTCTGTAAGACTGAAATTATGTAAAATTAATCCTTTTGATATCATTGTGCATCCATTGTTACAAGGCTAAGAGAGCCTTCTTTGTACAATATTTTTGGTTTATATTTGAACATTTGATATCACATTAGGCCCTTACTCTTTACTAGTGTTACGAGCTATAATCTGCATACAAATAGTTGCAAAGGGTGATGACATATGAGTATGAACTATTCAGATGATAGGAAGCACAATCATGTTGGATCAGTACAAAAGTCCACCTCTTGTCTCAAACAATGGTGAGGAGAATATACCTTCTGAAGAGCAAGAGCAGGTAGATATCATCTGTCATAGTCCCTGAGGCCAGATCATTTTATCTTAGGCATTTTTAGAGCTGACTTTTTATTTCTAAATAATTTTTAGGACTTGAACTTTGTTCTGGATCTCCATTAAAAGCCAATTTCGTTGACCTAAATGTAAATATGTTCATTTTCAGCAAGCAGTAGAAAATACAGCAGATGCACAGGTTAGTTTATGCCTCTTTCTGTACTAGAAATGAGCCTATGACATACAAATGGGAATGCCTTAACTGTATTAACTTGATGGGTTAGCTATGTGAGTTTGATTGTGTCAGCATATTGAAGGATCAAACGACCTAAACTTAGTGCAATATTTGATTACCTGCACTATGTGCTTTAGAGCTCAAAAAGTCATTAAAATCCAAGCCAATGCAGGGAATGCCTAGTGGGATTAACCTTCAAAAACTAATTACCAAACAGATCAACAAGAGGTAGCCTGCACCACTGATCTGTGACAGCATACCAGAAGAGTGAATGGTGTCAGGAAATATTGATTAAAAGAATTTGACTCACTGAAGATCCTTTTCCTACATAAACACAGGTTTTTAAATCTTTACTAAGTACTGACCAGTGAAAGGTTTCTAACTGTAGCTAGTGGTCTGAGCACAATTGCTATGATTATTATTATTTTAACATTTTTCCAGTAGTTTTTAGAAAAGCTATTCAATGAGGTATTGCATGAACATAAAAACCAACCAAACAGATCATCTTCAAGATAAATCATAGAATCATAGATATTGGAGGTTGGGAAAGACCTCCAGTATCATCTATTCCAATCATCTGCCTACCAGCAATATATCTCCACTAAACCATGTCCCTTAATACAACTTCTACACATTTCTTGAACACCTCTAGGGACAGTGACTCAACCACCTCCCTGGACAGCCCATTCCAGCACCCGATCACTCTTTTTTGTAATATGCCACCTGAATATTTCTGTCTTTTTTTTTTTTTTTTGTCCTTTGAAAATGAAGAGAGCTTGTGATGATTAAGTACTACGGTACTGGTTTTAAGTACAGTGAGAGGAATTCTAGTTGTATTCCAAACAAATAACATGAATAAATGCTGAGCTTATCAAGGGGTCAGTATTCCATGAGATGCAAACCCCAAGCACTCATACACTACTGTTATCCATGACATTTGTTAGTTACTCCTCAGATTTCATATCCAGTGGTTGAACTTGATCTCAGGTAACATGATAAAGAGCCAAGTAGCAGATTTTTTACATGCATACATATATACATGCACACACATACATGGATATGGATATGGACATATATACATACATGTAGTTTCTTTATCTGTAAGCGTGCATGTGCATAAGGTGGGACCTAACTGTAACCTTACAGTAATTGAACATTATAAGCAAGAGGGGGAGTGACTTTTTACACAGTGTGATAGAACATGGGGAAATGGCTTTCAACTAAAAGGCAAAATTTAGGTGTGATGTTAGGAAGAAATTCTTTACTCAGAAGATGGTAAGGCAATGGCACAAATTCTCCAGAGAGATGGTGGATGTCTGTCCCATTCCTGAAGGCATTCAAAGTCAGGTTGGATGGAGCTCTGTGCATCCTGATCTGGTAGGTGGGAACCAGCCCATGGCAGGGGGTTTGGAACTGGGTGGGCTGTAAGGTCTCTTCCAACTGAAGCCATTCTATGGTTCTATGACATCAGTGTATTATAAGTACTTTATGTTAGTATACTACACATTGAATATGTACATATTAACAAAAAGTTGTTCCTATTGATAGACACAGAATGTTTAGAATGATATGAATTTGACTAGTAAAATAAAATAACACTTCTGCAAAGCAAAAAAGGCATTCTGCGAATGTTGTAGGGCCCTGTAAAATGGTAGAAAATAAAGTATAGCATGAACAAGACATATTTGGAAGCAAAAATCAAGCGTTTGTACTACTAGAAGTAAAGAATCCCAATTCAAGATCCTGCACAGTCATACAGGCTGTACACATTTCCAAAAGCTACCACCTACAGAATTCTAGAAATACAGGCCATATCAATATTGTTAAGTAAATTTGTTCATAGCACTAGAAGAAAAAGAGTCACAACTTTAAGAGATCATTGGGGAGGACTCAAACAAAATTAATACATTTAATTATTGTTCTGAAGTTTCAAAATAAAACAAATGTCTATTGAATTCCCCTCCAACTTCACAAATACTATTACATTTTAATTAAAGTGAACTTGTTTTTCCATTTAGTGGTTGTTCTACTTTGCTTTTTGTTGTTGCTGTTGTTGTTGTTGTTATTCTTAGAAATGAATAAAGATGCTAAATGAGGATTAGTTTGCAGTAGCAGCTGACAGACCCTGAGGATCCATTGTGCAAACTAATAGTCAATGGATTCAGAAGGAACTATAGGCCAGCATGGGGGAGCCAGTCTGCTAACAGATATGATCATCTCCACTTACAGCTGCAGACTACACATTAGAATGAGCTTTGTGCTGCTGATATATTCTTGTTATTTAAAGCCAGCTTTTCTTATTGTTTAGAACATGCACAACTCTTCCTCAGATATTTCTTGTTGCTTTACCCAGGGAGAACAGGGAAGGTTTGCTGTTTCATCACATATTTACATGACAGGCATAGATAACTCATATTTTGGGCTTGATGAAGATGAATCAAGTTTAGTACAGGTGCACATTAGATGAGAGTGTATTGACAGCTTTCAAAATACCAATAAGGACACAACAGCATGCTAATACTGTTCCACGGTATCTGAATTAAAGTAAAGGGATTTGTATCTTTGAGGCTGTCCACATAGATATTTCTAACATTAACAAGACGATGTTCAGTGATCCCAGTCTAATTGTTTGAAAACAATAAAACAAATAACAACAAACCAACCAACCAAACAACAATAAAAAACCTCCAATACTCCAATGTTAAGTAAAGACTGAGAAAGTGAATCTTATACCTTTCAGAATGTAGAATTATTAAACTTTAAAACATTAAAGTTGAGGCAAGTCAGAGAGGAGATAATAACCTACTAACTCTTTACTGACCCCTTTAAGGATTATATTAAGTCAATTGATAATTGGTGCTTTAGTAATGGAATTCAATTTGAGCTCTGGATCTACACAAAAAAAGGGATGCCATTTGTCAGTACTTACCAACATGACCCATCTGGGGGAAAGAAAATAATTTTGGTAAATCATTTACTCAAACTACGTGATGTTTATACCATATCCTTTTCTGCAGTGACAAAGCAGTACCATATCTCCTGGAAATCTAACAAAATATATGAATTTGAGTTTCACATAAAGAAGAAAAAAACACCAGGCATTTACAGATTGAGTTGACTGATAATATAATATATAGTCAACCTACCTAGGAATTTTGGATACAGATTCTCTGGTAGCCAGCTGCCTGTATGTGGGGGGCTATCTTCACTCTCATGAATATGTTGCAGCCTAAAAGGTACAGAGCTATTTGAAGTTGAAATAAGCGTAGATGTTTTCCTTAGACTTTAATCAAATTCAGTGGTAACCCAACTCTTTCTACAGTGTGAATCATAGTTAAATGGAAATTTCTTCAAGGAGAGTAGAACTGGTTCCTAAATTTTCCAAACTCTACACCTAAAAGCTTTGAAAATTTTACAAATCCTAAAGAGTTATGCCTTTATAATATTCTGCCTCTATAACAGATAATAGACAGGGATAATATATTGAGAGGAAGAACTCAAGAAATAAAGAAGAAATCTTTGACTCTTTAATCTTATTCTCAGCATTAATACAAAACATATTTCATTGATAATAAAATTAACCTAATATGTATTTTATTAAGCTTATATTATGGAATTTGGTAGGCTGATTTATTAGCAAGGTTCAGTGTAATAAGTAAATCGGACTCTTAATCCTGGGAAATTACAAGTTAGTGTATTTGGTCAATTTTTGGGGGGGAGAATATTAAGTAGATTATAGAGACCTTGACTTATAATCTTATAAGGAAATATAAATAATGTTTAATGAACTAGATTAAAATGCTTTTATATACAAGTTAGCTCCATATTTTTAAACTGTATCGTTGAATTCAACAACATTGGAAACAGTACCGAACTTGTCTTATACAGCTAGAAGTAGACAAATACATGAAGGAAGGTGTTGAAATTGATATTGAGGTCATACAACTCAAACTAAAGGCATACTATAGCTCAGTGCTGAGAAGGTTTTACAGATCTTCAGGAGTAGAGATAACATAACTTCCCAGCCAGTCTTTTTCCAATGTTTAAGTGTCTCTTCTTATCCTAGTTAAGCAAAGCTCTCCAAGGTTTGCAGCATATGATGGTGTAACTCAGAAGTGCATGGGTGCCCCTATGCTTCTGAGATATTCACACTCCCACTTTCAGTTAAGATCTAGTCTAGAGAAGGCGTTCACACTTTCTGTTGTTGGTCCTGAGTTCAGCCTTGGTAAGTACCATGGCATGGGAGGTAGAGAGACTGATGAGTCATTCAAACACCCACGATCCAGGGGAACTGTGAGATTATTTCTGCACAAAGTCAATGGAAAAATTCACAAAAGCTAAATTTGGCAGTCATAACTGGAAATCTCAGTATGGGCCTGCGTCAATTAGGCAACCCAGTCTTATGAACAGAAACAACTAAGGGTGATTAGCTCAGGAGAGCCAAAAAAAGTCAAAGTCTTAACCCCAGAGGTGCTGCAACTCTATATACGTTTCATAATTGGTTTGTCTGAAGTAAGTAATCAAGAAAAGCAAGAAATGATTTACTAGGGAGTTGAGGTTTGAAGTAGAATGAGTTTGCCATCAACAATAGCTTAACTCTCTGGAGCACACTGTGCCCACGTTATACTTAAGACAAGCTTACAAACTTTGCATAATAAAGGAGAGTTCAATTCCACATGATGACAGTTACAGACTCCCTAGAGGGAAAAACAAGAAACCAATAAACACAATAAGCTTTTCATCATAATTTATAAAGACTCTAGAGTTATATTTAAGATGGTAAAATGCTATCTACCTCCACTGTATAACACATGCTTTGATGAATACAACATTTAGATGCTTGGGATTATTACTGGTTATTATCCTTCCACTTAGTGACTTGTCCCATTTTTAAATCCTCCTTCTTCATATTTTACAATTATCATACCAACTACAACATTAAATTTGATTTTTTTTTCTTTTTTTTTTTCTTTTTTTTTTTTTTTTTCTGGCTTCCCCTAATTAAAGCAACAAAAAGTCATGAATGCAATCTTATTTAAAATCAACCTTACAAGAAAATTTGAAAGGTACAATCTAGGTTCTTCTATTTAAGCTGTAAATTTAAAATGAATATTTGCACAGACTAAGTCAACTAATCAAATCATAGAAGAAAAACTAATTAAGTAGACTTGCCATAGGAGAATGAAGGCTCAAAACAGATATCCCAATGTTATGAGATCTTGACTTGTGTGATTAGTTCTTCTCCTTTCTGGGGAAAGAAAATGTGGTATAAAACCCAGAAATTGCTGCTGAATCCTGGAAATCAGGCCATATATGTAAACTTACACAGTTCTAGTACAGATATAGAAACACTTATATATACATTTCTAGACTGTGAGAGGACCCAGAAGTTCTATGTGCAATTCAGTGCCCAAAATAAAATCTCTGGACTTGACTTGCTTTTGATGTGAAATATGACACACTGAATTTTAACATGGAACGTCCATTTCTTTACACTTTCCTTTTCTTTCTAATATATATATGCTTCAGATTTACCTGCTATACTACACAGAGTTTCTGGATTCACTTTATGAATTGGATAGTGTTTTATCAGAGACCATTGCCTGTCACAGGGCATTCACAAACATGTACTGCTTACCAGTTTCAGTCATTGATCTTATGAAAATATGTTTGTAATTGTAGAGCATACATTTTACTGTGTAAAATTTGGACATTGCACAGGTAAAATCAGCTGATCTAAGGTTAAGGAAATGAAGAAATTGTGAAATTTTAACTTGAGTTCCTTCATTTCCTATTAAAAAAAAAAAAAAAAAATCCACACTGCACTCTCTGGTGGTTATAATGGCTCCAAAGTTCATTTTACTTGAATTATTTTTCTGTTTAGACATCAAGCTTAAACTAATCTTCTAGAAACCCTTAGCAGTCAATGAAGACTCTAAGTTATGATTTATTTTAAATTTCTCTCACACTCAGGTTAGGGTGAGGTGAAGCATTTCTCTACTGAGGCTAAGCAGAGCCCTTAGGGAGAGCCTAGCCTTTAAATTTCACCAAATGTTGAAAGATTGACAGTTATAATTAGATGAAATTATTCTCAGGCTAAGTAAATTAATGTCCTCATAAGTGTGTCATTTACTATTCAGACTGAATAAAGTTTTTGGATGAGTATTTAAAATAGCATCTTGCAACTTCTCCTGGAAGAGAGTGGGAAACTAGAGAAAACAGACACTACAAATAGGTAAAAGACTATTGAGGTCAATCATCAACTCTATTCAAATTGTAAGTTGTCCAAAACATGTTCATGAGTAACTCTTCCAACTTTTCTGAAATTCAACAGTCAATTAACATTCAGGAGAGTTGTGTACTTAAAATGAGCCACATTTCAAGTAGTATTTTTACCAGGAAGGTAAAGGGCAATTTTGTTTGAGGTTTATTCACTAACACTGCACACTTGAGGTCAAACCCATTTTTCTTGAGAAAATATATTTACTGGCTCTCTAGGTCACTTCCAATGACTCTTTAGGCTTCAAAAGGTCTGTGTTCATTAATGTTCTTCCTTTGTATGACAGGATACCTGACAGATGTCCAATATAGCTTTTCAGGTGCATTTTTCTATTAAACATACAGAGTTGGATGCATATACTTTCTTTAACAAATACTTGGAATTTAACCTAAAGTAGTTGTCTGCTCTTTTGCTTTAGACAGGGATCCGCTACATGCATCTTAAGAGTGTGTTTCATTCTACAGTAAGAAGCTAAGCTGCACTGAACTGTCTTTTTGGTGTTTAGTTATGTGTATGGCTCTTCCATTGTCTCAGTAGGTAATCTTACATTTGTCTTACATGTATACTTCTTGGGAATATGAAGTAAGACCAAATTAATATGAACTTTCAAGTCACAAAAGAAGATACTTCCTGTTTCCCAAAATTAACAGTTTAAATAAGTCATGGGCATAGTGAAGCCTATAAGGGGAAGGATTTTTCTGTCTGAAATTTATTAATTAATATATTATGTTTCAGATGATCAAAAAATATCAAAGCAAAATTCATCTGTGGAAAAAAGGAAATCATATTTACATTCAGGATTCACAATGGTCTTTAGCCACTTAATGACTAAAAACAAATGATTCTTTGTACTACCAGAAGTTCATTAAAGAACTGCTCTCTCTTTGTCTTTTCACTCATCCAGTAAGTTTTGAATACTTCTATGTCAGTTTCCTAATAAACATAATTCTTCAAAATTGTCTTGTGAGTACCATCCCACTTTATATATCTGCAATTACCCTTTCTTTCTTATAAGTTTTATTAATGCATGCTTTATTGCAAACTTTTTATTGTACCTATTCATGCCCATTTGATGTTCTTGTGTGATCTAGTTTACTCCAAGTACTGCTTCCTCTATAATGGGAAGATTCTACTGCCTCAGAGACAGTGCTGAATTCATCACTCACAGTTATCTTTAGAGAAACAAGACACTGCTATTAGGACTGATTTTGGGGGGATTAAAAATGTGTGATACTTATAGACCATGGCAGAGCTAATATGTACAAAGTTCAGGTAAATCCATGGTAACAGCGACGTGATTTGGGAGTAAAGTTTGGCATGGGAATAACCAAGATTGTCTTTGCTTATTTATAAAACATGTACAGGAGGAAAACAGGCTATAATTTGTTCATTAAATTTATATTTGTGCAGTAGTAGGTCACCTAGCATTATGCATTTGATTTGAAACAGAAATAAGCACGCAATTGCATTTCTGCTAGAAATTAGTGGAGAGTATTTTATGGTGCCCATGAGGTCTTTTAGGACAGCTTTTATCCTCACTGCAAAAGCACAAAGAAAACTGAAATGGAGCTTGCTTTGAGTTCATCGGTACCAACCGCTTATTGCAAACTTGACAAAGCAAGTTTGATCCAGTTTGTGTCATGTAAGAGAAACTTCTGTAATTCTCATCAGATATTTAAAAATTATATTATTCAGGAAACCAAATGACTGGCTCTCCTCCATATGCAAGCCATATCCACTTTAATTGCACCTGTTTCACCAAATCAGCTTAAAAGATCAGACTTAGTATTCTAACGTAATGCAGTCTGCTGAAACTTTGAAATTGGCCTATCTTTGACCAGAAATTGTACCAGATGATCTCCGGATGTCCCTTCTATCTTGACTTTTCCTTACGTTCCATGATTTTAGATCTTAAAAAAGAAAACACTGAATTCAAACAAATTGATTTGCTTGTGGCAGTATATGAATAACTTAGCCAAACTAAAAGGGAATTAAAACTTCCTTATCATAGAATCATAGAATGGTTTGGATTGGAAGGAATCCTAAGGATCATCAAGATTCAGCCCTCCCTGCCACAGGCAGGGCCACCAACCTCCAGATCTGGTACTATACCAGGTTGCCCAAGGCCCCATACAATCTGATCTTGAACACCTCCAGGGATGGAAAGGAAAAAACAGTGTGCAAACTAGAAACTTGAGTTTAATATTTTACTTATATTTTCACATCATATATGATGTTAGATACCTTTCTCTGTATTTTAGATTCATAAAATCATAGAACTGTTTGAATTGGAAAGGACCCTTAAAGGTCATCTAGTCCAAATCACTTGCATCAAGCAAGGACACTTAGAGATAGATTAGTTTACTCAGAGCCCTACCTTGCCTGACCTCGAATATCTTCAGTGCCTCACAACTCTAACTGTATGACATGTTTTTCTTATATCCAATCTAAATCTCCTCTCTTTCAGCTTGAAATCATTTCCCCTTGCCCTATCACAACAGACTCTGCTGAAGAGTTTGTCCTCTTCTTTCTTATGGCCTGCCTTTAGATACTGAAAGGCCACTCTCAGGTTTCCCTGGAGCCTTCTCCAGGCTGAACAACCCCAGCTCTCTCAGCCTTTCCTCGTTGGAGATGTGTTCCATCCCTTGGATCATTTTTGTGCTCCTTCTCTGGACATCCTTTAACAGGTCCACATCTCCCCTGTACTGAGGCTTCACCTCTGAATGCAATACTCCAGGTGAGTTCTTATCAGCACAGTGTAGTGAGCAAGATCACCTCCCTTGCCCTGCTGGCCACGCTTCTTTTGATGCACCCCTGGATACAGTTGGTTTTCTGGGCTGTGAGGGCACACTGCTAACTCATGTTGAGCTTGCCATCCACCAGTACCCCTAGGTCCTTATGTCATAGATAGAAAGATATTCTTGTACATTTTACATTTGCTCTCCATATAAACTCATATATTTATTTCTAGTACTGTAAACCTTCATCCATGTTTGAAAGCTGGAAAGGGACTTCTTCCCCACAGGGCACATAAAGGCAAGAGCAGCAATTTGGAACAAAATGTTCTGTGCAGTAGAATACAACAGTACTTTCTGCAAATTATGCATTCTGTGAAACAACAGGGTTATCGAAGTATAAGGAGATGCCTCTGATTGTTTCCATTTTAGGCCCACATTGTGATAAAGTTCTAACCTGGCATGCTGAAATAAACTACTCTCAAGTAATACAAATATATTTTTTGACACAGTTCTCTCTCCCAGAATCTTAAGGCAAAATATGAAATTTGGAGGCAGAACACATTCTACATACGGAAAATGGCTGACTCACACTGGGTAAGAAATAACTTTGCTCAAAGAAATCAAATCAGCTAAAAAAAAACCAAAAAGCAGTTTGATAGCACCTCTGGTTTTGAGGCTCAAGTTACCTATGAGATTTATTGGTGTGATAAATACAGATCTTTACTAGCCAGCCAATAATTTGAAAGTTGCAGGCTCAACTGGAAGAGAAGATGAAACAAAGTATTGCTATAAAAAGATAGTGTGGATAGGGTCCCACAAGTACTCAAGAATGTATAGAATAATAGATGGAAAGAAGTCTTACAAAATTATCTGAGTCACATGCGTCTATTTGCACCTAAGATCATGTTGCCTACTTTAGAAGCTCCTCATATACTTAGGAAAGCTTTTATTTCAAAACCATTTTTCATTTTAAAAGGTGATGAAACCACAGCTCTCATTACCATTGGTAGGAGGTGTTGGTGCTATGTATCTCTGAAAATGAGGACACTTATTTCACGCATCTAAATATGTTAGCCCAAAATTCCTCGTGCTACTCTGCAGAGTGCAAAGGAGTGCAAATACCTGTCTGAGTTGGCCAATTATGATGAGATGCAGGTTTGAGTAAAAGAAGCACTTGTGACATTAACCAGCTTTATTTTTTTCCAGAATGCTATAAAATGTTTGATAGGTATAGTGGATTTATCACTGTAATATCTAGAATTGGGGAAAAGATCCAAGAGTTTTAAAGCTTTGGACTCAGATAAGTAGTCTGCCATAGCAGATTTAGCATGTGATCACGCCAACCACTGGAAAAATAAGTCGTGCTACAGAGAAATGTTCTATTTACAGGAACACCGTTACTTTCTGTTGGTGGAATTCAGGAGATTCAGTGCCATTGGGGTCCATTAAACTAGGTATTTAAGTATAGAGGCATTGCCAGCTCTCACTGTTTTGCTAAGAAAGTAGTGATATTTGGTGCTTTGTCAAAGCAGCTGGGTGCACGAGTCCCAGTAAACTTTTCTTCTGCAGGAAAAAAATCTTAAATGCAAACATCTAGTCAGCACTGTTGCAGAAAAACATTTGAAATGATGGCCTGAAGCAAATATAATTGATTCAGAAGTCTTGTGTGCATAAACATATGTGTGTATACATATTAATGGAAACAGAAGAAACATGATTTGGGATGGAAATTTGATTAAAAACTTTCTATAAATGGAGTTATCTCACTAAATTCAGACAAACAAAAGAGACGCAATTGGCAGAGCCGTCTACCAGCTTAGATATCTGTAATTCCACTTCATTAGACATCGAAAGCAATAGGGCTTTTGTTGATGGTTTTTGAAGGGGTGGACAGGAGAACGTTACAACATTTCTGTCTCCTACTTGGAGAAAGTAATGGTGGGGGTATTCTTCTGGTGGAAGGTTTTCTGGCATTTTTCTTTTTTGAAAGCCAAACTATGGTTTAATGGAAAAGACCGCATCTGATTTGGCTACATAATCTATGTTTTCATCTCTTATTACTGTACAGTTAAAATTATTTGCCATATGTCTTGTATTATAGTTATGAAAGCTGTGATGTAAACATATTATATTCACGATCACTGAAAGAAATTAAGGACATCTTGCCATACGTGCCTCCAGTATTTTACTGTAGACCAAAAAACACAATTCAGTTTTATCAACAATACTATCCACTGTTGAAATCCCAAGTTAGCCATTTCAGTTATTAATATGTAGTGCACTGTTTCTATGGAAACATCTGACAAAATGCTCATTGTGGGATTGTCAAACCTATTGTATAAATAATGCTTTTATAATATGAAGCTATCAACTAAAATTAAAGTAACAAAAAGTTTCCTGTTATAAATCACTCCATCTAAGGAAAGCAGACTGCTTTCAATAGGCAGACTGCTGCTTGCAGTCACCTGTATAACTTGTGGCTTGTAAAATGTTCTGATGTATGCTTATAGTGATAACTCAAATGCTCTTCAAAGAGAATAAGCAGACAGGAATAAAAGAAGTCTCATTTCAAAACACTTTTTTTTTTTTTTTTTTTTGGTCATTAAATACTTTTGTTCTTAAGGAAGTTGAGGAGCATGCCATTACTCTTATAGATACCAAGTAGCTAAATGAGAGCTGCACCTGAAGATAGGCTGTAAATCCAGAGGATTATGAGACAGGCTTTTAAACATCAAGTAAATGCCTAAAATTCCTAGGTAGAAGTGGAATCAAAATCAGAGGGAGGAGTTGTTCTCTGAAAGACAGTATTTGAGGAACAGAGCATTTTCAAAGACAATCTTCCCTTCTCTGCTAACAAATGCTTCAGGTCCACCAGGTCATGGGATGGCTCTGTACCTGAGCACTGAGTTACTCATGAGTCACAGGCCTCTTTCATCCTTATTTGCTTCTCTTCAAGAGGTCAATGTCAGGGACATTCTGAACTGCTATTTTAGACCTTCGTTTGTTCTGTTTTTTGCTGTCAAGAACTTTGTTTGTTCAGAGTAAAATCTTGTTGTTTTCTAATCAATATGAGTGAAGGAAACAATTTGCTTTTAAGGGAAACTCTACGTTTAAGTTGCATCATTGCTTCAAACCAGCAAATGACAGTAAAGACAGTGTGGGAACTTAAGGAAGGAATGAATTTCCAAAAGTGCTGTAAATCCATCAACATGTAGCATGAAAAGGGATGTTTTCCCAGTGGACAGTCTTTTCTACATGACTGGAAAGAAACAAACTGTTCTGGTAACCTACATAGAATAGATCCATCTCTTTGGCCATACCAGTGGTGCTATCAGCAAGAGCTAAATGTTCCTACCTAAAAATCTTCTCTCTGGGAGTATTTAGTACCAGTAGCTCTGAGTGTAGCTAATTCTTTCTGTTAGCTGAAATGTCTATAGAAACTGAAAAATCTAAATGACAAAATCTTTGGTCATTGCATCATCAAAAATTGTTCAGAACTCAAGACTAGAAGAAGGAAAATTGAAAAAAGCTCTGAATTGGGCTTGATATGAGTATAGCAATAAATATTCTGTTGTGTGGAATATATATATAAAACTCAGGTGATATTCTACACCCACAGGGAGAATGAAGGGATAGTCCAGCTGCCAGGCTTCTGGTTTTGTTTGTTTGTTTGTTTGTTTGTTTGTTTAAAAAATCAATTCTGCTGTGTCCTACTGTTGTAGAAGATGTCACTGAATCATTTATAGTTGTAAAACCGCATGGTCTACAGTAAGTTCTTTTGAAACAGTAAGGTACTTTATTCAGTAGATATTTCTTAATTTGTTTTTAATTTGATTGTTTTCTACATGTTTGCAATGTGCTGTTGTGCTAATGGGCAATATGGATTTTTAATTGGATTATATTTGTGTTTCGTTTTAATAAATTTTTAATAGCTTGACCATTCAAGACATTGGAGACTATTTTTCGATTTTTAAATGACTATATTAAGAGTTATTATAATATTAAAGCATGTCAGGATAACCCATAAATTAGTTAAGCAGTCAGATGTACAGCTATAACAAAATCTTAAGGGTTTATCATCACTATGCAATTCTGTAAACTATCTTCTGTTTGTTACTGTAAAAGAGCAAGCCGGTTTCCATCTATAAGTATTGTAGCAAAGACAATTCAGACAACCAGATTCTCTACTTCTTTTATACCTTTTGGCTTATTGAGTACAATGTTGTTGATTTTTCAGCTGTCTGAACTGTGAATAACAACATTTAGGTTTTTTGTTTGTTTTTGAAATTTGTAAAGAAAATACTTTTTTTTTTTTTTTTAATTAAATGAACGGATTATGAACACAGAATAAGAATAACAAGAAGACGTGACAATGTCACAAAACTGAATAGAAGTCCATCTTTCCAGCTCTGTCATCCAATGTTTCATGCTGAGCAAACTGATTTTTTTTTCTCCTTGCATGAAGCACTAGAACAAATTGCCCAGAAAGGTGGTGGATGCCCTGTTTCTGTAGACAACCAAGGTCAGGCTGGACAGAGCTTTGGGCACTTGATTTAACTGTAGGTGTCCCTGTTCATTGCACGGGATTTGGGCTAGATGGCCTATAAAGATCCTTCCAACTCAAATGATTCTGTGATTCTAGGACTCTATGTGCAAGACTAGTTTCGTGTGTCAGGGTAAAAAGACGTGGTACATTAATATCCTTCTGGAACTTCTGATCAAGGGTTCACCTGAAGGTCTTTTGAAGGAATTTCTTTTTTGATTTGTTACCTCTGTCCACCAAACTGTTATTTTTGAGATAATAAGAAACAGTATTTACATCTCTACCATTTAAACTTGTTACTTTTAAGTGGAGCTCTTTTTCAGCTATAATTTTTCTGAGGAGTACCAGACTACTATGGGAAGAGGTTCACTGCTCATATTAATGTATTCAGATGCATGGAAAGGCTGCACCAAGGTATATTATGTCTATAATAGGGGAAAATGAATAATGGTTAAGGATGACTATGTACTTTCTTCTCTAAAAATATAAACAATTGCAGGACTGCTTTGTTGTGGGAGATAAGAAAGACATTCACTTTCTTTGGCTTTTATTTTTGGAATGTTATAGGCCTGAAAAATATCTGGATGACTTACTCTCATCTTTTAAATCTTCCAATTTTCAATGAAGTGGTGCTTCTCCTTCTCCTGACTCCCGCCCTTCCCCCCCAAATCTTGCCTGAAAATCTTTTTTTCTTGATTCTTTTTTTATTCATTTCTCAGGGGCTCCCAAACCTCTGATTAACAAGATTCAGTATGGATGGATTATCTAGTTTGGTGACCTTGGTAATGTACCCTAATGGTTGTAACTGTCTGTGAAGTTTCACTCTGAGCATTTTCTCTGAATATTCCACTTCTTTCTTCCTATGAACTCTAACAACTCAGACAGAGCATTGTGGTTCTTTCTCTTGGATTGAGATAGGATGAATCTAAATCTGTCCTTTTATCCACAGATCATTTTGAAGTGCTCATGGTCATCTACTCCACTTCCATATGCCTCCTAACCTCGTGTTCAGCTAGGAAATCACATGTTAATAGCTGTAGAATGAATACTGATAATTCATAGGAATGAAGAAGCTGAGAAGTTTTTGATGCTCCCCTCTGCAATAACAACACAGCATCAGTTTGTGCTCATAGAGCTGAGCAAAGGTTGGATCACTGTCCTGTTAGGATAAGATCCAACTCTTTTCTAACAAGTGTAATGAAAGTCCTCTTAGCACATATGATACATCCATCAGTGTTTTCTCATGTTATTTCTGCCTTCTAGGGTATTCCTTAGAGGGACTTTTGACACAGTGGAACAGGATGACTTATTATATACAGGTGGCCTGATTCTGTACTATAATCAACGGCCTCAGTAAAAAAGGCTTCTGAGCAACTACTTTGGATAGAAGTCCCTATTCTGCAGGTATTTAATGTGAGGCCTCCGTACCTGTATCAGAGGCTGTGGTTTAACCTCATGTCTTGACTGCCTGAAAGCCATTTAAAAAATGACTGCTGTTCTCTAGAACAAATGATTTCCTCCTAACAAATCACATGAAAAATGCAAACAACAAACAGGGTGTTCACAGCAACACTATTAACTACAAACAGTGCCTTAGTAAGGCTTCATTTTTAATTACTTTTTTCTCTCTTGCTCCTCCTCTCTTGCAGTTTCTCTAGTTAAAGAAATATAAATGAGACTTTAGACTCTTTTATGTTTCTCTCTTTTTTATGACAGTCAATAGTATACCCTCCTCCTTCCCTACCAGATCTAGAATGCTAATTCTTTTACAGTTAGTATGAGCTACCTCTGAACAATGTGATTGCCAGGAAATGACTATGGTAAGGAAAAGCTTTTTAGTTTTTTGTTTTGATTGTTCTGATCAACAACAACAAAAGAACTGTTGATCTGTGGGCTTAATGCCTGTTTTTGAAATGGTGCAACAACAGCAAAATCAACAGCTTTGTTTAATTAGCTTCCAATCCAACAGAATCTAGGATAGAACTTCTTAACCAAGAATCCATTTGCTTTGACATTTTGCTCCAAAAATGTGAGCAAGAGTGAGGAATAGTGCCTGTGGATGACATTACCATGATGCTCAGGCAAATACTGGACTGCTAATAATGTATATTCAAAAAGAGCACAGAGCTTAAAATCATTTAAAAATTAAATAACCAATTTTTATTTTTATTTTTTTTAAATTTTTAATTTAAGAGAGAGAGAGAGATAGATTTATTTGACAATAATTTCCTAAACAAAAATTCAGTTTGAGAGATTTTCTGGCTGAGTACATCTTGTGCTGGAAGGTGGTTGTATCACAAAATGGATAATGGATAATGGATATATCCCATAATGGAGAATCTTGCAAGAATATTATTAAACAGACAGCTTTTTAAAGCTTCTCAGCCCAAATAAGAAGATAGATTTGAACACAGCAAACTCACCAATGCTTGTGAACTGTCCACCAGGGTAAGCCTAGCAGTGTGCTGAGCTGTTGGGTGTTTTTACAAGTGCAACCCAGAAATACAGGTCCAGTCAAGGCCACCCTGGCCTTTGTCCTGCTGTATCAATAAGAAAGAAGAACTTGATGGAGTGAGACATTTCTCACTCACAATGTCTTCCTTCTTGCTCTTTTCTTATAACAGCTGATGTGCTCAACAAAACAGACCATAATAGAACAAATTACACTAAGGCTCTTCTAGCAAGCATAAATAAATGTTAAAGTTTTGTATTTGTGCTCCAAATTCCCACACATTTCTTGAGCAGTCTTCACTCCCTTATAATATGTTTTGACAAAAGCAGCTGAATATAGGTCCATGGCTTTCACATCTTATAGAGAAAAAGAAAATATGCAGAATTGTTTAGACCATCAGCTAGTGTAAATTCACATATCTCCTGATTCCTCTTGCCACAAAATTCACTGTTATCCATTTTGATTTAACAATCTCCTAAGCTGCAGTCTGCATCTTAAGTAGGAAAGGCTTTTTAATATTTTATAACCTTCCAAGAAATAATGTCTCTTTTTTTTCCAGCAAAAGGCTCCAGACCTGTCGGTCAGCTTAATGCTTGACAAAGTATCTTCTCATCTCAAGAACAGATACTTACCTGCATAAATATCTCATGTAGAGATAAGACATAGATATATACTCAGATGGGCTTTCCTCATGAAAGGTCAGCTTTTGAAAGGATTTCCTTCGTCCTCTGAAGCCTCAGCAAAAGATAATATTTCAGAACTTGTCTTCTGTTTTCTACTCTATTTAATTAAAATGTGCAAATGACTTCAATGAAAATATGTTTCCATCATGATTAAAAAGCTCGTTTGCCTAGACAAGTGGTCTGTAATAATAATAATAATAATAATAATAACAATTATTATTATTATTATTATTATTATTATTATTATTATTATATGCTTTTGAAACAACTTTCTCATCTGTTAATACACTGTAATTCAATTCTGCATGCTAACCCTTCAGTACTCAAAGTACTTCAGGTGAACATATTACTGTCACTGATCAAACAGTGGAACTCTTTCAAGGTGGATTACAATGTTGATCTTATTCTTTGCAGAAAGTAAGTGGAAAAATACCTGTCCAAATTACTGCTAAAAGACCCTACATCTTTCAGATAATCTCGTGATCTGAAATGCAGGATAGTACAAAAGCAGCTGAGCTTGTTAGAGGAAGGGAACTCGTCTCAACTTCAGAAGCTCAATAGCAGCATAGAAGGCTAAACCTGAAAGAATAAATCCTGCTATATGATTACTAACCACCTCAGGTTCTCTTGTATAATTTTCTCATTTCTCTTCAGCTGGGATGACATTTGACATAACAAGCTTGGGTCTCTTTTCATTCAGCCATAACAGACATACTCCAAGGCACAAAGAATATCTTTGGTTTGCTTAATAATACACAAAAAAACTTGTAGAAAAAATGGAAATAGATCATGTATTTCTCTAGTTTGATTAGACTCTCCTTTCTTCTTTGTTATTAACAATAAATGTTAATACTTACACACACAAAAAAAGGATAAAAATATTCACCATTCAATGTAGCAGACACACTGATGAATTGGGATCTGGGCTGTTTGTATCACGATGGTCCTTGGGGATGGAAAATACTTTCTTTCTTATTGAAATTAAGGTCAACAAGGACTTCATGGTAAAAAGAAATTGCCCTCCTCCCCTTTCTTGTTCTGTAGGGAATAGGTTGTAATACTTAGCAGGAAGAATATCACTTGCGCAACAAAGTATTAAGATTGTTGGCATCAAAAACTATGGCTTATTTTTGCACAGATTTCATGTACAAAATATTATGGAAATGGTCACTGATATTTCTGAAAACAATCAGAAAACGTTTTCTATTTTGTCTAACCACAGCAAAAAGTCTGCAGTAAGGATCTTATTTGCTATATTAAACTTAAACTCTCAAGCTTAGCAGTCTCACCTCATCTGAAAATTAATGCCTACCCTAAGCTTATTTTGATCCTGGTGTTTTTGAAGCAAAGGCCACAATATGTATGAGTGACAAGCTTTGAGCCCTGTGAGGCTTAGCAGAAGTTACCAAGCTGTGTCCTGTGCTAGATAAGTGTTAGGTCCTTTGTAGGTAACAGATAACAAAATACCGGATTGCTGCACCAAATGACTTCTTCATCAGCCTCAGTGAAAAGTCAGATGACAAACCTCAGGTGAGAGGAGAGAAAGAATCTCAGCCTGTCATTTTCCATCGTCACTTCCAATGTGAAAGGAAACAAGGTAAAAATCATTATAAGCTATTATCTAACAGTTGCTATTCATATTCTTTCATATTTAGACATACCAAGTAATTTTAGAATCTATACTTAATGCATAGACATTTTTGATATCTAATTGCAACAGAATAACGTATCAAAATGCTACCTAAGCAAGAGCACATTTGTAAAATCTCTTTCAGACACTGATGGTTTAGACTGTTTTTAACTGAGAAACATATGCTGAAGGAGTTTTAAATTATATGTGTCTACCAGAGAAAGGGTTAGTTAGAAATCTCAGTCTCTCTGAATTGGTCCTGAAAACACTGTGTGTCCAGGAGTTGGATCTTTGTGGGCCTCTTCCAATTTGGGATATTCTGTGATTCTGCGATAAGTGTGACCTCACTTCATCCTATGCCAAAACTCATGGAAACAGAGAAATCTTAGCACTTTTGCTGTTCTGCTTCATATGAAATAGAAGAGTCTTCAGAATAATTGAAGTGCTCTCTTGAGACCGAGGGAGTCAAGTTTGCATCCTGCATCTGCCACTAATCCACTTTGAGAACGCTACACCCACCTCTTCCTCTGCTGACTTAAATCACAGCTCCCCAGTGGCTGAGACTGTCACTGCACAAAGGATCTGAATATTCTTGCCAGGACACTGTGGTGCATAAACAACCTTGACACACTTATTTGCTCTAGACCTGTCAGAGGGGGCCTCTGGACAATAGGGGTCTGCGTGTCTATATGGTGTTGCTCAAATGTGATTCTCTCTTGTTTTACCTGTACCATCTCTTTGTACTTCTAGAAGCTGTTTGTCTGCACAAGCAGCTGATATTTTCCTTCAATTCTCTTATTTCACACACAGAATCACACACAGAATCACTAAGGTTGGAAAAGACCTATAAGATCATCCAGTCCAACCATCCACCTGTCACCAATGGTTCTCATTAAACCATATCCCTCAACACAACATCCAAACGTTCTTTGAACACCTCCAGGGTCGGTGACTCCACCACCTCCCTGGGCAGCCCATTCCAGTGCCTGACCACCCTTTCAGAGAAGTAGTATTTCCTAATATCCAGCCTATGCAAAGGGAAAGCATGCTATCACATGCAGGGAGGTGTTGTATTTTTCTGTTTTTGCAAACTAAATTAAAGAAATTCATATTTTTTAATTGAAAGGAAATTACTGATGGCTGAACGCGATGAAACACATCAGTAATTCTAAAAATAACTATACATTTTTTTTGAAAATTCCATGGATTTTTAATATACAATGAAAATAAAATTGGTCCTATGAGAAATTTCTATAGATTGTGGTATGTTATGCAGGTCCAATATCATTTCGTATTTGCATTGGTTAACATTTATACCGTCAGAGAGGTAAGACTAGTCTTTCAGATTTCTCATAAATATATTGTTTATTAATATTTTTTCCTTCCATTCCTGTTAAAAAAAGCACTGCTTGTCTGTTTGCTTAAGTAATTGAGTTCACATGGAAAAAATCTGACTTCAGTACATGGAAATTGCTTCTCTTGCCTCTTCCTTGTGCTTCTTGTGACAGCAGAGAATTAAAGGATCATCTTTGCCAGTTGAAACAAGAATAAACTTTGATTAGGATATTAATTTAAGACCAAGGAAATTCCAGATTCCATTCTGTTTTATGAAAAACATGCACAACTGAAAAGAAGCGTTAAAGTCCAATGCAGAAATAATATCATATACATAAATACTCAAGTCAGAGGAATCTTTTAGATTTATTTTGGATCACTGGAAAGACCTAAGATCCACTCAGGACATGGAAGAGATTAAATTTCAGAAAATATCAGTATGTAATTTTCTTGGGAATTGTACCAGCTCAGGAATTTCCTTCTTCTTGAAACATCACACATTACAGACACAATATTTCTTTATTTTGGTCTCTGCATCCTCAAAGAGTAAGACTCTCCATTTTACTGACGCTGTTATAATTTTCTGAATAACTTACTTATCATGGAAATGTTTGCAAATTATGAACATTTTATAAGCTTGGGACATAAAAAGTTGGAATGAAGAGAAAACGTTTCATCAGGGACAGCACCCAAGGGTTTGATGTGCAGTGCTGGCATCCTATTTGCAAATAAGTCCCCAGGGAGCAATTGCAATCTTTCTTCCCATAACTAATTCTGCTTTCTGATGAAACTGCCATTTTCTGCACCACTCTTTTAATCATTATTTTAATTTATAAAATGTAATAATTTAGCAAATGTGGAGATACAATAGCATGTATCTTAGTACACTGAAAATCAAACCAAACAAGTAAAAAAAAGGGCATGTAATAGTTTACAGCCATAGAATCACAGAATCACAGAAACACCAAGGTTGGAAAAAACCTCCAAGATCATCCAGTCCAACCATCCACTTATCACCAATAGCTCTCACTAAACCATGTCCCTCAACACAAAATCCAAACGTTCCTTGAACACCCCCAGGGTTGGTGACTCCACCACCTCCCTGGGCAGCCCATTCCAGTGCCTGACTGCTCTTTCAGAGAAGTAGTATTTCCTAACGTCCAGCCTAAATCTCCCCTGGCACAGTTTGAAGCCATTCCCTCTAGTCCTATCAGTCATGCTATATACTGAAGCCCATTTATAAAACATATTTGCTTGACATATGAAGAAAAAATTGAATGTTTGTATACCATGACCAGAAATACAAATAGGGCAGGACCAGAAGAGATATTCTTAACAAATCAAGAAAATGTCTGAAATACATTTCCTTCTTTTCCAAAAATCTTATATTCTGCTCTTTAAGGAGAGGAGCCAATCTGATAGGAAGCTATTATTTGTAAAGGAGTGAAAGTTCATAGTTAAGAATCTAAAAGCTGGAAGGGATCAATAGAAAGGTCTGCTGAGTACGAAGAGTGTCTTAAAGTGTCTTAAATGACAGATCTAAAGTCTTTTCCCAAAGAATTGAAAGCATCTGGATAAAAACGTGTTTTGATTTTAGCTGTCAATGATATTCATTGCTGGCTTAAAAAAATCTGTAATTATTTGTCTTACAATATGCACTTGCAGTCCACAGATCAACAGTGAATAATGGCTTTGTGCCAACTAGGAATTTGTTAATAAAAAATTAAGACCTCTAGCAAACATGCTATTCAGCACAGCATTTACTATACAAATGAGTATGGTTTCAGCACTTCCTTGTTGAAAAGAAAGATTTCTATAAAGAATCTGCCCTTGCTATACTTAAAGGGATAGGAATTGATGTATTCTACAAAAAAGGCTGTTACAAGCTGTACTTTTATGTCTGAAGATGCCTTCAGATGGTGAGGTTTGAAATTTAGCAATAAAATGTTCATTTTTTTCACTTGTGAGATAGTGAAGATATGGAAGTATGCAGGCAGATACTGAAAGCAAACATCCCATTCCAAAGAGACCAAGACAACAGAAGCAGTCTAATGCCTCCATTTTCTTTTCATTCCTATTACTGAAAAGCCTTTAAATTGAAAACTGTTTGACACAAAATTACATAAAAGTTGCTTTTATTTCCCCAGTTAATTGGTGGACCAACCATTTAAAGAATAACATGAACTTTTCTCTTACATCTCATTTGCTTTTCTTTTTCCTTTACCCGAACCTGTCCACAGTTCCTTCAGATGGATACATTTGTTTTGTTTGGTTTTTCCATTCCATAAAATATCGGTACAAGAACAACTCACAGAATTGTGAAGTGAAGAGCTATTTCTAATGACACAAGTTTAGAAGAATATTATTCTCTTACAGTTTTAACCATTGTAAGCACTGGAGCAGTTCTCTGATCTTCAAAGATTCTCAGCCTGTAGCTATTAAATTCAGCAGGATCCTAAAACCTGAATATCTAGGAATATGTGTTTGACAGACATGCCTGAGTTCAAAAAGATGCTCAGCAGGAGAGTAAATAACTAACCACAAATTTTAGAAGAACTGATGAACGAGAACATGCCCTTTCTCATTGTGTAAATAGGTGGTAAAGACAGAGGGTATATCTGGGAAATAGGTATTTGAGGTTATCCACTGGTGAACAATGTTCAGATGTACTACCACATACAAGCAGCTGTAAGATTATATTGAGGCTAAATGAGGTATTTCTCCCCAGTGATGTTTCTGATGAGAGCCTCTCATGGATGACTTCATGATGGTGCTAGCATGCTGAGAGTAGTTAAGAAGCTAGCAAGAGACTAGCACTCTCTTGACATCTTGGTTCATGAGCCTTGACAATCAAAACTTATTATGAGTCAGCTTATCTAATTTAGACATCTCTATTACAAACATCTGTATCTGAGTTAATTATTCAGAATATTTTTACAGGCAGAGATGAGAGAAAGTCACTTCTAAAGAATGAGACATCTAGTGGTTTTAGACATCTGCCTTGAAACGAGAGGTTACCTATTTCCCTCCACAAGCTGTGCCAAATCTAGATAACTTGCTTATGTTAGGAATGTATGTTTTGTGGCACTAGATTTTGTCTGGTGAATACTAACCTAGATGACTAATTCAGATATGATGCCTAAGCTTTGAAAAGTTCCTGAATTTCACCCACTTTACAAAGTGTGGCTGTTCCTTTGTGGAGTGAGGCTGCATGACTTGCTGTGCTGATAAAGCTCAGGTTCACTCTAAGAGGGTCTCTGATGTTCAGAATACAGAGGCAATGTGAACATGAAATGAATTCATAGGGGAAATGAGGTACATGGTCTGAAGAGTACTGACACTGGCCAGCTTTTATACTGAAGATAAAAGTGGAGTATTGGATTGAACTTTGAATATCACTGAAATGAGCTGTGTGTAGCTTTGCACAGATTTGCACAGAAGGTATACACGGGTCTAGACGATATAATTTATTTGCAAGTTTTCTTGTGTTTTACAATTATGTATAGCCAAAATCTCTGTTAACAAATTATCACCACATGCAATAGACATTCATTAACTCTGAATCTGATAATTACTTCACATCAGTGATGACTACTCTATGGATATTTAGGGTTGGATATTAGGAAAAAAGTATTCTCAGAAAGAATGATGAGGCACTGGAACAGTCTTCTGAAGGAGGTGATGGAATCAGTTCTTTGAGGTGTTCAAGGAATGTGGCACAGAGGGACATGTTTAAAGGGCATGTTGGGCCCACTAATGGGTCCACAGTGGTGGTTGGACTCGATGATCTTAGTGCTCTTTTCCAACCTTAATGATTCTATGATTCTATGACACTGCAGAGAAAACTGAAATCCTGTAACTGTGTAGCACAAAGAAAAAGCATTGTGTATTTTCTAAAATTTAAGTTATTTGCCACTATTTTTATGAGAAACAGGATATTGATAAGTAAATTTATTGCCAGAAGACTATTTTTACTTAGAAAAACTGTTTTGTTTTTATTTTCCTCTTTGTTCCTGTAAGAGGATTTCTGTGTGTTGGCACAGCAAATTTCATGCCACAGAATTTACCATGTCAAAATTAATAATTTGTTATTTTCAGTCTTAATTTGCTTGGACAGGTGAGATTGGGTCACCAAGTGAGGGAAAAGATGGTAGAACACAGAAAGCTCAAAACCCAGACTAAAGAAAGGAAGGATGTCGTGTGCAAAACTGAGGACTGCTGTTCTGAAAGTATGCCCATTTTTTTACAATTTTCTCTTTCCAAAAGTCTCTGAGATCCATTAGCAAAGCCAGATAAGATTGAGTGCATTAACTGAAGTGCAAAGACTTCTAGCAGCAGTTTCTTAAAAAACAATATAAGCAAAAAAAGAAGCTTTGCTAGAGATTGCTGAGCTGAAATCCAGGAGCTGTGTTTAGAAAGAAACGAGCATAACAAAATGACCCCAAGTGAAAGGAAAGTGAGCTACCAAACTCTCACTTATTAGGCTAAAAGCACAGGATGATTTTTCATCGAAGAAGAAAAATAACAATACACACATCAGAACAATCCAGGTGTATGCAGTATTCACAGTCTTTAAAGGAAAGGAGAGTGCTGTTGTCGGCTATAACTTGTATCAAGTAGGGTTCCCAACACTGCATGTATTTAACCACTATAATTTTACTTAGGTATCTCAGAATGAATAGAGGATGTGAACAAAACTGCAGTGCACTAAGTGTGCACTATGCCTCTGTGTAGGACCTATGGTTAAACCTTCCACAGGAAAGACTGAAATTGTGTTGGAAGATGAGGGCCATAAAAAAAGAACAGTGCCATAGTCATGCATTGTCCCTTACATTTTCACAGCTGATAGATAACAAAATAAAAGTACTCATTGGTTTTGTATCAATAGCGTTATTTTCAGGTATTTAACTCAGAACTTTTGAGATTAGTCAATTTTTCTTAAGGGGGATAAAAGCATCATCACATTGAAACTCAGATTTAAGATGAAATAAATGATTTTGTAACACTTAAAGAAATATCCAAACCTTTAGCTTCTCTGCCCCTGACCATGGAAGTGAACTAGAGAACTGAAACAAAGCTTGAAAGGAGAGCAGATCTAACATTCTATACATGTGACTTTTTCCATGTTGGGATCAACATTCTTTAGTCCACAGACACTTTCTCAAATCTAAGCAACGTTTCTAATTGACCATTTCAAGAGAATGCTGTTCCTACTTACAGGATTGACTGGGATCAATCCAGCATCAGAAGAGTTTTGTGTCCTGTGCTGAGTGAAACAATCCAGTTTATCATGCTTACTGCTTATGTTCTCTGCTTTTCTCACAATAGGCTTTCATTCTGAGGCATTATAGTGCCAGCAGGAGGATGGGTATTAATGCTTGGCACAGAAAGGATCTTTCCTCGGAGGGACAGTATGTGCAATGTTTTCCCTTAAGTTTCTCATCGAAAAACTATCATTGTCTGGCAGTACTGCCTCAGCTAGAGCCAAGGTGCAACTCAACCCTGTGTCAGTTACCTACTACCAAAGCAAAAGAATGCTGAAAGACTGAACATTTGTCAGGTATTGTTTTTCATGGAATTATTTCCAGCCAAGAACACCAGGATGCCTGTCCATTGTGCACTGATGGACTTGAGGTTGAGGATGGTTGCCAGCCCTGATTCATCTCTAAAATGGATTAACTTCTTCATTGCACAATACAGATTGAATGAGGAATGTTGTGGAAGACTGAACACATAGAACAGGCTTGGGAATGAAGCCTTTACCATTCCTGAAATGAATCTGATTTTGCCCTAGCATTCAGAGTCGTTTTCAGCTTCTTCCAAGGGTGTAAGCATGTTGGAAGGAAACACAAGTTCAGTTAGCAGATATATATATAAGGGCTGTTGTGTGTAGTGTTACCATGGGAAACAAAATGCCTACACCTACACCCTGGGAGGTACCGAGTGTAACAAGCTTCATTCAAATCACATAGGCATCCAGAAAAAAACAAGTGCTAGTATAACTCATGTGCTTCATATGCTAAGCTAAGTATTCTTTAAAGCAGAAAATAGTGCCAGGTCTTCAGTGTGTTTCAGGCCAATCCACTGATGCAGTTTGTAGCTTAAGAAGAGCCATCTGCGTGTTTAGCTGTACCAGATGTAAAACCAGTGGCACTCTGCATCTTACCCAAGGTTATTAACTCTTTTCCCAGGTCTGTTTTCATTGGTGCTATGGGTCAGCTCAGCAGTGCACTCTTCGTGTATATCTCCTCAGCATCACCACATAGCACACTCAGATTCACACGGAACAAGTATCCTAACATGCAATCTGTTTTCCTTTTAGCAACCATTACACTGGTATATGCATACTAGCATCTAATATGGTCTAACTGCCCCCAGACTTCTGTCCCCCAGCACCAGAGCTAGCCTGAAGCACAGCCTTTGAAAGATTTGCTTTCACATTGGCCACAGAGCTTGCTAACAGAGACCCAGCTACTCCCTTTTTCTAAAATGAAAATTTCCTCAAAATCCTGCTTCAGCAACTTTCTCCTCTCCTCCTTGGCAATATCTTGCCCACCAAGAATGGTGCATTAATCATTCCTTGCACTTATGTAAACCCCTGTCATCAAGAGAAAGCAAAATCAAACTAAAGTAAAAATGAGGTGAAGGTGCCTCCAAACTATGCAATGAAATAAGTAAACAGCAAGTAGGAAAGATTGGCAGCAGTTCATAAGAGGGTGTGACGAAGCTTACAGACACGGGGTCTGAGTTTCCTGGGACTTGGAAGCTGCTAAGAGAGCAGTTTTACGCACCAGCCCCAAAGCAAGTACTGTAAAATTCCATTTGAATTTTTTTTTCTTAGCTGGAAGCTCAAACACTGCCACATGCTGATAGTGATAAATCCAAAGAGGCACAACCTTTGCAAAGCAATTTTTATCAACACTAAGAGGATGCTGCCTCAGCAGCCTGGAATAGCAGAAAACGTTGAGCTTCCTGTAACACATTTGGTAATTTTTTGCTAAATTTTTGATCGAGCAGTGGATTTAGTGCTGTTTTGTAGAGTTTTACAGCTACTTAAGTTCACTGTTAATTAAGGAATGATGTTAAAAAGGCCAGAAAAAAAGTTAATATTTCGCTCTTGGGCAGAGCATTACAATTCCAAAAGGCCTTTGACATGAGTGTTCTGCTGAGAGGGCTCTGCCACACAAAATCGCTTTCTCCAGCTGAAGAAATGACATTGGCAGAGGTCAGCTTGCTACCATGCAATGAAGCCAACAATATTTTAATCTTCAGTGCTGTATGTTAGACACTGTTCTTCATCGTTATGTGCCTAACAAGGCAGTTTTTCAGAGATACTGATCAGCTCCTGATGAAATCGGTGGAAACTGTGGCTTCACCAGTCTCTACAAAAGAATCTGCTTTATTTTTGCGTGCAAAACTGGATTTGGTTCCCAGCCCCACAGACCCAACAACACAATTCTTTGAACTGCTCAGCTATATATACTGTAAATAAAAGTTAGCTATGAAAATCAAGAAACTATTCCTACAGTCAGACAAAATAATAATAATAATAATAAATTACTTTCCACTGCCTAGGCTGAGATGTTGACCTACAGTGTGGTTAGGTTCAATCTCAGGATTAGCTGGTGCTTAAAAACAACTTACCTTTATTTCATAGCAACCTGAAGTCAATCCTTCATATTTATTGAGACTGACATCTGGCTGTGTAAGTCTGAAATATCAAGTTCTAATCCAGATGTTAGGGTTCCTCTACTCCTTTCTCTATGGCTCTCCATGTGGCAAGAGAATACCTTGTTTATATCCATAAGGCAGTTTCAACGCAAAATGTGAAGTCATGGATTATTTTACCCAACCTCATTCTAATAAAAACACTTTTATCAAGGTCTCTGTCTCCTTCAAGAAACACTTCTCCTGAGAATAAGGGTGACATTTCCTGGCCCTGTTGGTCAAACACCAACTTTAAATACTTGAGACCCAATTCCTCATTTCATACTCTCATACTCATTTCTTACTCTTTCTACATCTCTTACTCTTTACGTCTCTGTAAGCAAGGAAGTCAAATAAATCCTGCCTACCTTCAAACATCTACTGCTTACCCTATCTTTAAATCAAGATCTGAAACCCAACGTTTTTCAATTTAAGATTCTTTCTTATCAACCACTCCCACACATGCAGTCTAAAGCATCAGTCTTATGACTCCTGACATCTTCCCTAATCCTGCTGTTTATCCCAGTTCCTGAGTTGCCTAACACTGATGTCTGCATCCTCAGTCACAAGCTCAAGTTCCCAGATGGTAAATATGCTGAAGAATGACAATCAATTAGTTTTAACTTCAGTGCTCATTAAATGTTTTTACTTCTTTTCATTTCATTCATTAATTTATCTTCAGATGAAGACAGAGAGGTCACGAATAAATCATCTGTTAATTTGTAAAATACTTGACATTTGGCTTACCAGTCATAATCAAGATCTCCAAATAGCTAGCTAAGCTATCAGTGTGGATCAGGTGAAGGATACTTGAAAAAGCTGTCAGAGAATGAGCTGTGAGACAGAAGATAGAAGAATTATTCTAGTAAACCAGTCTCTATGACTGTCTTTCACAGGACTTTCTTGCCCTTTATCTCATGGTAATCTGACTTGAAATATGTCCTCCTTTTGACCAGAATGTTGACATCCTTTCCAAGAGATAACCTTCCATTTACGTGTTATGAGCACTGACTTGTGCCTCTAGCACATGATCACACTTTATTACAGTGGCTGAAAAATGACAATGCCTGTACCTCATCTTTCTTTCCCCCCTCCCCCCCTTTTTATTTATAGAGAATTATAGAATCACCAAGGTTGGAAAAAGCCTCCATTATTATCTAGTACAACCGTCCACCTACTACCATTATTTCCCCATGAAACCATGTCACATAGTACCACATCTAAACATTTACTGAACATCTCCAGAGACAGTGACTCAATCACCCCTCTGGGCAGCTGATTCCAGTGCTTGACCACTCTTTCAGAGAAGTAGTTTTTCTTCCTTTTTCTTTTCTGTCAGTCTCTTTAAGGTACTAGCATTATTATATTTGTAATATTTTTGGGGGGTTAACAAAGAGAATAAGAATTGTTATGGTTCTTAATTTGAAAGGCTTACAAGTAAACAAGAAATTTTCGCTTGAAGGTAATGCTGATGTTTTATAATGCTGCTGCTAGAGTGTCGCCATGGACACACTATAATTTTGCAGAGGTGTCAGAGTTGTAGGCATCTGACATTCTAGCAGACTCAGCTCTACATGTCACTCTGGTTCAAAGAAATGAACTCCCAGAAAAAAACTGAAGTGCTCAGTAAGAAGAATAAGAATTTTCTTCTCAAGTACGCTTTGGGAAAGAAAGAAATTATGAACACAATTGGTTTGGGAATTATTCTAAATAGTTACCAGTGAATAGGAGCAGCACTTCTTCTAAAGACCATGTTTCTCCAGTTACAAGCTGTTTTTTTCCTTTATTCAGTGTGAGAAGTGACACGTGTTAGTCTATTATGCTCTTGATTCTGTCTAGTACTGTGCTCTACTTTTCATGAGATTTAATTAATAAAATGACCAATACCCTAACACCTCACTTCAATACTTCATGATAACATGAATAAATTTAACACCCCATTTTATTAAATCCTAGAACACCAGAGGTGATTACTGCTGTGAGAGTTGGGCCCAGGTGAACTCCAAAGAGAAGCCATTGGTAATCCATGCAGCACAACTGGGAGCCATAGTTGTTAGATAATGCCACCCAAACTATAGAAAATAATCAGGAGAGCAATGGAAATTAAGTGATGATCTGTGTTTCTCTTGTGTGACCTTGAGGATCAGAACTAACTGAATGTTTCACCAGGTCTAGTCAGATAAGCTCTTTTTGCCCTCAATGGAGTTAGATTACAAGCACAGGATGACCCAGGGTTGGGTTGCTCTGTCCCTCTCCTCACATGATGAAGACTAATTTGGATACTTTTTTGAAGTTCCTACAGTTAAGTAAAGGGAACCTGACTTTTACTATATGAATGAAAATTAGAACTTAAAAATAACAAATTAATAATAATAATTAAAAGTAACCTTTCAGAAAAATTGTCATATAAGCTTTAGTTTTCACTTGGAGAAAAGCAATGTAGATCAGAGCTGAGAATCTGGAGTTCTAAGTACAAATGTATTTAAGCTACTGAAGAAGATTTAATTCTGTACCAATCTTTCTGAGGTCAAGCAGCTCTTGTTTTTCCTGAGGAAAAAAAAAAAAATAAATTGTATGCAGTCAAAGTAATGGTACAATAAAGTTGTAGCTGACAGGACTGAGTGCTCATCTTTTGTCTGTAGATGGCACCTCATATACTTCTCCTCTCCTGTTCCCCATGATCTCTGAATTGATGGAATGTCCTAGCAGTAAGAACCATCACATCTCTCGGCACTAATGGGTGCATCCCATTGGGAATCATGGATTTGTGGATGTTAAAAATGATCTCTAACCCAACCCTTCTTGACTGAAAGAGAGTTCTTCTTTCTCCAGACTTTCTCTCATGTTTCCATGGTCTGGGATTCCTGATGTCTGGCCATAGCAATAAAAATTATAGATTTCCAGTACAAATACTTAGTTACTTTATCATACAGATGCAGCAGTCAGCATGTCTATGCAAAATTCCCCTCATCACTTTTTGCACTGACTTTTTCAAACTTTCATAAAGTTTTGGAAGGTCAAAACACAGGACTGACACAGTGCTGAGTTAATTCAATGTTTTACTTTTATCCCACTCAATCTGTCTGTATTTGGTGACTTTAAGGATATTTTGTTTCTGCACAGTGGAATGTTTATCAGGATAGGGAATAGTGTTGCCAGAAAGGTGCTATAGCCTGTGACCAGGGAAAATGGAAGCAAAAATGAGTCTACTCACAAGCATCCAAGAGTTGCAACAGATAAAGTGCACTGTTCCATCACTATCAGGAGGGGGTACCAGTGGATGTAAGAAGACTGTCAGTCCTAATTTCCCACTGATCCTGCAGGCCTATCTGATAGTGCTGACACTCCACAATAGCTCATTGATTTCAGCTGTGCAGTAAGGCCAACACTTGGTTATGTTCCATCTCTTATCCCTTGCAAAGCATCATCATTCTGATTGTGCCTGTATTTTTCCTTGTTTGAAAACAAATTAAACAAAGAGGAGCCAAAAGCTTAGTAAAAAGGCTACACATCTGATAAGGACCTTTTTTTTTTTTTTTTTTTTCACTGCTTGAGCAATGAATAGCTTGGACTTTCCTGAACTTGCATTTAATATTATTAAATAGAACTTTACAATAGCTGGGAGTTAATGCTGACATTAAGTTAGATATGTGATTTTATTTACTTACATGATTCTTATTTATGAAGGCTTGGCCAGGTAACGAAGCTTCTTGGTACTGAAATAAAACATCATTAGAATCAAGTAAGGAAGCAATGTGAAATAAAGGTGATGCAAATGCAGTTCACTTGCTTATTCATTTAAATTGACTTTTTTTCCTTACAGCTGAAGCATCTATCAAAAGAACAAAGCCCCGAAAAAAAAAAAAAAAAAGAAAAGAAAAAAAGAAAAGAAAAAATTTTAGTTTAGAAGATTTCTTACAAAACATTAAGAATTATGTGATCTATAATATCATTGTTTCCATCAGTGGTGATGGCAATTTTTGCCATGGATTTCCAACAGGAGAAAAGAGATTGACAGGAGTGAGAAATCAGTTCAATAAAATAAATATCAGCAGTAATAATTACTGCTTGCCAAGGCTCATAATTTCATCAAAGCGTACAAATCACTCATATGCTTAAAGCTCCAGGAATCCCATAATTACGAACAATTTATTTAAAAAAAAAAAATCTTTCCAGTTTGCATGATGGCAGAACAAAGCTTGAATCTATGAATTCCAGCAGCTAAAGAAATAAGACAGACACACAAATCTGAAATATGTTAATCACATATCTGATCACATGAGTTTGTCGTGCATTATGTTGGCTGTGCTGATATAATTAATATTCTCATTTTGCACACCAAGGGTCAGATATTCAGGTGATAAAAATGGATCAAATACTATTGACTGCAGGACAGCAGTTGAAATAAGTTGATTGCAAGAGTTAAAAACATCACTTGCAATTAAAAACTGTGACTTCAATGTATATTTTAACAAGCTAGATAGGCTTACAATCACAGTTGTTGGTTTTTTTTTTTCATCAGTGTTTCTCTTCCCAGTGTTTACTTTTCTATGATCTAAACAAATATTCTCTTTAGTTAGTTAGTTAGTTAGTTAGTTTTATTTTTTTATTTATTTTTTATTTTTTCTGTCTTCATCTTGAACAGACAGGAGATTTGTTTCTTTTATGAAAATGCTTCCTTTTTCACTAAGAACACATCTTGAAAAGTAGTTAAAAAGTTGGAAGCAATGAGGTTATCATGTCTCTGGAAGCTACAGTGTGTAATGTGAGGATTCTGTCAAGCTTTTGTTAATTTGTTCTGTCAGTGTCTTGCTTGTTCCTGTGCCCTGTATCCCACAGTTGGAACAGGAGGAACATGCTTCTAGGCCTCGAGAAGTCTAGCTTATCAACTCAGGTAACTAATGAAACTGAATTTATACTCTTGTTCTAGGATCTGGACACCGGTGCTTTAGATGAGGTCATGTACTTGTGAATGTAGTCCTGCACTGATCTAGTTAGACCTGAAGGAGCCTCCTGCCATTTGCAATTGGGCAGTATTCTCCATATGGACAGGACATGACCAGGGAGCGCACACATATCTGCTAATGGGCCTTAGCCTGAACAGACAACATATTTTGATTGATAAAGGAACATTTTGGAGGGAGAACGAAAAAACCCTCTAAGATCTGATTTGATTCATTATCCTTTCATTAAACTCAGCCTTAAGTGATTTCTGAGATACAGCGAAATGACTCAGGTGACAGCTATATCTATGCCTCAGCTGGTGTTTTTTTTCAAATCACAGTAATTTGGATTTTATAATTGTGCACGTTTACAGGTTGCTTCCTTTCACAATTGGGACACTGTAGTAAACTAATGTGACGTGATTTCATTAGGCATGACTTCTCCCTAAGATTGTCATCGGTAATATGCTCTATTTTAATTCTAGAAAATGCTAGTTGAATGTTTCCACTTTTAACAAAATCAAAGTCTCATTCTATATAGAACTAATAGCAATAATATTTCACTAAGCTTGAAATAAAGAATGTATTTGATCTTCTTTTACCAATTTCATGTGTAGTCCTCCAAAAGCAAGTCCTTGTCAGACTGAAATTGAATATCCGTTTTGTACAAATGTAGATTGGGGTTGGACTTGATGATCTTTAGAGATCCTTTCCAACACCTACAATTCTGTGATTCTGTGATTCTATGATTACTGACATATCCATCCTCAATTTGCTGTTATCCCCTTCAGTTCTTAACCATCAATGGGTGCTTTCATAGGAAGTGACTTTTTCAACAACGTTCAGTACTAAAATGTGTTTTAGACTAGTGAAGAACACAACAGGACCAGTGGATTTCCTTCTGTGACTTGGAGACCTGTTAGACCTGCTGTTCTGTGCAGCAGAGCACAGAATGTGGCATTGTTTTCATTCTCATTTGAAGGAAGGTTTGGGTACAAAAGAAATGATGGCAGAAAAGATGTCTCTTGACGAATAAAAAATTGTTAAAACTTTTTCATTTGCAAGTGCAACAGAACGAGATTAATTTTCCAGAATAATGGTGAGAGTTTTTCAATTAATCCATTCATTGCCCAGTTTTCATTAGGACTCTACAGAAATCATTGTTAAAACTCAGTTATTTTTAACGGGGTTTTACATTTGTAGAGTCCCAAAACTTCCTATACTATCAGGACAACAAATAGTGCCAAGATGCTAAATAGTGGGAAAAAAATGTCCAAATAAGTTTGAATAAAGAGTTATAGATTTACTGGTTTCATGGTGGAGCAATATTTCCGTTAGTGTAGAAATGATATTATATTCCTTATATACTCTTCTGGAAGTTTTCTTATTCCACAGCCCAGGAATGGCATAAGCTTTCTTTTATTTTCTTATTTCTGCCAGATTATTCTCACTAGCATCATTTATAAATCTGTAAAAATGAAACAGTGCTCTTCCATAGATAGTCATAGAGATTGGGAATTGACAAACATTTGCTAAAGAGCAGACTGCCAAGTTGAAGTGGCAGACAAAGCCAATTAGAACATGCAAATGAGAAAGCATTCATTATATAATTTAATAAAAAAAGACACATTTTTCAAAAGTGCTGTTCAGAACTGACTCTCTAACTGGATGAACCCTGTGGAGTTCCAGATTTTGTGAAGCTCTGTAAAGACTTTCTTCTTTGGATGGTACAATCTATTTCTGCTCAGCTCAATTTTTCTTTTTTTAATGTTTTACTTTTCTCAGTTTTCCACAGATAAATGTTAAATGCTTTTAGAAATATACAGCATATTGTCATTTTGAATCCAGAATTGTCCATCTACTCAGTTATTTCTTCCCAGAAAACAGCAGGTGCTTCAGGGAGGACATAAATAGCTCTGCAATACAGTAATTAGTCTCAAAAGATTTTATTTTTTTTTTTTTTTTTACTATTCTGGGGCAGAGTATTTTTCTGGATGAACTCCAAGACAATGTCATATTTGACCTGATAGCGGTGAAGGCTCTATTTCCTACCTACAAATTGTTGACTTTTGTGAAATTTGCATGATCATGGCATTTTGTTGGTGATAATAGGTGAAAATGTACTGAAATGCACTCGCAATTGGTGTGTATTTATTTGGAGTTTGATGAAGAGCAATCATGTCAGCCACCACAACTATTTTCCCTCATTTGGCAGCTCTGAGTATGCTGCCAATGACATTCATCTACAGAGTGATTTTTCTGCTTTACCCTTTCCTACAGTCTATGAACTTAAATGAATTCCTGGAAGAATAACAATATGTAGTCTCTAGAGCTTGCCTGCATATGGAAGTTATTAGGAAATAAGTGAGGGGATGAATATGAATACTGGTAGCTAATTCACACTGCATCTGATGTAAAGACTAGTGTTCTGTGCTTCTGAGAGACACTGAGCTAATCTTCACAAAACCACGGGTCCAGATTCAGAACTGCTTTAAATACATGTTTGTGGAGATGGTGTCATATTTCTGTGTGTCCTAAAAGTTGTTTGAGCAATAAGCCAGATCAGAACTGTCTTTAAGAAAGTTAGTTCCCAAGCAGCTAGAGCCCTGCTCTTTCTTGGGTAGCTTACTTAAATGTACCATCAGCTACAGAACAGAACAGGGGAAAAATGGGGACAGTGAGGTGGAACATCCAATTTCTGTGGCACATCTAAGTTTTGGGCTTGTGCTTGGAATGTTTTCTTAGAGAAGTTCACTTTTGCCTATTGGCTGCAAAAAGCCTTAGCAGATGAGACTAAGGTAATTTGTCAGAAAAGCTGTTTTTAGTGCTATTGCTTCTCACACAGAGTATCTGTAACTCTTGTTTAAATGTTACTTTTGCTAGTTCAATCAACAGTTAGCTCATTATTATTTTAATTACCACTCATCAAGGCAGTTACAAGTAAGCCTCAGTTGCTCTAAACCATGTGAAACTGATTAAGATGATCACTGACCCAAAGAGTTTATAGACTTAAGAAAGTCAGTTAATGGGTTTTCCAGAAAGAAGAAAGGAAGTTTCCTAAGAATACTGTTCTGTACCCCGATTCTCATGGACAGACTACTAACATATTCATCTCCTCCTCACAACTCTGCAAGCTTTTAGTCTCCAGAGCAGAATTATGAAAGCTATACATTCTTGTTTACGAAGCTGCTGTCAGAGCTTTACTAGCAGTGCCCCAGCTGAGCATATTTCACTGTACACGATGACTGTATTTAGTAAAAGCAATCATGCTGACAGCCTGCATGATGGAAGACCTAATCTGTGCAGTGTCATGCACTATGCATCACCACGAGGGAATCTCTAGTGACTTGTTATTAATGAGAGGGAAGGGGTGACGTTATTATTGTTATTTATGACTAACCCTGCTCTGCAGATGTGCGAGGCACTTTAAAAAGCAAATATCAATGGAATCCCTGCTGATAAGCACGCAGAGCAGCCTGGCACAGTTGGTATCTTCATGATACATGCTGCAAAGTTTCTGAACAAAGTGGCTGGGCAGTAGTGAGGTCAGGTCCCTCTTCTGGCTCCGTCAATGAGCTCTGGGTAAATGGAGAGTGGGCAACACTGTAGACACTTGAGTAGATTTAATTCTGCTTTGTATTTCAATTACATGACGTAATCTAATTTTGTCCTCTGATTCTAAACTAGAATTTCATCCTCAAGTGGTATGAAGAATTAACTTCCAGGCTCATTTTTCCTGCCTGTACAAATTCAGGTGAATGCATTATTTTCCTACAGTACAGAACACGGGAAAGCAAGACGTTTTCACACTGTCTCACTCTCTTTTCTTGTCTTCATGTATTTTAAGGGAAAAGAAAATATTCTATGGAACAATAATAGAAGGAAAACACATAGTAATTATTAACGTGCAGGTACTATTTTAAAAACTAAGAGTGAAATACTAAAAAGAATATATATTATTAATCAAAAGTATACTTTCACTGCTTGATTTTTAGATATTACCATGTTTATTTTCCTCTTTTATAGTTCTGAATTGTCTGAAGGTCCTTAGCTCAAGCAGAGGCAGTGGCACAGTGACATGAAGTATATTCATGGGACACTCTGCTAAATTTTGCTCAATAAACAAACAAACAAACAAATAAATAAATAAGATAAATCTAGTTTGCATGCCCCAACTATTGATATCAACCATAATAGGTCTTCTTTTTTTTTTCACCTTTCCCTCTGCTTCATCACCTGCTTCTGCTGACACCTTCCCTGGTTTATAGCTATGGATAAACATTTTCACTATCTTGTAGCAGTAAGAGCTCCATGCAAAGTATGTTGCAGATGAATTGGTAGGTTCCATAGTAAAAAGGAGCTCTGAAACTGAAACTCGAGAGCTGCTTACATATGCTTTATTTCTTCATCTCTTTCATAACCAAAGCCTGTTACTTCCTCATAACCAGTATATCAGTCTTGATCTTAATGAATGCGCCTCCTCCCTCACCATTAGCTTACCAGAAAGTTCAACATAATTTAGGAGTACTCTCAAAGAAAACGAAAGAAAAGTTGACAAGAGATTCAGAAAGTCATTCTCAGCACTTAATAGTTTGGTACATTTGATGGCAAGAAAACTTACCATCTGTGGGATCAGTAGTTTTTCCAGAAAGCTCGTTGGATAGGAGAAAGCCTCAAAATAAGATCTTCAAACCCTAAACTTATTTCCTCATTATTTTCTAGTATTCCTGGCATGCTGCAAAATGTATCCATTTATTCAGTCACGTCTTAACATAATGTTCTGCCTGATCTTAAAAAAGTCTCTCAAACTTGGCTTGTCTCCACTCAGTTTCCAAGAACACCTTGATTTTTTCACATTACTGTAAATTTTATAAAGCTAACACCCATCTCCATCTCTATTTTAGATTCTTATAAAATATATTGCTACGTCTCTATCTTTACTTCATTGCTTTTTATGTGATATTGCAGAACAGATTGCAAAACATCTGGCAGTTAATGGTTTATATTTTGAGGCTACTGTTTTGCATGAGGAACTTTCAGAGACATTAGCATGTTTTGGATAAATGTTATTGTTGTGTATGATCCATTGTGCCTTTGCTATGAAAGGATTAGAGAAACTTCCTCATGAAACCAAAATCTTGAAAAAGTTAGGGTTTTCTTCTTCCTTACCAGCACGAATAATGGCTATAACAGAAAGGATTGGTTCTAATTTTGTCATAGATGTAACTCTGCATAAATTTCTTCTGGTTAAGGATGAAAGAAGGATGCTATTTTCAGCAGCACATACCCACTAAAAGCATCAACTGGTTCAAGGGAGTAAAGTTTTACTGAGCTTGGTGATGTTGTACTGATCTATTACTACAGCCTAACAGCTGCTTCTGGGCAATGCAGTGAAACTGTGTATAGTTAAATCATACTGTAGGTAGTGAAAATGGTGAAACTTTCATAAAACCCATGAATAAAATGTGATTGCGAAGTATACCCAAATGCTACAGCAGAACCAATAGATTCCTTGGGTCAGAAAATGTATGGGCATAATTTTTGTGACAATATTAAATTAGTTTAGAAGCTATTGGGATTAAAATGATGGAATAAAAACTTTGCACTTTGCAATTCTGCAGGGTATTTTTTTACTACATAAAATAAAGCTCTTTATATAAAGTTATCTTTGAGATCTTACAAGAGAAAGATTATTTGGACACAGCTCACTTTCCAGTTGTACTCAGATCCAATATGATCCCCTATCCCAGTATTTAAGACAAGACAGCATTTGCTTATCTAATGTATTCAAGCCTAGTGGTATGAAGTGGTATTTCAACTGGTCTAGACCTTGCATCCAAAATATAGGTACTATGGCATTTATAAGATAAATTGTATGTTTTTCCTCACAATAAGCACATAACACAAATGTAATTAGTCAAAGAAATCAAACACAGATTATCATGATGACTTGACTTATGGCTTTATGAGGATTATCACCAGAAATCTCAGAAAGATTAATGATCAGCACATACATGGTAGACCAAGTACAGCAAGTCATCACCTCCTTCCTCCCAGGTAAAATGAAACTGTTGAGGTTTAGAAATAGGTACAGTTGTAACATAAGAAACTAAAATCATCTTTTGTTTAGTGTCTCTCTTTTGCTTCTCTTTCAAATGCACTGTAAGGTATGTTAAATACAGGATGAGACAGAACATCTTCAAATAGAAATGTCAGAAAACAAGAAAAGAAAGAATTCTTTAAGATCAAGGATACATTTTTCAGTGGTTTTTTTCACTTCCCTTTTCTTTTGACCAGCCTTAGGCTGGGGCTTTGATCTATATTTCAGTCACCAAGGTCCCTTATCAGAGAAAACACAAGAAAAGGAGAGTGAGAGATGCAAACAGAATAACAAATGGATGCACCCTAAATCACCATGGAATGACATTTTGATACTTCAGTGTCTCTTAAGCATAAATACTATCTAGAAACTCTATTACAATGAGAATGTACAGGAGATGGAAAAAAAGCTTTGCCCTGAGGGGTTAACCTATCTCCCATTTGTTTCAAAAAGCTCTTTTTGATATATAGAAGGCTATTTAGCCTTAGCTTCAAGAGCACAATACCATAACATATAATGTCCTAGTGTTCCCTTTTTTGAATCTTCACCCATCCAGTAGTGCAGGTCGCTTCTCTCCACATCACTATCTTTGGTGCATGAATACAATTCTGACTTCCAGGAACTACTTTTACGTGCACAGTATCAGGTGTATAGTCTAGACTAATAGTCTGTCTTCGATACAGGCCAGGGACAGATGCCTGGGGAAAAAGCAAGTCCAAAAAGCAGTGTTTGTCCTTCAGTTTCAAAGTTTTTCAGGCCAGGGACTTCCTGATATGCAGATGGTAGCTCAGTATCTAGTCACCTCAGAGGCTTCTCCTGGGAGTGTGCAAGTACCTTAAACACAACCATATTAATAGATTCTTCTGGAAATATTTCACACCTGTATGAGGAATGGCTTCATTTGGTCTAATTTGATCTTACTGTGCAACTGCATCATCTCATGGCTTTAAATGCCTCATACAAGTTAATCCCTGTTTACCTCCTTGTCACTTCCTTTCTGAGTCATCTCTTCCCCATCCTCAAGAGTCCTGGTCTGCTCCACTGCTTTTTGCACAGATGGCACCTACACCTTTGATCAGCAGTACTGCCCTTGTCTGTATCTTTTCCAATTCTACTCTGTCTGAAAGACTAGAATTTCACATAGCATTAAAGATGCAAGTACACCATCAGTTTATACATTCCCATAATAATATTTTCTATTTGTTCTCTATTCATTTCCTGATAATTTCTAACATTTGATTTGCTTTTTGACTGCTGGCTGAATACTGAGCTGATCTTTTTATAGACCTATTTATTACACCTCCAATATCTATCTCTTGAATTATAATAGTCAGCTCAGAATAAATCGTACTGTAACTAAAGCTTTATTACTTTTACCTATGTGCATTACTTTACATTTATACACTTGGAATTTCATTTGCCATTTTATTTCTCAGCCACTTAGTCTTGTACAGTTCTTCTGCAAATCTTTGCAATCAGCTTTTACTTTTACTAACCCAAGCAAGTTCATAACATCAAAAATTTGTGTCCTCACTTTCTGCAACTCAGAGACTAATGCATTTTTCTGATGTTTTCAAGAAGCTCATTCAGGACTAGGAAAGCTAAGATCTGCCTTAGCCTTCATACTAGAATTATTTCTCCTTTATGTTTCCAGACTTTCCTCCTTAATTTTGCATACCTGGCTGTGGGCCATCATCTTCCCATCTATTTTTATCTGATTTTTCACTCTTTTTTTTTTTTTTTTTTTAATTTTCTTTTTAATATATTCATTCTTCTTATAGAGCAACTGCATTATTCATCTCTTTGAACATGCATAGATTTTTGAGAAGGAGTTTGGAATAGATCTTTTTAATAGATACATCAAAGCTTTCTCCAAAATAATGTTCAGCTCAAAGAAAATTTAAAAATTCAAATAAAGTCACATTAAATAAAAAAAAACCAAAAAACAGAGATAGTATAGCATGCTTACATTGGAGAACGTGTACTTAGGGACATTAGCTAAAGTAGCCAGTGGTATAGAATGAGTGATGTGACCAGCAACATATACAACCCCTTGGCTTTCTAACACAGATGAACAGGTACACATTTCCACTTGAGTCAAGAGTAGGTGACTTCAGAGGAAAGTACAGAATTAAGCTCTAGCTCTTTCTTCAGGCTACTCAATAAGAATGCATTAACAGTCTTGGCATGTTAAGACAACTTTGTCACAGTAACTCTCAAGAATCATTTCTATGGAAATTCATTTCTGCTTCTTTTTCCTCTCTTTTTCCCCTTCCTTCCTTCCTTCCTTCCTTCCTTCCTTCCTTCCTTCCTTCCTTCCTTCCTTCCTTCCTTCCTTCCTTCCTTCCTTCCTTCCTTCCTTCCTTCCTTCCTTCCTCTGTAGACATTTCTCCAGACGAAAAAATGCTATATAGTAAAATCATATACTGCTCCCTGAAAGGAAGTTAAGATGTAGGAAATCTCAAAAAAGGAACTCAGCTATTCCATTCATTGGATGAGCTGGTGAGTTGCACTACACTGCATTTACAAGAACACTATATATGATTTTGGGGTCCTTCATATTTGTCTCAGTTCTTAATTCCCAGTTGGATGCATAAATTTTTATTTCCACATAATATGCTTCATTTACTAAATTCTTCCCCTTTCAGACTGCCTAAATATGGCATTAATATGCCATCGTGTCCTCTAAAACTTATTTAAATTTCCTGAAGCATAGTAACAACAAACTTCCCACCATAGTTAGCACCAGATTTCAATGGAACTGCTCATGAGTATGAACTCTGTGACTTGGCACAGACAAAAAACACTGATGTGTAGGCTACTGCACCATTAACCTCTTTCTTCAGTAAGAATGGAACATTATTCCTTCTTCCTTTTCCCTATCTCCTAGCAAGATTTTAATCCATGTGAAGTCTTACCTCTCACTCCATGGTTACCAAGTTTCCCTAAGAGTTTCTTGTAAGGGTCTTTATCAAAAGCTTTTGGAAAGCCTGAATTAATTTTATCCACCATTTCTTCCTTATTCACTGTTTTGTTAGCTTTGAATGAGTGTCAGAAGCTTAGGGAGGCACAATTTGGCCTTTGAGAAGCTCAAGCCTTTAGCACTATCAAATTGTGTACGTTAAATTAATCTACAATTATAGTAATGATTTTCTTGACTATTTTCCTTACTCTGAGGGTATGTCCTGCATATTTATTAAAAAAAAGAAAATTGCATCTAGCACTTTATGAAAGATTTAGACCATCTTGGCTATGGCCCAGCTGGCCATGCTAGAAAGTTTTGACTTTTTAACAATAAATTCTGTATCGTTAAAGAAAAAATCAGCTATTTGTTATTTAGTCCCTCAGTGCTTTCAGAGAGTTAAGACACAGCAGTAGTAATTAATTACTTTGTAATATGTTAGGTTTTTTTCATTTTGACTTTGACTTTTTGTGACTCAGAGAACATCTCACCCGGACTTCCTGTTGATAGCAACACCTATTTATATTTGCAAATAAAGGTTTATGGTCAATCACATATGTCAATGTACTGTTTGTTTATCCACTTTTTGACATTGTGGTGAAGAATGCCTGCACCTGAATCACAATGTGAGAAGAAGTTGAGCGACCAAGATGAGATAACAGGCAAAGCACGGACACAAAATTTAGTCAACATTGTGCTTTGATTAGAATATAGCTGTGGGGAGCCTGAATTACTGAGATTCAATTCAGGCTAACCCACTGCCTCACAACCCTACCTCAGGCAAGTCATTTAACCTCTTCAACTTAATTTCCCCAGCTATAATACATGGGTGATAATATTTTCCAACCTCCTGGGCATGTTGTGAGAAATAGTAAATTTATGAAATTGTCCTAATTATGTTAATTGCAGAGTAAAAAATCATTTTCTCCCCTCAGGAGAGGTGAGCAGAGAGAAAATATGAAGGAAAATAAATACTTTGTGCTTCTGAGGATGGCAAATTATTCCCTTTGAGACTAGGCCAAATACTGCTCTGGTGAGCTAGTGCAAATCAGATTCACTCATAGCCTGACATACATTTGAAGAAAAGTGGTATAACATTACTGAAACAACCGTCATTTACACCACTTGGGGCCCTCTTTTTTTTTTTTTTTATTCAGTGAAGTTATTCGGAAGTTATGAAGTGAGTGCAAATCAGATCATTTATTTCACTCCTAAGATAGTACCTGCTTCTTTTGTATTCCTGTGATGGCTGGTAGCTAAAGCAAGCTTTGAGATTCTGCCATGAATGAAAGAGCAAAGGAAAGGGAGAAGAGAGGAGAGGAGAGGAGAGGAGAGGAGAGGAGAGGAGAGGAGAGGAGAGGAGAGGAGAGGAGAGGAGAGGAGAGGAGAGGAGAGGAGAGGAGAGGTAGAAAATCCTCTCCATATTCAGAGAAATTACTTTTCGTTGTTTGTTTCAACAATAGCTAGAAAATTATACAAACTTCTCTTTGGTATCCACTGTAACAAAGAGGCTAGGTAAGTTTCTGTTGAATCAATATTATATTTAGGTTTTGTACACTCCTCTTCCTCCTGCTCCTCAACTAAACTTCTTACTGAACAGCAAGGCAGGGATCTGGTGCTCCTGGGCACATTTGGCTGGGAAACAGCATTCTGCAGCCTAATTCGCTGTACCTCCTTCAGTGTTTCTCTCTATTTTTTGGTGCCAAAAAAGCTGAATGCTGGACACAGATAAAATGAGAAACAATACCTCTCTCAACAAGCTTCCAGCAGAAGCAGACAACTTCAAATGAAGGAAACAGAGGAGAGGAAGTCTGCCTGAGCCTGTGGGCCAGGCCAGAAATAGAGAGAAGCAGCAGCTCTTGAGATCTATATGCAATTACACTGTTTTGTAGGCAAAACACTGCAGCTAATAATACCTCACTTTGTAAGTGCTGGAATTTTTGAATACTGGTGCCTGTGGATTAATTGCAGCCTTTGGAAATGCTCTGTGTTATCTCTCTCCTACAAGTAATACTGATTTGTGTTTGCTTTGGAAGTTTGGAGTAGTTTATATGAAATTTCATGCGTGTAAAAGAGTTTTATAGAGGTAAAGAGGAAGAATTATCACTGTATGTTGAGGAAACAGTTACCACCAGTATTCATAATAGCAAAAGGAAGGATTATCACTAGAAAAAGCTCAGGAGGATTACTTGGGATTCAGCAATGTACAGTAAACAATTTTTATCTCTTGCAAAATGTCAGAGTATATTTTAAAATATATTTGGTAATCCTTTAGAAAATAAGATTTCAGGTATGTTTTAATACTGTAATTTTTTAATCATTCTGAATCTTAGAATTAAATTGATATTCATTTGTCATGAATACAGCCAAAGAAGGCAGCTATGAAAAGAACAAGAAAAAGCACTATAATTTCATTTCAATCTAATTCCAATTTTACATCTCTGTATCATCCTCTCCTCTGCAAGTTATTAGTAGTTCTATAAGAGGTAATAGAGATGTATGAGCATGCAGATAACATACATCAGGCCACCTAACAAACTAGTTTCAAAAGTTTCAAGCTAAACATTTAAAGAAAAATAAAATAAAAGTGAAGAATATGTTCATGACTTCCCTCCAATAATTAGATGAAGCTCTTCTCTTACAGAGATAGAAATCCTTCAAAGACACTCACAAACATACACATCTTTTTTTCCAGATTTTAAATTACAACACAACTAAGGTTAAAAAAGTATGAAGTGTGGAAGTATAAATAAAATCAATGAGAGGATTTCTTCTAATAAAAAAAAAGGAAAAATAAAAGCAAGAATTGGGCCACATATGAGAAAACATTTAATATTCTGCTGGGAATTACTTAGATTCCACAAGGAATCTCTAAGGAGTGAAACAATGTGCAAGGGACTTTGATCAAGGTCTTTCCAATTTGACAAAATTATTGGCTGTTACAGAAAAAAATAACCACTACTGAAAGTAACATTTTAGATATCCATTCCTCCCAACTTCCAAGTTGAGAGAACACTTACATTATGAGTTTGTCATGAAGTCACTATTTTGCAATAAAGTTATGCTATTGGAGGTTAGGGCTGGAATTTAAAAGATGAAAAACTGTGAAGGGTGAAATTTGGGATGCTGAGATGTTCAGGATCATTAAATAGGGTAATTAACATTGCTTTGCAAAAAATGATTGAAAATTCATGTGAACAACAGCTTATTTTAAATAAACTTGCTATGCATATTAATTTTGAAGGAAACGTTTCTAATTCTTAGTAAAAGAGTTAGGCTGGGAAATTCATACATTCCTATTGATATGTTTATTGTACTTAGGAAAATTAGTATCTCCTATTTGAGAAAAAGCTCAACCACAAAGTACAAGGCTACCTCTCTCAAACACATGTAGAAGACTCAGATTTTACATGAAGGATCATCTCAATGGTACACTGATTGTGGAGGTTAGCACTTGTTGAAAACAGACTTGATTCAGTTAGTATGAAAAATTGGTAGTGATTGCAAAAAAGATTGAAGATAGTACTAGTTACTAGCTACTGACTTCTCAGAAGCAGAAACATCTTGTTTTTCCTTTAGACACTGTATCTGATTCAAGGAATCTAGATGTTTTACACAGGAGGGGAATAGACCATAATAATGAAAAAGGAGTTTTTACTTACAGAATTGTGCCCCCAAAGTTGGTCTAGTGATTCCATATGAAAATGTTTTAAACAAAAGACTGCTATAACAACCTATGTTTTCAGTCCTAAACAAAAGGTTCTGTGCTTATTTTTCATTAGCAATACACCAGCATTTTCTGCTCAAAAGTACTTCTTTGGGCTGTAGAAAACTTGCTTTACATAGGAACAGAACCACTTGACAAAGCCATCTCTTTCTTTTCTTCTATTGATAGGTGAGTTAAGATGAGCAAAACTCTTCTTGAGACAGTCCTGAGGAGGGTCCCAAAGATGATCAGAGGGCTGGATCACTTCTCCAATAAAGAAAGGTTGAGGGAGCTGGTCTTTTTTAGCTTGGAGAAAAGAATGCTCTGGAAAGACCACATTGTGACCTTCAAGTACATGAAAGAAGATTACAAGCAGGATGGGATCAAATTTTTATATGGTCTAATAGTGATAGAACAAGGAGGAATGGCTTTAAGCTAAAAGAGGGAAGATTTAGTTTAGATGTTAGGAAGAATTTCTTTACTCCGAGGGTTGTGAGGAACTGGCACAGGCTGCCCAGAGAGGTTTTGGATGCACCATCCTTGAAGGCATTCAAGAACAAGTTAAATGAGAACTGGGGCAGCCTGATCTGGTGAGTGGCAACTCTTTCCATGGTAGGGGACAGATACCTTAAAGATACCCTCCAACCTAAGCCATTCTACAATTCTATGATTCTTCCATGTTTTCCCATAACACTTTTCTGGATGTTTAAAACAATTCTTTGGAGAAAGTCCAGTTGCAGATGTAGCTCAGCATGTGGCCTCAGGACACAGCAGTGGAAGGCCAACTCTAAGTTAGGCACTGGAGGAAGTATGCATGCAATGAGATCACTCACATCTTGAAGGTAATGCCTCACACAGCATTAGCAAGCACATTATTTCCCTTTTCTGCACGAAACTTTACTGAAATCAACTCCTGAAAAAAATATTTGGCTTTCACAATGCATAATTTTCTTAACACATTTCCACTTCATTGAAATTGTACCAATGGTTCTTCAGTGGCAACTTGCCTTGGAGGACTTCATCCTCCAGCAGTATCTAAGCCTCTACTCAGGTAAGGATTGCAATTTATTTCTAGCTTATAATTCTTTAAAAAATTGTCTTACCATGTAACCTCCTTTCTTTGGCCTCAAAGTCAACAAGGATTGTATGTCATGACTGAAGTATGTGACAGATATGAATTTACTTAGTGTAGAATTTTCAAGGTAATTGGATCAACTCTGTTGTCAACTGAACTATTTGGCAGCCTTAGCCTGCATGTCAATGTTAAATCTGCTAAGTGATGTGAAGATGTAATCATGATAACAATAGTAAAGCTTAATCCCTATTAAACTAAGGTGTTTTTCTACATTTTGATCCTTTCATGCTTACCTACTTCTTTCTGGCTCCTGAAATATTGTGAAAGGCTTCAGTTGTTGCTGCAGTGTCCTTGATGTGCACTTCTAGAGGCTGAGCCAGCAGGTGCTGCAGTGTTTGACAATCTTTAAATGCTTCAATGCTTTTGAATACAATGATGTATTTTGTAGTCTTCCTTCTGCTCAAAGCAGTTTTGAAAATTGGAAGTTATACCCAAAAGCAGGTAATGGCCACTGATTCACTTGATGTTGGCAGCGTCTTTTTTGCCGGATAACAAACACAGCCTAAGACGGATAAGCTGGACTTTGCTTGGCAAGTCTGGAGATGAACAGCACTGAATTTTCTTAACCTCTCTCTTAAAGCTGATGTTGCAATTGCTGTGGAAAACAATGATATTCCAGGGCAGAGCTTTGTCTTGTGAAGGATGACAAAGGTGTTTTTACCTGTTACATGTTGAGATGTCTAAATGGATGTTTATTGCTTGGCCTACATCTTTCTCAAAGTTTTGCTAGAATAAGAAATTCTCTCTCATCTCTTTGATCACTGCTTTAATCTACTAAACAAAATGACCCATGCTTTTTGATGTTCAGCTGGACTAATGAAGTCTTTTTAATGATTATTATTGTTGTCACATATCTTAGGATCTCTAACTACACTGTCATAGAATATTTCCTCAGTACTTCAGCTTTCATACTCATAGATGTATGTGGCATTTATAGATACCTTCATCTTTTGCTGTAGTATATAAGACTAGCAGAATCATGGTGTAGGAAAATGAACAATAGCATCTGATAAAAGGTTCTTTTGGAGCAATGTGAGGAGTTCCTCTTTAATTCCTAACATGTCTGTTTCTCATTCATCACTCTGCATTATGTCTTTATCAAGAAATAGATTCAGCATTGATTGCTCATTGTAAAAGAGGGAATGATGGGTTAGTATTAATAACACATAACTGTAAAGTAGACTGTGATTTCAGCTCCATGCCAAGCAATCTTCACTATTTTCTGTCTCCTTGTCACATGCGTTTAAAGTGTTAAAAATAACTTTGTACGATTATTTTGAATGTTCTCACATGTAAAGTCACCAGGACCAGTGACTCATTCTGCTAGACTTTGCAAGCACATTCACTTTGGTTTGTCATGTACTTCTCTAATCTTCTGCAGTGAAAAGTACTATGCCAGTGCGAGTGGGAACTCAAAATACAAATAAATACATCTATTTGTTGGAATAGCACAAAATTTGTGACAGATGGGTCCCACAAATGCTCACAAAGGAACAGAAAAAACATTGTACACAAGCTTTTCAGGATATATGGAACCTGAAGATGATCATTTCCCCAGTTGCATCATTACCAGCGTCAAGATATTGTATCATCCCTGCAAGCTGGTGTCAAAAATGGCCGTCTATGGAGTGGCAACATATGAGTGCCCCACTGAAGAAAAATCTCTAGATCAAGCCCTCAGTGGCTAAAGTGATGTGTGCTGTCTTTTGGATAGAAAAGGGGCCATTCTTACAGATTTCCTAGAACCCAGACAAAGCATAACTCTGACCACTATGTCAGGACACTGGTTAAGCTCAAACTTCCAGAGCCAGGCCAGAGAAGAAAACAACCTGTCTCTAGCTGCATGGTAATGCCAGGCTCCATACCAGTTTGAAGCACATTGCCAACCTTGGCTAGGTGATCCTACTACACCCACTGTATACTCTGGATTTGGCACTTTCTAACTTCCATCTGCTGGGGCTGATGAAAGATGGGTTGCATGGACAATATTTTTCTAGCTATGATGGCATCATAGCAACTGTGAAATAGTGAGTTACCTCCTCTGGTGCAGGTTTTTATGAATATAGCGCACAAGATCTTGTTCATTCCTAGTGAAAATACACAGCTTATAGTGGTGAGTATGTTGAAAAACAGTGTTTTGTAGTTGAGAATTTGCTCTACCAAATAGTATTATTGTGCTCTTTTTACCTGTTTTAGTTTCCATGGAAACAAATAGACATTACTTTTGGAACAACTATTTATATATTGTCATATCTTCACTTTATATTTTTGCACTTTCATTTTTAGAAGGACTATTCTGTATTTCTTCTGCTGTCAATGCTATTTCTCCTTTTACTTAGTAATTAAAAAAAATCAACATTCATTAAATAAGATGTTCAAAGATTATTGCTATAATTAATAAGCTAGTTGCTTTGTAGAAGAAATGTTTGCCACCTGAAAATATAGTGCCACTGAAACTGAAATAATTTTCTTGCATTTTACTGAGAAATGTCATTTCTGGAAACATAAAATGAATAAGTAATATACTTGTATTATATTTATCATATAGCTATTTTATACGTTATCATTTGGTTTTGTTGAAATGACAAAATGACTCTTTGGAGACAATAATTTGAATATGCTGTGTTTTCATTCTTGTGGATTTTTTTTAAGCTTAAAAATATATGATCCTACTGTAAAGCTTTGAGATATTTTTTTTCCAGTTGATTCAAAATTAGAGTAGGAAAGAATTTCCAACTTTTTTCATACTTCATTTTATAAATTAACAATTTTGCAAGCAGTTTATGTACGAGATCTCCCGGTGAAGTGGTTGTATAATCAGATATTATACAGGTTCCCAATCAGTGTCCCAGTAATGAGTTATGCTAGCATTAAAGGTATGGCACAACTCACAATGGAAGTCAGTGAGCTTTTCAGGAGGACCAAAAAGCAACTTCATGGATTTGAGGGCATCACACTGAGATTGCAGAGGGACAGATCTATCAATCTACAGTAGCATACTTTGTAGACACAGGGGAATGAGGGCCTAAGAGCTCAGAAGGAATGTGGGGTAGGAATAGACAACTACAGGAGTTTGGAGGGGAGTGTGTAATAAACAAATGGCTCACATACCTTTTTTGGAGCAGTCTGCTCACAAAAGAATGAAAGAATTTTTCAGTAAAGGTCATACCTACAAATATGCATTGGGATATACATATTTAATGAAAATATCAGGGATCATGCATGCTTATGAATTAATCACTGGTCATGAAGTGGTTCTGCTATAACATGAACAGATACTGCCTATACTTCTTTCAAAACTATCACTCCCCTATCTATGTGAGATGGTATCAACATGCTATGTAGTTCCTAGGCAGTCAACCATATAATATCTTAAAAAAGCACACAATGAAACTGATATTTTCACACTACTGTACCTTTATTTTAGGAAGAATGTTTTCCTCTGTCAGTAATCCTTTTAGTCACAGCTGTTTAGCCTAGTGAAATGAAACTGTTCCCAGTATGCTGAAAGTCTGTCTATGATTAAATGTAATCAATTTTTAATTAACTGGAATTTTCAATATCTCGCAAGTACTCTTTACGAAGTTTTATTCAAATGAGGACATGGATTACTTTTCTTTTTAAAGTTTAGAGCTCATAGGAAAGTCAACAGAAGAGATACAATGATCCTTGGTAGAGAAAGGTGAATTCATACATAAAATCTGCTAAAGTGTTAGATTTTATACCCTGAAATGGACTCTGAACAAGACTTTATCTGTATTTCTCTGATACGCATAGTTGCACAACTGCCAAAATATATAATTGCATTATATTTGTTGCTATTAACTGTGACAACTAATAATGTAATCAAGTTACTTTGTATAGCAGAATTTCAACCTGCTAAAGCAGTGAACTCACAGAGCTTGAAAATGTGGCATCTCCTGGGTGGTGTTTGTCCTCTCCCAGGATGCGCCACAGATGCTGCACTTCAGCAATGCACTGAAGGAGTCCCTAGGGCATCATAAGCCAGACAGATAAAAACCTTCAAAGCCTCATGAAGCAGAGAGCTACTCTATTACAATTTTACTTTCCTAGATCAATGGACAAACAAATAGAAGATCATTTTAAGCCACCGTAGAAATCCTGCCATCATCACTTTTGAAAACAGCAAACTTAAATGTTTTTTCAAAATCATCTGATCATTTCTTTGTAATAATAGCCAAAGATTTCATTCCAGTACACTGAAAAAATTCAACTATATGAAGAACAGAACTTTAACTTCAAGAAAAATGTAATACAAGCTAGTGCTGCAGTATGGTATAAATGTTAGCTATGTCCAACAATAATTTTATAAAAAATTGAATGCAATATTAAACTAAAAATAAAATCAAATAAAATCTTTTATCAGAAAGATGTATATAAAATATGGCCTGGAAGGCCAAATCTATCCTGGGCTGCATCAAAAGAGGGGCAGCCAGCTGGGAGAAGAAGGATATTGTCCCCCTCACATGGAGCATCTAGCACAAGAAAGAAGTGGAGCTGTTGGAGAAGATACAGGGCAGTCACACAAAAATGATCAAAGAACTGGAGCACGTCTCCTATAAAGAAAAGTTGAGGAAGCTGAGCTTCTTCAGCTTGGAGAAGAGAAGGCTCCTGGGAGACCTCATGGCGACCTTCCAGTACTTGAAGGGAGTTTATAAATAGGAGGGGGACTAAATTTTTAGATGGTCTGATAGTGACAGGACAAGGGGGAATAACTTTAAGCTAAAAGAGGGAAAAATTAATTAGATGCTAGCAAGGGTAATAAAGCCAACGAACAGGCTGCCCAGAGAAGTTACGGATGCCCCATCTCTGGAGGCATTCAAGGCCAGATTGGACAGGATCTGGGGCAACCTGATCTGGTGAGTGGCAATCCTGTCTATAGAAGGGGAGTTGGAACTAGATGATCTTTAAGATACCCTCCATCCTAAGCTGCTTTATGATACTATAGTTCTACTATTCTATATTAGGAAAAATGAAAGAAAAAGGTTTTAACATCTTGTTTTGGAGATTATTTTACCATAACACTTAATGAAAAGTGACAGCATCCTATTAAGTACTTTTATTTGAGTCCATTTTTTTCTTGTGAAAATGGGAGCTTTATGTACCTCTGCTGCTGTAAGCACATGCTTTTTTGAACATGTTTGATGTTCATTTCCACATATTCCTTTTCTTTTTCGCTCTAATGGTCATCAATTCTATTCTGCCAATGAACAGCCATTTAATATGCCAACTACCCACCATTACTGCTGATGCAAATACCACATGTATTGTACAGTCAAGTGGAGCAAGAAAGTCTAAGTCTAATTCTTGACACAGATAAGTTGAGACAGATGTATTTGGAGGCTTGGAAATGTATCTGAGTGAGGCCGCTAAACAATAAATGTCAATTTACTTCATTCTGGCTCAAGCCAAGCTTCTTTGACTGCACAAATCTAGAATAAAGAGGCACTCCTACCAGCCAGGGTTTTTACTTTGATCAGAAGAAAAGCACAAAGTTGGAAGTCAGTTAGAGGGTTCTTTCAATGTCTTGTCCATGATCTATGTGAGTTGGATCTCAACCCTGTTGTCACAGGGTAGTATTGCCAAGTAATAGAAACCCCTTTTCTCCTCAAGGAAGTGGGAGAAATCTTCTATTTTTTCTACTTTTTTTCCCAAGACTTGGGGGATGCTTGTGCACAGCAACAGTAGTATTGCCTGAGTGCATGCTGGGGCAGCACAGTACAATTTAGGGTAGCTTGGGCCTTAGTAACAGATGCCTTATTAATCTTGAAACTTCCTCAGGGTCTGGAAACTCCGTTTAATATACTGGAGGAGTGGTCAAGGATAGCTGATTTGCCTCTGTGACCCTCTGTCTGTGGTGATGCCCTTCCCTGAGAGAAGATATTTCTCTGCACCCAGCAACTTGAGTGATGTTTCCTCCTTCTGAGGAGGAAACTCTTTCTGTTCTTCCCACAGACCTCTGGAAACATGGGCTTTTCTGTTAGGAGTTTGAGACCATGTGATGGTCACCAAACAGGCTGGTGAGCAGTGAGCATCTGGCTGTGAGAGCTGAGAACGGACGGCATTGGAACAAGTAAAAAGAAAAGGAATTTCCTGCCTTAGGAAGAAAAGCAAATAATTGGCTTGATTTACAAAGCCCTAGCTTCTAAGCTCTAATTCAATCTTCAAATGAACGGGAAGGGGAGGATATAGGGAATGTGACTGTTGGGCTTTCTTCTCCAAAAACTGCACGGTCTGAGGGTCCCATTTGTTGGCAGGCAAACATTCAACCTTCAGCCATTCCAAAATCAGCCCAGCCTGGCACCAGGCCACACGGCCCCTGGCTGCTCATTAAAGCAGGCACAAATGCTGGAAGAATGTGTGAGCTGGAGGAAAGGTGCATTGTCAGAGCTACTGGAAGTAGCTGTCACCCACTGTAGTACTAGAATAAGGAGCTCACAAGCAGCAAAGCTATTTCTCATCTTTCAGATGCACTCTGCAGTTTTATTTCTAATGTTGCTCTTCTCACACTTTTGCTGAATTCAAGAAGTGGGTTTTCTCCCAAAGATGGATCTTGGTGGAAATATTGCAAGTTTGGAAGCACTTTCAAAATTCTTAAGAGATCGTAGTTCTTAAGAGAGCTTTATAATATAGACATTGCCACTAAGTCATGTGCTGTGGAAATGCTGAGTCACAGCTTGAAACTGTGACTGAGCATCTGGTAGAAAGGCGAGGCCAACCTAGGGAAGCTCAGGCGCATGCAATGCACCTGAGTGACTGGAAGGGGTGGAGCCAGGATCCACCTGTTCGCAGACCTCAGTGAAGAGTTGGCAGTGGAGGCAAGTGTATCTTGCTGGAAGTTCCTGTATAACTGAGGCCTTCCCAAGGTAAGCAGCTTCTTTCATTTATTTCTGTGCCTCTGGCTGTTGCATTTGAGTAAATCTTCACTCGCAGCAGCCTAGGACCTTGCTGCTCTTTTGTCATTGTTGCACTTTCTGTCACATTACAGTTATGTCAGCTCTTGGAGTGAGGACAAGATCTAAATGAACATCTCTGTAGTTATATTCCAAGTAAGAGATAGAATTTGGACTCTTCTGGCTTTTATTTTTTCATTGATTGTTGCTTTTTTTTTGTTTGTTTGTTTGTTTTTTGCTGTTGGTGGTGTTGACTGTATCACTCCCATTGTACTGCTGAAGTACAGAAAATCAGTTAGGATATCAAAGAATAGAAGAAATCTTTTAGTTTGGTATATATATGAACATATATATATAATCTTATATATATTTAAGGGATAATGCTTATTTTAAACTTTTATTGTAGCTGATGGTTTGAAATCTTTTAGCAGCTCACGTAGGCTGAGGCCAATGGGATGAAGTTCAACAAGTTAGGCCATAACAACCCCAGGCAACGCTACAGGCTTGGGGCAGAGTGGCTTAAAGACTGTGTGGAGGAAACCAACCCGGAGTTGTTAGTTGATGCTCAGCTGAATATGACCCAGCAGGATGATCAGGTGGACAAGAAGGTCAATGGCATCATGGCTTGTATCAGAGATAGTGTTGCCAGCAGAAGTAGAGAAGTGATGATCATTCCCCTATACTCAGCTCTTGTGAGGCTGCATCTGGATTACTATGTTCAGTTTTGGGTCCATCACTGCAAGAAAGACAATTGCAGCCCTGCAACATGCTCAGAGAAGGGCAATGAAGCTGTGGAGGGTTTGGAGCACAAGTCTTATGAGGAGCAGCTGAGGGAACTGGGATTATTTAGTCTGTAGAAGAAAAGGCTGAGGAGAGGTCTTCTGGTTCTCTACAGCTCCCTGAAAGAAGACTGTGGTGAGGTGGGGGTCAGCCTCTTCTCCCATGTAACTAGTGATACAGGGGATGGCTTCAAGTTGTGCCAGAGAAGGTTCAGGTTGGATATTAAGAAACATTTCTCCATCTTCCAAGGAGTGGTCAGGTGCTGGAACAGGATGCCTGTGGAAGGTGGTGGAGTCAATGTCCCTGGAGGTTTTCAAGAAACATTTAGATGTTGTACTAAGGGACATGGTTTAATGGGAGATATTGGTGTAGATGGATGGTTGGACTGCATGATTTTGGAAGTCTTCTCCAACCTTGGTGATTCTATGATTGCCCTGTACTTCTGTTCTTAATATCTGCACCAATGGTCAACAGCATGAATCAGAAAACATCCTAGCTGGAGCAGACAACTACAGAGAAAAAGATGCTGCTCAGAAGGACCTGGACCAAGTAAGGCATAGGGTGTACTGCTAACCATGATGCTATGGAAACCTAAGGGAGCAAAAGCACGGAAAATGACGGTCACTGCCAGAGCATATGAGGCATGCAAAAAGGAAGTTAGATTTGAAGAGGTGGAAGGTTAATGCAAAGGAATCCCAAATGCACACTGGATATGCATTTCCATTTTGCCCTTATTAACCTTTTCACTTCCAATTTAAGCCTGAAATCACAGGCAACTGAGGGTCACCTCCAGTCAAATTGCCTCTAAAACCCTTTTCAATTAGATGTTTTCCTTTCTGCTTTTAACAGCTGTCTGAAATTCAGATAGAGGTCGTTTGAACTATGTTACCTTGGTAGTACACATGAGCTTCCCTTTCTTTTGGGCAAAACTGTCCACTTTCATGCAATCAATTAAAAGATTTGGTGAGACTGTGAGCTCAAACCTGCAGCTGTCTGTCAGAGTAGACACAGTCTGAGCTTCCTTTGCACAGAAAAGCTTTGTCCTCTTCTATTTAAATGTAATGCTACTCTTGCTCTCCCCATGGCCTCCAAAAGTATTTATGCTTTGATAGAGTTCTATATTTTTAAATGGATGCATCATTTTTTTATCAGATTGTCATAGCTCTGATAATGCAGTTTTTTCTCCATTAACACATTTTTGAGAAGTTTTGTTATTAAAATAACTGCCTCGAATAATCTTTCTTCTTAGAAATAATTCCGTAAATAATAATAATAACCTGAGCATATTCTTGTTTTTCTAAAACACCAAGTGAAGGCAAGTGAAGTCCTGAAAGTCTTTATATTCCTTTACCATTGTCTTGCACAGGCTGTATATTTTAAAAATGCCTGGGGGAAAGGAAGAAGAGAAAAGACCGCAGTTAGTAATGCGTAGTGTTTTAAGAGAAATCGAAATAAGTGCTGTAGCCTTTGTTGGCTAACAAAGGAACAAGCGACGTAGTGTTAATTTAATTTAAAAAATAGCCAATTTCTAGATGCAATAATATACCCCTTTCTATAGGGATTTTCTCCAACTCTTTCCCACTCTCTGTATATGCATCTCTCTGTAAGTAAAAACATACTCCATGCTAAATCTCCAGGCCATTCCATTTTTACAGCAGTTAGAAAGGTAAACATTGGATAGGATGTTTCTGAACACAGAAATAAAAGAAAATCAGAAAAGAAGTCCTTCTGCAAATTTAAGCTCCTCACAAAATGTACCTTCTGTCCGCAGGCACACAAGCATAACAGAGGACACAGACTTTCCTGAGTAGCTGGAGTCATAGAAATGTTGGGCTTTAAGGGATTTTCTTGTTCATACACTTATAGCAGAGCACCACTGAAAATATAAAGTCTGCTCTGAAAGTAACGCCTCCTATTTTATTATGTTGGCCCACAGTATCAGAGGTAGATGTTAGTGGTGATATGGCAGTAGTTGTTGAACCTTCCTGCCAATATCCTATTACATTTTATTGCCTTGTAACAGCTGGCAGCAGAGGAGTAGTCTGAGAGAACGGAGTCTGACATGGAAGTGCACATGAAGCAAAGGTGTAGAAATGAATTCTTTACTGCAGGAAAAAATGGCACCCATTGATATCCATTAAAACTTGCTGAAAAATTATGGATGGATTATATACATGCAACACCTCCTAAGAGTAGCATACTTGTTTTCCTTGAAAACATTCAGTGAAGACCTTCTCAAGCCATCCTAGACAGATTGTTCCAGTATTTTAAACACATTGGTAATATTACATAATGTTCATCTTAAATAATCACACATTCCACAAAATTTGTTTTCTGTCCTGTGGAAAACAGCTAATCGCCATCTTTTCTAATAATAATAATATTTCACAGAAAACTGTCCATTGCTTTTGTCAATCTTGTCTTTTGCCAGTTAAGCCCAGCTTATTCAGCTTAATCTTTCTGTTCTTACTGGACTCTTTGTATAGTTCAGATAAAGCCATGCAGTGGCAAAATAGTATTGAACAATGTGGAATATATATATATATATAAAGATTTGTTCTGGCAACCCCTTTGTACATACCACTGACTAATAGCTGGTTTGTTTTTCTATTGATCAATCTTCTCTACATAGATCAGGCCAGTTCCTCCTTTCTGCTGAATGTTGAAACCACTGAGTGCACAGATATTCGTGACCTTATTCACACATTTTAAGAACCTGCTCCATCAATTCTCTCCCAATGATTTTAGATTTCTATATTGCAGAAGAGAATTATATATCTTGCAGTAATTAATCTCTGCTTATTTTTCTCGTGTCTCGCAGCCAAGTGCTTTCACAATTGATACCCCTTGATTTTTTTCCCTTTTTGTTTTTCTTTCTCTTTTTGGTGCAGAATACAGCAGCGTCAGATTCAGTGGTGCTGGAAGCAGGGAGATGCTATGTAAACTAAATCAATAGTCCTTAAAATTTAATTAAGCAGTTGCTACTGAAGCATTGACTCCATAGCGTACATGTGATCCATCATGATACAACCACTGCTGTTTCAACTACAATAATACAAAAGTGTGAGTCTTTTCATTCATCCACAAGAGACAAAAGAATAGAACAAAAATCATCCAGGAACACTGCAGTTGTCTTTGTGTTCAGCATGCTTTGACCTTCATAGCTAAAAACTCTTTCCAGACTTCCAAAGCATACACAAGCTTCTGATCCTTGAATGTTTGATTTTCTCAAGGTGTTTGGCTGTCCTTGCTGAGAATTATCTCTGGAAAGGAGAGCAAGACGTAGTATGGGGATAACTGTCCTAGCTTACTGGAAAAGGGAAGAGAAATATTTCAGTTTATAGCAACCCTTTACACCCTGAACAGAAGTGACTTCTTGAGAGCTTATGAGTACCCTCGTACTTGTACCCTCACTTTGGGAGGGTGCTTGGAGGAAGGAAGGCATTGGGACTCCCCTGACACTTTGTGTAGTGCTCACACTACCTCAGGATCGTACAGGCAGATGTCTCAGAGCGTCACACATGCATCAAGCTACAAGTTTCAATGTAGCAGCTGTGGTTTTTTAACATTCAGTTCTTTTATTTTAAAATTTATTTATTATATAGTCCCCCTTAGCTGATAATTTTTATTCCTATCTTTTTAATTCCTGAAATAAACACTGAACATCTTGGATGGCGCACAATCTGAATAAGGGAAGTGGAAAGGAAGTAAAGAGGAGAGGGGGAAGGGAAAGAAAGATCTTTGTATATAATGAATGTGTGGATATTTCATACAACTCTAAAGTAATAAAATAGAAATTTAATATATTGTGTAATGTATATTCTATGATATGGAAGATTTCCTAGAAAGATACTTGAAAAGAGTTCAGATTACATCATTGTCAGTGTCACAATGCTCTATTTTTATGTGTTCCAAAATGATTGTCCTTCTTTTGTCGATTTTGCATTTCTCCACTCTGTACGTACTCCATTTCGCCCTGCCTTAATACTGCTGCATTGTACAAGTGTGTGAGAAGACAAAGGCAACTGACAATGCCACAGACAGCTGGTGATGTTAACAACCTCCTCAACTCACAGAAAAACTGGGGAGAAATGGGGCATGTTGTAAACTTTAATGTTAATTCTCACCAGATTCTGTAGGAATATGTAGGTCACATCATAAGGTGTTTATACAAAATATCCTGAAGCAGTAATAACACCTGCTCTTGGGCACGATGCCTGCTTCTTGCAAGGAGTGATGACAAACTTCCCTCCTACCATCTCCTAGAAATTCAGTGATACAGAACAATAAATGCCATCTTAAAATGTTTACAAAAAGCCCATATGCATATTTCTCTTAAGCTCCTACAAAAAGAAATAAAAAATCAGAAGTTTTTTAGAGAAGTTTACACAAGCACAGTCACAATTGCAGACATTGCCATGACACTTTAAGTGGTATATAGGAACCTTACCAAGATGCATTACTAAGCAATAAATGACTAATTCCAAAATCAGTAGTTTTCAGTTTACAGATGTATAAATCTCCTAAACAGTGTTCTGCTCCAAAAGCTCAGGCTTTTCAGCTATATGTACAAATATTTTGGACAGGCAATTTGTTTCTTCATAAAATATCCATCATGCTTAGAAATGCACTTCTGATGGTTCTTTCCCCTGAGGCTTTCTCAGCCTTACTCTGTGGTCTTCTTCCTCTCCCCCATCACTTTTCCTGCCCTCCTTGCTGTCCCCAGCTGACACATTATGTATTTCATAAGCCACAGGCTGACGTCTGTTCCCACAAAGCAACAAAACTTTTAGCCTCAGGTCTCCCTAGCTCCAACAGTCAGTGACTACAACACAGTGCTTTGTCTCTCTTTCTCTGGCTTTTCCCGCTTCATTTTTCAGAGAGTGTCCCTCCTGCATCTGTTACCTTAGACTGAAGGACAAAGCTTACAGCAGTGGACTTTTAGAAAGCACAGCATTTACTGATCTTAAGGAATGCAAAATCATAAGCATACCCATTAGACATGGTCAAAGGAAAGTGAAGACTGATGGGTATCAGTTCAATTTTTTCCTTATCACACGTCTTACAGAGCAACTGTATCTCTAAGGCCTTCAGTTCTGCTGTGTACATAGCCAGGGGAGAAAAGATTTTTTTTTTTCTATAAATAGTATGGCTACATTCTTGGTTTGCATGTCAAGAGTGTATCCTAAATGTTTGCTTAAATCATTGTGAGATGCTATTATTTTATATCTAAAAAGACTGTTCTCTCCAACAGGTCTCATTTTTGAAGCTGAGGGATACACCAAACTCTGACTTAGCTCCTGTGCAGATTTGTGGCCCCATTCCTGTGAATGAGTACCTTGGAAGTAAGGGATCACGTACATATCTGTATCTGGCGCTTTTCTGATACCAGTCTGATAGATCAGGTTTTAAATGATATTTAAGCTTATTTCTTCATTATTATTCATGACCACAGCCTTGTTAAAGGATGATTTCTATTGTGCTAGAAATTACTGCAGTAGATTTTCTTCCACTGTTGAACATATCCACGGGTATACACAACATTCAGTGGGAAAATCAAAATTAAAGTGGTTTCATTTCATAAAGAGACAAGTGTGACTTTTCATATATTGCACATAATAATGTTGGAATACAAACAGTCAGAATATTCTCTGGAAATGAAAAAAAAACAACAAAACAGAAGGGCATGAAAAGTGTAGTCTGAGAAATTTTTTGAGACAATGCTGGAAGTCAACACAAAATTATTCAGAAGACTTTGGTGCCAGAGACAAGCAGTTTAAAAAACAAAGCAAAAGTATGGTTTTCTTAGAACTCTGGGGGATGAGGAAAGTGACGTCTTGCAAGTTTTCTTTGGGATCAATGAAAAGGAATTTCTGTACTCCTATGGAAGAGTCGCTACAGGATGTAATGGGTCACTCTTCTTTCTGTTCTTGTCACTGTATCTCAGATCAGGTCTTTCACAACTGTTAACCTGTCACACTGATCCTTTACATGTCCTTAGAAGCTGATGACAAAATTGTCCCTGTTTCATGTTTTATTCGATGTGGACATTTATTCATGGAGATGTGGAATAATACATATGATTCATTTCATGTCACAGAACATCTGCCAAATGTTTCAACCTCATATTCAGTCTCCAATGACCGGGCTAATTGTTAAGTCATAAAGTTGCTGATACGCTGCTGTTCATGAAACATGAACATTTGTCTTTACTTGTGCACACTTACAGAGACGAATAATCAACGAAAACCAAAATATAGCATGGAAATATTATCCTTATGTCATGTTGACATCAACAAAAGTTTGCAAAAAAATAATACAAAAAGTCAGTGAAGATTTGACTTCTTTGGAACTCATTCTACTTTGATTTTATCAGACGTGGTCCCTCAGCTAAGCCCATTGAACTCTGTTGGTGTACACATTTGACAGATTTCTGGTGTAATGATCCCAGACAGTACAATTACTTACAATTACTGGATACACAATTTGTGCAGTTAACTCAAGTTGCTACAAATTTTGCTTTCCACTTTGGAAGTCTGTAACTCTGTATTTGGTGTCTAAGCCAAAATCATTATTATTGTACATGTTTTCTACTTCCATCCTAAAATGAAAATGCTTTCCTAAGTATCATGAAAGAAAATCTCAACCAAACATGCATTTTAGGCAAAAGAAGATGGAAATTTTAAACAAGATACCACTTTTCAAAAAATAGTTATGTAAAAGTATTGAACTAAAGCATTTTAATTTTAATAGTCATGTTTTATATGAAGGACCTTGCCATTGTTATACAGCATTTTACACCTATAGTCGTTTTTCTTTGTACATAATCAAAATTTAGGGACAAATTTATTGCCAACTTAAGTAGATAGAAGATATTAAAACAGTGAAGAACAGATTCTGCAATTGGAAATGTGCTTACTCATGGTGTTTCATTCAGTGAGGTACTAGTGTACCTTCTGCATTCAAAGAAATTAACACAGATTATAGAACTATTTGAACTACTTGTAACTTGAACTACTCACCCACTTTATCCTGCTATATGTTAACTGTAGTAGCTAAAAAAAAAAGATCAATAAAAATTGTTTGCTGATCACTTAAATCTGGAAAGGAGTGATATAGCATCTCAGAGGACGTTGGTTATAAGCTTCCTTTGCTGTCTGCTGAAACTTTGGTCATTGCATAGTAGCGCAGCACAGCAAATCCTCACTGCACTCTCACTATACAAGTTACACTCCCAAATACTTAGTGAGCCTTACTCAGTACTTCATCTTTATCCTTGTTAATCTTGAATTCTGAATATTACTGCTGACATTGCTTGAATCAGAATTTTGCCCATTGTATTGAAGATGGTAAGACTGAGACTGAATGAACAGACAAAATCTTCAAACATACTTTTAGTCCTTTAAATGAAGTCACTTTGGAATGTACATTTTATCCTCGAATAGGTCTTTTTTGAATTGTATCTTATGGTTCATTAAACACAGTATAGCCAGGCAGTTAAAAGAGGTGATTCTCCTGCTAGATTTAGCATTGGTGCACCCTCATCTTGAATACTGTGTGCAGTTGTGATCTCCACAATATTAAAAAGAATTTTAAGGTATTTGAAAGCATCCAGAGGAGGGCTAAAAAAGCTGGTAAAAGGGCTGGAAAGCATGTCCTGTCAGGAGAGACTGACAACACTTGGAATAGAGAAGGATAGATGACATCATTGCTCTCTGCAACAGCCTGAGGAGGGAAAATGGAGAGGGAGGTAGTGGACTCTTCTTCTGGTAGCTGATGACAGGACACTTAGAAATGGCACAAAGATGTGCAGTGGAGGTTCAGACTGGACACAAGGATAAATTTCTTCCTTGTGAGGGTGGCCAGGCCCTCGCACAGGCTTCCTAGTTATTCATCTCCCATGCTTGTGAGTGTTCAAGAGGCATTTGGATAATGCTCTCAATAATATGCTCTAACTTTTGGTGAGTCTTGAAGAGGTCAGACAGTTAGACTAGTGGAACTTTCAAATCTCTTCCAACTGAACCATTCTAAATGTGTTACTAGGATATGAATTTTGGAGATTTGCTGTGGGAAGACAAAATAATCCTGTAACTTGCACTTCCAGATTTGCCTGCATGCAAAGATTTTGAAAGGAACTTGAAAGTACTATCCAATCATCTAGGAAAAAGATGTATGAAACCATCACAATGAAGTTAGAACTGAATATTTTTCTGTTTATATTAAAAAAACAAAATCTCCTGGCACTAAATTTGTTTACCTTATAATTAATAACAGTTTTTAGAAACTGATTTGAGTACTGCTTCAGATGAAAAACTATAAAGCTTCAGAATTGGAAAACAGTTGTTTTAGAAGTATGTCTTGGGTAGAGGATATACACTCAACAAAATAATGAAATATAAATTTTATCTATCCTGGTTTATTTTTGTGACTTTACAGATGAGGCAATATGAAACTATATTGGTGGAGTAGAAATCTCATTTAAATACATTTGAATAACTTATTTCCTGCAGCCTGGATAAAAATAAGGTGGAGCGTGTGTGGGCTATATCAGTGAGATATGCTCCCAATCAAACCACATATTTTTCATCAGTTTTTCCTTTCAATAATCCAATCGTCAGCTTTATAACCCATTAAAAAATGTTCAGAAGTGATAGGAATTACTTTCATATATATCTTGGCTGCTGAGTTGTTGTTTCATTACTTGGCCCTGTAGATGACTGACAGCACTGTAATCAACTCCAGGCTGGATTTACTGGTTCGACGTCCTTTCCTTTCATTAATTATTGAAAGCATTTTTTCTCTGCTGCTTGCTGCTGGGTTGCTGTGTTCACTGTGCGTCTGTTTGCATCTCTCAGGTAGCAGCAGTTGTGTGTTGAACTTGGAGTCAGGCATCACATGCATGCACACAAGAGAAGATGAAGAAAAGTAACATAAAAGGATTACAGATCTGTTTGCAAGGGGCACAGAGAAGCTTTGCAGTTACATGGGATGTCTCAGTCCTCTGTGCTCAGCAGTCAACCAATTTTTACAAGAGGTTTTTTTTTTTTTTTTTTTTGCAGATGCTTTTAGCTTTACTCTAAAAAGAGAATTTTAGATATATAGATATAGATACATATTATTGCCAGTGTTATTTGCCATTTAATTTGAGAACTTGAAAATGTTTCTAAGAGATCCCTGCATTCATAAATAGCACAATAACAAAATGAGTGCCTTTCAAATGCTATGTATCCTGAATATTTTTTCTAAAATATTCAGTGAATGCTGAAGAATGCCATGATCAAAGTTCTGTCTAGGAATGCATAGTGACTGATCAATTAAACACTGCTAGGTCAGGGACACACATCATCTCTTGCCTTCCCTTTCTGAGGCAGGGCAACTGAAACTTGGTGTCTGAGCTAATACACCGATCTCTTTGTCTTGGTTCACATTATTATAGCATTATAATAGGACATCTATTGTGTATCCAGGACCTTTGGAAATCAATCTAAGTATCTTATTTATACTTGGAATTATTTTTGTAAACATGCTAAATGACTTGATCACCAGAATCCCAATTCCTTCTCCCAAGAAATCCAGCTGTATTCTTCATAACTATACATCTGTCTGGATTGATGCATTGCTAGTTTCTCTGTGCACCAGTATCCTGCCTATGAAATGAGAGGAAATGCCAATTTTTTTGTGCATAACCATCCATGCTAGGCAGACAACAGAAATTTCATTTTGAAATGAATTCTGACAACTTCAGAATTGTTATCTTTCTAGTAGGGAATAAAATTTAAAAAACAGAGGAAAAAATGTTCAGTCAGTGTCTACTGGAAGGATGTGAGTTTGATAAGCATTGATACAACCTGATTTCCTTCTTCAGTATAAAACAATTACTTTAAAAATTGAAGAAAAAAATCCATTATGTGTTTCATGTTGAAACATCAATACTGTTAGATGCTCCGGTTTTCAATGTAAAACAAAAATGGGAACAATAATAACATAGGCTTTTGAAATGTAATATTTTGATAAATATTGTATTATTTTTTCATTTTATGGAATCTTTTCCAACTATTTTTAATAAATGAATAGGGAGATAGTAAAAAATTATCAGGCTTTTATCCTAACTTCTGCATATTGTTTCTGTTATTTATTGTCATGAAGACATAAGTGTGGGAGGAACTTCTAGTGTTACTGAATTCTTCTCATCTTAGCCACAACAGTGGCCAATTCTACAGTGCATAAAAGAAATTAACAACCTGAAAAGTTCTCATACTATTAAGAGAGAAAGGGAAAGGACTGTTGTATAGAAATTCAGAGCAGAATAGATTATATTTATTACTACATACATTTTCTATTCTCAGAAGTCAAATGAATATAAGGAGAGAATTAAAAAAAAATAAATCATAGTGTGTGCAAGTGACTGTATGTATAAGGAAATGCTGAAGTGTTTTGACACTACTGTGAAATTTGGTCAATGACTAATAAGCTTCTAGTATTTGCTATAATAAAGTAATGCTGTTAGAAAGGTGGTGTTAATGAAATGTTTCAGCTTAACCTGGGAGGTGACTAAGGACCACACCTTGCTTGTTACCTCATAACAGTAGGATGGAGAGATGATCTGAAAAGGTAGAAGTGTAAGAACTCAGATTAAGAGAGTTTAATAAGAAAGAAAAAAAAAGGGAAGGGAAGGGAAGAGGAAGGGGAAGGGAAGGGGAAGGGAAGGGGGAGGGAAGGGGAGGGGAAGGGGAACGAAGGGAAAGGAAAATAAGTGCTGTACAATGTAATTGCTTCCCACCTGGCAATCCTCGAGTAATGGCAACCCCCTGGCCAACTTCTCCCAGTTTTATTGCTGAGCATGATGGCAAATGGTATGGAATATTCCTCTCATCCATCCATGTCACAGGATGAATCATGGGAATGTAAAATTCAGCCACAAGCTTATTATAAGTGAGAAAGAAATAAATTTTCACTAGCAGTAGAAAAAAGCAAACTCTTCATTGAAGTATACACGGTATTGTAAAACAGCTATTATACATGAAACTGTATCAACATATCTTGCTGGACAATGTCAATACTAGCACTTGAAGAAGAGTCATTTTACCAATAAAATGTATTTTTCCTTCAGCACTTCAGATAGCAGACTGGCAAATACAGGTCTGTATACTAATAATTAAAGTTAATGTCTTTGGCCATTAAATTATTTATCCTGAAATATATATGCAATATTTTGTCATTCTAGAACGACAAATATAGACACTAATATCAAAAGTAAAACATTTCAGTTTCTTCATATACAATATGAGTAATTGCTCAAAAAATGAAGTAAAGAGTGAATAAAGCATCTATTTTCACCCTTTCTCTCCCTTTCTCTTCCTTTCTCTCCTTTTCTCTCCATTTCTCTTCCTCTCTTTCTTTCTTTTCTCAAAAGGAAATATTTTTACTAAAATGAAGTGTTAGTGCTTCCCCTTTGAGTTTCTTCATTGCCTGTCTTCTAAATAACTTAATGATAAACTTAGATATATAACATGACAGCAGAGAGTGACCATAATAATGAGAAAGCTTTCCTAATCTTTGTCTTCCCAGTGCTCCAAAAGTCGCATATTGTTTTTATGAAATTACCTAAACTGTATTCAGTAAAATATGTTTGACCTTAAGCTAATTAGCCCATGTGATATCTTCATGCCAAAATAATATTCTACTTTTGAAAATCTTTACTAATTACTTTCCTAATCAATTTCAGCACATAAGAAAAATGGCCCATAGACAAAAACAGGCTATTTCTAATGCAACGGTGCACTGAACTGGGAAGCATAAAGACATGGATGATGTTTGGAGATACAGTTGCAGGAACTGGATTTGGAAAAGAGAAGAAAAAGCCTATGCTTCATTTCAGAACAAAATGAGGTAGAAGCTATTATTCTGTGTAGATTTTAGCTCCAGTACAAAGCCAGAAATTTGCATTGAAGATTTCTTTGACAGCAGGGAGTAATGCAAAAATGCTTTCTGGCAGTGTCTGAACTAGCTGTGTTGCTTTCAATATTAAAAACTCCTTCAGCATGAGAGAAAGCAAGAAATAGCTTTTCAGCTTGTAGAATTAGGACCATGGAGATTGTGGGTAGAATTAAGCTAATTATTTTTTCTTACAGACAGTGAAAGAAACCAGACAATTGCACAGCACAGTTAATCACATCCCAAAGTAGGTTTCTAAGTAGGTTTATTTGAATAATCATTATGCATATCACATTTTTCCTTCCTTTCCACAAAAGGTGGCAAGGACAATAAACTCAGACATAAACATTTTAGTTGCTGTAGGCAAAATTAGTGAGCTGCAATCCACTCTTGAAGACAAGACTGAACAGAGAGTCCTACATATGTCCTATTGAAAATGAAAACAAAAACAATTTATTTGCACTCTGATTTTATACTTTTCCTATAGAACAAGGATACCTAGATCCTTTCAGTATCCTTAAAGCATTTTAAAAATGCATACCATGAGTATACTATATACTCACCGTCAATGGACTTGTGAGTTCAAATTTCTTTTCTGAGTTTAAATAGTTTTTTCTTCCTTACCAGTCCTACAAACATTTCTAGTTCTTTTCAAATACCATTGATTCTACCTTCAAGTATTTAAAAATATGGAAACATAAATCTTGACGTCCTGTTAGAGATCATATTTTAATTTCACTCATCATGACAAGAGGCTGGAACTAAATGATCTTTAAGGTCTCTCACAACCCAAGCCATTCTATGATATGAAATGAGATAGGTATATCTTAACAGTTTCTGTCATATGCTTTTCTACAAATGTCCACTGGCTCAAATTCTACAGAATTGTCAAGTGCCTTACTTCCTTGCTATCAGAATGTGTTTCCTGTTTATCTCTTTTGTTTTTTTGTTTGTTTTTTTTTGTTGCAACCTGATTTCTTTTTTCCTTATCCCTTCTGCATGCACAAAAAAATGAATCATCATCATTTTTATATAACTACTTTACATATTGATGATAGTCACCCTGTCTTGGTCCCTGTCTTTTCTCCTGTAGATGAAAGGAAACTAATTTTTTCAACCTTTCCCTGTAAACCATGTCTTCTAAACTTCTATTGTTTCTCCTTCAGACTTTTGAGGCTACTTGTGTCTTCTACTATATGCTTAAAATTATACAGTAACTCCCTGGAACGTTGGCAAGAGAACTTTAATAATTATTTCCCATATCTTACTTCTCACATGGTCCTAATGAATACCAGAATGAAATGAATACCAGTCTCTGTTGACTTTTATTCTTCTCAGAATGTACTATCATTCCTAGGTCTCTCTTGGCACACTGCTGCCTTGAGAGTTATTCTGTATTTTGTAGTTACATATTTGATTTTTTTTTTTTTTCTGGGGTGCAATGCTTTTTATTTCTCATTATTGAATTTCACCCTGTTGGATTTCACCTTATTTCTTCTGTTTCTCAAAATCATTTTGAATTTTGATACTACCTTGTCAGTTGCTCATGACCTCCCTCTTGGCCTTGGCTGAATTCATCACAGATTAGAAAAGAAATGGATAATATTTCTGAACTAATCGGTTTGTGAAATGAAAAACTTAAAGCAATGGCACAGAGTAAAGAAACTGCTAAAATTAGTTGTGAATAAGTATTTTGTGAGTAGTTGTCAGATAGGGGTTCAGCGTTTGTATGGTGTTTCTTCAGTTGTGTTCTGACTAGAAATATGCAGTATCTTTTTAAGAAAATGATATTACAAACAAAGAGTAATTATTATTGTTTCTACTTCCTTAATCTTATGTGTGTGGGATGAGAACCTCTGTCAGGCTTCTATGTGCCACTGTGATAAATATATCTCATTTGGGATAGGAGGCTACTTGGATTCTCATGTGAAAGGGCCGATGTGTGTAGATCTCACACCAAAGAAAGAAGAATAGCATACTAAGGTAAAGATATAGAGGCCTGAAAATTATGAAAGAATACATAAATTATTATAGCAATGTAATCAACATATATAAGTTGAAAACATCAGTGATAAGCACACAGACAAGAGATCAGTGAGCAACATAGTCTACACAAGACACCTTCCATATTTATGAAGAATGCAAATCTTCCTGCTACAGCATTTTGCGATTTAGATCTTGAGATACAGTGCTAGTAGTTAAACATCTTCTATATAAATTTAAGATAGTCATAACTCATTAAAAAGTGCATACTATCTAAATGAAGAAGACCTCAGCTTGAGAAAGCCTATAAAAGAGATAGAGTTTATTAAATACATGTAAATCTGTAAGTTATATTTTTGTATTCATAGATTGCATTTTGCATTGGGAACAGTGGGTCGGGTTATCTGGTGCATCTAAGAACCAGAACTCAGAAGACTGGTGTAAGCCATTTATTGACAGAATTTGCAAACCCTGGAAGGAACATCCAATATTTAAAAAAGGAAATAATAAATCTCTTTTCTGTTCCTTCCTCTAAAACACTAAAACAAATACAGAATTGATTAGGAACCACTGTCTAGTTATGCAGGAAAACATTTAAAATACCTTCATAGCTTAGCAATGAACTGTAAAGTGTGGTGTGAAGATATTTTTATTCAGCCAGTAGTGACTTTATCTAGTCCTGTCATGGCAAATACTTAGGCTTAGGCTTTCTGGTACCCATACGGATGAGTGTCTTAGAGTAGTGATGCTCTTTGCAAAGTCTTTGTGAGAATTTGAAGGTCATCAAATTCAGATGCTCAGGCATGTCACAGCAGATTGTGTTTGCAACTAAAATTGTGAGAATAACAAGAAGATTAATTGCTTTTCATGTATCTATTACAGATTCATATCAATGTAATTGAGTTCATAATCTAGCCCATTGACTGGCAAGTTCATTTATGAGGCGTGGTTTCATTTTGATTGTTTCTACCACAATAGCTCTTCCAAAAAAAAAAAAAAAAAAAAAAAGTTGTCAATTCATCATTTTTTCATTTCAAATTCCATTAAAAATATGGATACAAAATAATATCATTATTGCTTACATAAATAAATTCTTACTGCATTTCCTTGCTTCTATCACCATCATCCTGTCAATATATCGCACACAGTTTAAAATAAGTTTTTTCTTACAGATGTTGGTATTGCTATTTTATAAGTATGAATGAGTGATTCCTAGCAGAGTAACTGAATTAGGACAAAGTGTTTGACTTCTGCAGCAATGCAATTTATCACACTGGATCCATTCCAGCTGTCAATATCCTACACCATAAAGACCTGTTACAGTGCTTCACTACTGTTATTGTAAGAAGAAGAAGGGAGCTATGGGAGTTAGTCTAGATGGTCTTTAAAGATCTCTTCCAACTCAAACAATTCTATGATTCTATGACAAAAACATGCTGTGGCAGGAATGCTTACATTACGTGATGCAAGGACTTGTGGACTTTACAGCCTTTTCTGTCTTCAGTGCAGTATCTCAATGAGTAGCAAGTATCATCAGTGTGAGTTGGGATCACAGTGTATATCATCATAGTCACATACAAGCCCAATGATCGAATTTCCCTTCATTTTGTGGTTATTAGTTCAACTCCAACAAGCAAAGAAGCATAATAAATAGAATCATAGAATTGCTCAAGTTGGAAAAAACCTTAAAGATCACCAAGTCCAACCACAACCTAAGCTCAAGTCTGAATTAAATTTTATATATATTAATAGAACATCCACTCAAAGTCCAGATAAAATTAAAATTCTAGAAAATTGCATTACTTTAAGTCAAAATGTCCAGCCCAGAGCAAAGTGTTTCATATATGAGATGTTTTGCCCTCTGCCCGTTCCCAGCCGTTAGCTTTTTCCCCATAAAATTCTGTTGCTCCATAGTGATTGAAACAGTTAAACAGCTGTGAACTGTGAGCAATTCACAAATTAAGTGCAAAGTTCTGGTATGGACATGGTACATAAAGTAACATGAATTTGAATTAAGCCATTACTGGAGAAGTTACCTCACTTTCTCACCTGGGTTGCAGCAAAATGCATGCAGTGTTGTTCTCACGGGACAGTAATGAATTATAACAAGAACAAGAGAAAGTTACTTCCAGATGCTGGAGAGTCATCTGCCTTAATTATCATTTTTGATGGAAACCCCTTAGCAGCACTTCTGATTGCTTTAATTGAAACTTGTGGAAATAGCATTCATTTGTCAGGAAAACAAAGGATTGTTTTGTTTTATAACCCTGTTGTGTCTAGAATAACCACAATTATACAGCCTATTGTATAGTATTGTAAAGTATGTCTCTGCAGTGAGTACTAGAAAACAGAGGATATGCTCTTAAAACAAAACCAATCCCAAATGCACTCTTTATTATGCTCAAGGGTTTTAAAAATCTTATATTTCTCCATTTCCTCCAAATCAGCATACTGCTAGCGAGTTCACTTTGTAAGCCTAGAACATGAGAGCAATGTAGTTAATTGCACATAAAAATAAATCTCTGGCAAACTGTAAATGGCATTAGATGATAGTGATGTCAACACTCCAATGTTTGAATTTTGGACAGCAGATAATATAATCTAACTCAGTGGCCATAGACCTTTCCTATGGGCCCAAGGGGAGATATGTAGCTTCAAGTGTTTCATAAATGAAATTGTAAATATCTTTAGAACAGTCATTCTGAGAAGGAATTGCATTCTTCTGGCCTTTTGTGCTTTGGAAGTTCATATTTTGATTTCCTGCTTACTTGATATAGCAATATATTTATCTATATGCTGTATCAGGTCAGTTTCCAAATAAAATTTAGAAGTTGTTCCACCTTATATTTTCTCCCTGTAGCAAAATAACATCACCCTCCGTGTTCTAATTCTCTCTTCAAGACTTTAGAAAAAAAAAAAAAGAAAAGAGAGTTTAAATATCTGAGGTTATAATGATATTACCAAAATTAAAATTTTAAGACAGACTGCCAGAAGACAATGAATGACTTTGGGGGACTAGGTATATGCAACCAATTGCAGTACTATAGTGTAGTGTGGTAAAATAAACATAACAAAACTTCTCACTTTTATTTTTCATGGTACCTTTCAGTACTTCCAGGTTTTGTTGCAACTACAATACCTATTATCTCAAAAATATTGGAAAAATACATATTTTCTTTTAAAAATCTTGCATTTTACATCTGCATAGTCTCCCATTCAGGTCTAGTCACTTTCTTAGAATCCTAATTGCTAACTAAATACCTAAATCCTTAATGATTTAGAAGCCCATAAAAAGATTGGTAACATAGTAGCATTAATTGCACCTCTTAATACCCTTCCTTAAAGGCAAACATAAGCATTTTGTGACATTTGAGGTGCTCCTATATCTGCTGCTCCAGAAAAATGTAGCTTTCCCTAGATCCTCTGGAACATTTTCAAAACTCATGATAATGTCTTAGATACCCTAAAGAGTCTCAGATTGCCCAAGACACACGAGGCAGGTGACCAATCAAGGTTCTGGTTTAAAAAGTTTAGAAAACTATTCACATTTCTCCATATTATATGTATATATATATGCTTACGTTTCTTCACAGGCACCACTAATAATGCCGGCAGATACTGACTTCAATAAGGTTTTTTATACTTTCTCCTATTAGTCTAAGAAGGAAGAGAAGCTAAGAATAATAAGATTAAATTGGGAACTTATGAAATATCCATTGCCAAAGTGATTTGAGGAAAAAGCTAAGGATAAATTTGTTGAAATGTGTTAGCGTTATTGCTGCTGTTACAGCCTTATAGCAGGACAAACTTGTGTAGGGGTAGGTAATATCTTTTTTCTCTAGACCATACCATATTCCATGGCTAGAAAATTGGAAATCCAGGAAGTCTTTTGTTTATGTGTTCCTTGATGAAAAATATGGTGATAGTATTGCACAGGATGGTATAGAGCTGGTTTGGTTTGCTTTGGTTTGGTTAGTGTGATTTTTAACATAGCGGTGATTCTAGAACTACCTTTCATGCCTTCAAGGTCCTTTATTTCCAGACTTGTATCATAAATGTAAAGAGCTTGGTGCTTAAGAAATATATTTCATTTGTTTGAACAACAAACTGTGTCTCTAGATCTCTGGAGGTAATTTAATAACACACATTTTAAGAACCTAATTTCTGCTTGGGCCTCACTGAAACATGAAAATACCGTTTTGTAACTTGCCTTTAGCTCATTATACATTTGAATGCAAATTTGCAAAAGAGAAAGTTTTGCTTTTTCTTAATTAGGTTCATAGAACTTCAGTCTAATTTAAGCTTATCTTTTTTTTTTTTAAAAAAAAAAAAAAGATGTAGTACCTAAGTGATTTAAACTAATGGTTCAGTTTGTTGTGTAAATGTTGTATTCAAGTGACCTACTTGTAAGAGTTCTGCCTTAAGAAGGAGCATCTCATGTGTATGAAGAAATGGAAAAGCTGAGCTAGTGAAGCTTTAATGTATTCCTATTTTACGTTATTATGGTGTCAGCATTTACACACTTAGTGTCGTGTGATCTGCTGCAGTTCAGTGAATTGAAAATAACAGATCTGATCTCAGACCCATGTCCCCAAAGCCTTACCATTTCTCTGCATCATGGTTATAGAAACTGCATCCTTCTGTCTTCTTTTCTATTCAGTCAAAACTGTCTTATCCTCACCTATAGTTCTCTGCATATTAGCTCGATAAACTGAGAAGTTTTTGGTAAATCCCAGCACCTTTACTCCCCAATAGCAGAAGATTGACTTCTTGTAGCCATCTTCCTATTATTCTGTTGCAAGAAGAATATTATTTTCTTGCCATTAAATGCAAGCAGGATCATACAACCTCATCAGTCAAACATGTCTTGTTCTACCAAGGGAAGCCAAGCTTCTGCCATGGAGAAGATGAGGAGGAAAGGAATAGGGAACTGGATAAGTGAGAGCTGAGAATAAGTGACAGCAATTGTTACTACTGCTGGGAATAATCACTGCTTCCCAGAAGTTATTATTTCCCATTCATCACCATAAGCATCATTTTGGCTGACAGTGGCAGCCTGACACATATATGGGAGAGAGGAGTGATCTATTTTGGCAAAGTTTGTTGCTGCAATAGTAGATGCCCAACACTTACAATAGCAAAAGCATTGGGATACAGAGAAGCATCTTATACATCAGGTCAACTTGCAGAATGACAGCTGGCCTGCGCTTGTTTTCACTATCACTTGCCCCAGAGAGCAATATGATTTGTTTGTTCTTGTCTTGGTTAATATCTGATGAAAATGGGTATAAACAGGGCTGGCAGAGTGTGGGCTGAGGTGGTGACAACCATCCCCTGATTTCACGGGATGGCACCTTAGGAAGGATGTCTGGGCATTGCATGAAAGCTGCTGACAAGAGCACTGGAACTGACTGATGCTCACTTAAGAATTGATCAGTTAGTGATTATCTTTGAGAAGAATAAAAGTATAACTTTTTATTTCTTAAGAAAGCACTCTCCATTAACAGAGATCACATACACTCCTGTTAAACTTAAATAAGTACAAGTCTCTGAGTGTTAAAAAACATGACATATTCATATGAGAAGCATATTGTGCTGTTTGTCCTGCCTATAACTTCTTCCTAGCACGCACCAAAATCATTCTGAATACAGTTATTTCAATTATACTGACTGTTTTTACTGATTGGGAATAAATTACTGGCTAATATCTATGCCAGAACAGGTAGAAATGCGTGTGTTCTGAAACCCAGATCAAGCTACCATAGTCTCTTCTTTTCATTATATCTTGAAGTAGTCTGGGATTATTTGCTCTGATACACGCTGTCCATTTGACACTGTGAGTTATCATTATCCATAGGAGCAAGAGATTGGTATTGATCAAACATGACTTTTGTGCCTTTGGTTGTAAAATCTGATTTATCACCTTGGCTTTGATGATATCTTACTTAAAACCCCTTGCACATCTGGTATTTTATATCCATAATACAAAAAGCATTTAAACTGAAGAAGATGCATTAAATCATGAAACTATGAAAGATCTTAAGGTAGAAATTGCAAGACATGGGCTTGCTGCTTGAATTCTTACAAGCATGTGGAGAAATCAGTCCTAAACAAAATCCACAGTGTCTGTAAAACCTTACAAAAAATCAGAGCACTGATTTGGGAACAATGTGATTCCAAATTGACAATAGTTAAAAACATTTGATTTTGTCCTCTGTATTATTTATTTAATCAGGACTGCATCCCAAACCATAAATACACTCACATTTGCGGAAAAAAAGAGCCCTCATTTTAGACAGAGAAAAGGTAAATTCCACCAAGGCTCGTCCCTACTCTGAGTTTTATAGGCATTTGTATTCCATGTATTCTAAAGTATCTTTGCTCCTTTTCAGTGGTGCAGTCTTCCTTTTTAATTTAAGCTTGAACTAACCAAAATAAACTGCAAACAGGGCAATTAATTTAATTGAAATCCTTTCCCCAAGTAATAATGAAATAATTTGTGATTTGCTTCGCACTTTAGGCAAGTAGTTCATTTCTTTGTATCTATAGCTGTGCCCAAGCATAACAGCAGTTACACCCAAAGGGCAGCAAGATCTTTATTGGAGTCATTATATACTACCTGAGCTCTTTTAGAGTACAAATCTAGCTGAAACATTCTACAGTTCATCTACTCTACCTAGCTATCCTATTAATTATACTCCACATGATGTATGCAGCTGAGAGTTAATACTAAAAGACAAATCAAGGTGTTTGGCCCACTGTCTTCACTCCTAGATGTGCAATCACATTGGTTTGAGCTGGGGTGATTCTTATATGCCACTAAGCATATAAGAATCTAGTCTCCAGGGCTGAGTGCAGGGATAGACATTAATTGCCCTGAGCAATCTCATCTTGGACCTACATACCCTCTATCTATGGCACAGAAGCAATGGTCAACTTGTACTCTCATCTCTTGTTTGCTGGCTGGATTTCCATCTGGCCTGACCCTCTTTTGAATGCATCAGATGCTCACTGGACTACTGTAGACCTGTTTCTGTCATCAACCCTGCTCTGCTCAGATATAACAGGACTGTGGATTGTCGATGAAAATGTTCATGTGGTAGGCACCCACAAGATTCTGGGTCATCTTCCTCTTAGAACAGCCCTGTTTTGGTGGCTCCTTACATGTTAGTATGCCTAGAAGATTCTTCAAATACCTGTATTCTTCAATTGGAGACTCTGCCCAAGGTAAAATAAATCTTCTTGACTCAGTTTCCGGATGATTTCACTTCAAGCATACTTTACTAGCCCAGCTCTGGCAGATATTTCTTTTGTTGAAACTCTTTCCATTGGAGGGAAAAAAAACAAAACAACAATCAAACATAGCAACAACAAAAGCTTTTTGTGTTACTATGAATCAGAGCAATATATTACTATTAGAAGTGCTTTAATCGGATTTATAAAGACTAAAGCATAAACAGAAAATGCTTATTTCATGAAGGAATGATAACAGACAGGCCTCTTAAGTGCCACAAGCATCAACAACCTTAGAATGCCAAAATGAAGGAAAAATATATTTGATGGATGATGCTGGCTGAGGATTTACTTTACCAGAGTTTTGACAGCCCAGGCAAACAAAGCACGGTCCCATAGGAGACAGGTTGTCCATAACACAATGCACAATGCTACATAGCTTCCACTAGAGGAAACTAAGAGAAACAATTGTTCAGGCTATTGAGTTAAAGTATACCTTGCTGAAAGAGTAGAAAGTCTAGTTCTCTCGAAAAGAGTAGTTATAATAAGAAAAGGTGAAAGGTGTAGGAACTTTTTTATTCTGGAGGAAGGACTGGAATATGAGAATCACCTACACACCCATTAATAGGAAGAAGTGACTGTATACAAACTGCTGTGTGGTCTCTGCTTGTGAAATCAAGGCATCCAGTGAAATATTCAGGTAACAGATTTGTAAAATGTATTAGATCCACAACAGGTTACGTGTCACCTGTAAGTTTCTTGGATTTTATTGGTGGGCTCCTCTGTGGGAAAATCTCAATAAATTTGCACTATTTTTAATTCTGATTTCCTTAAGTTGGTGATATTGTTTACCCCAGAGACAAACAGTAGGTTAGGAAAACCTTAACAAAGAAATTTGTTTATCTATTCTATAAGAGGTAGAGAATAATGCAAAAATTAAATATGGAAAATCTATGAGAAGGATCAAAAGTATTCTTAAGTAATTACTGCATCAGAATAAAGGAATTAGCACACAGATACAGGTAACCACATGAACATGTGGAAAATTAAGTCACAGAAGGATTTAAATACTCACCCTAAAACACTTCATGAGTACCAGGTGTATTGTATTGTTTTGGTGCTTTACATTCAGGTTCACCCCATTTGTAGATTTTGCCCTACCATTACTCTGTACTACGATACAAGAAGCAGAAGATTTCAAATTAAAAACAAAGGAAATACAATTTTTCAAATGGTATTTATATTCTTCTCAGTGATCAGCAAGCCTATGCAAATAAAAAAAAAAATGTCAAAAATATCAGAGTTCAAAAAACATCTGGACATTTGTGTAAATAATAAGAATTATGTGGGATGGCTATATGGCACCAACTGTCAGGCAACAGTAACAAGGAATTATCTTGTGAGCTTCCTATTATCTCTCCTTGAGATGCCTGAAATTTTCTACTGGATGAGAGAAAATATTCACTTGGCCCAGTATGACAATTCTTAGGTTCCTAAGAGTCATAAAGCCAATATGTTACAAATATTTTATCAACTCAATATATAGCTTGCTTGTCGAGATCTTCCCTTGCTTTTACAGTCCCTGAAAATGTAGCTACTCTTTAAAAAGCCAAGAAAAAATGAAAAGTTCAAGCATTTTATTTGTCCTTTGCACTCTCTCAACTTGATAGCTTCAGCTTTTCTGAACAATGTCAGTATGAGCATCTTGAGGTGGAAGCTTTCAATGCAATTCTGATTTTAGTAACTCAGCAGAGAATACAAAAACTACACATATCTGGAGATTAACATGACTGTTAGTAATGGAAAAATAATGAGTTATTTAAACCTAATACATTCTCTCTTTTCAATTACACTTTTCTTTTTCTTCTCCAATTTATCCTAGTTCAATACAGACTTACATCCATTTAGAGTGTGTAATTCTAATCCTCAAAATTTGAGGCTTACCTGTCCCTTTCCTCTGTTTTGCTTAACTGACAGCTGCAGTGATTGACAACTCACTCTGCACATTGAGCTCAGAGAGCCATAGTGCAAATTCTTCCAGTCTGTCCTTTCTGTCCACTCCTTTCTGTGCAGATGAATTCTAAGAACTGTTTTTTGTTGTTCATCTGATGCATTCTGCAGGGAATGATTAATTGTGCATCAAACACATGCAGAGCTTTCTTGCTTCTTTAAACCCTTACTGGACATAGTTAAATTCATCCAAAACTGACGAGCTCAAAGAGAATTATAAATGCTTCAAAACACACAAGTCTTCTGTGCTCTAACAGATGCAACGCATAATCTGGTGCTTTGCTCAGCTAGAATGAAAGGAGGTTCTGCAGTTCACAGAGATAAACAAGAAACAAGCCAAATACAAATTGAGAGGCTGACATCTAATTTTTCAAAGCCAGCAAAAAGTTTTGAATTCTGGAAATGTATATCCATTTTGTGTATTACAACAGGCTGAATTCAGCTTCTGTTGTATCACTGACTCCCAGAAGAGAAATGAGCATGCATTTGTGCTCTGTGATAAGTAGATTGGGAGTCAACATGAGGTGATACCACTATGAACTTAAAAGTCAAACCGAGGGCAGAGACTACCATCTGTTATAAACCTGTTCTGTTCCATTGTCAAAAAGGTAATTGCTAAGAGCTATTAGCAAATAACTGCTGAGTTATAACTGTTTGCAGTATAAGATACTCAGGGACTGTAAAACAAAATTCAGAAGGGAGTATAAATATGTCTTCTTTGATGTGCTGTAGTTGCCAGGCATAATGGCAAAGTTTCATTCAAATCTGAAGACTTATTTTTAGGGAAATGTAAATAAGCAGGAGAGGTCTTTTCCCTTAGCTTTCTAATCAAAGTGATTTATTGCTTAAATCTCTTCCCTTTTACAGAGAGCTTTAATTGTTTTCTTTCTTTTATGGTTTTGGACAGATACATTTAAAAGAAATTTTAAAACTTTGAAGAAAATTTATTTTGTTTTTTCAAGTAACGAAATATAACACACCATCTAGAGTTTACGAAGAAAATAAAGCAAATAAAGATCAAAAATGTTATTCACAATGTCATGATGTGATTTCCTGGAGATGGAGAAATATCTTCTGTCGTGCAGACACAAATTTTGAGATATCTTCTGACAGTCAGCATTTCTATTGTGGACTGGGTTGTGAGGAATTCATGTCTACATGTGAGATCAGAGATGTGTGATGCCCTAAAATAGATGCACATATTCACATCCTGTAGGAAATCATTGAATTGGTGATCTGAAGGCTCCGTATGAAGAACGCAGTTTGTGTCTGAATGCTTGTGCTTATCTTGATGCAGTCAGAGAAGTCAAAGCTAAGACAGTGTGGGTGTATGCTATCATGTGCTTTTGGTATTGATCAGCAGCCAAGGGGAAGCCACATTGTGTTCCCGATAGGAAAAAGAAAATAGGTGGATTATATGCAAGAATTACATGAAAGTCTTGGCTTTCCTTAGCTGGTAGAAGCTCTGCTTTGCTCGACAGTAGGTTTTCAGTGACAGGAATCATGTGGCACATATTAGTGCAGACAGAATCTGTGTAATGCAGCTAGTGCTGCTGAGCATTTTCTTCTTTATGTATACATATATTATTATTATACAGGGCAAGTATCCACAACAATAACATTATTGTATACCTCTGTCTTTTTCTTTTTTTTTTTTTTTTTTTTTTTTGCTATCAAATGTTGTTATTAATTGTGATCATTTTGTTAGCAGTGATTTATCTGCTCATATCTACGTGCATCTCTGTCCTAAATATACGTTATGTTACACACTTCAATTCTTTGTGTATAATGAACAATCAATTTTGCTCCTAACGACTCAGAGTAATTATACTGTTGCGTCCTGGGATAACAGAACTTTCAACAAATACACAGACTCTGGATATCCGCAGTTTAACAGTGAGCTCTAGGGAGCATACTGTAAATGGCAGTAAAAATCACATTTTACAAAGATTTATTTTTTTTAATTAATTTTTTTTTTCTCCTTTAAAAAGCCCTTGTGTCTTTTATGGTGTGTGTGTTTATGATTATGATAAATAATTTAAAGAGAAATACATTTCCTTATATCTTATGCCCCAGTATCCATTGCTGGTAGCAGACCTCTAAGAGTTGATTTTACTTAGTAAGCACACTGGCAAACCTCACTCCAGAATGATAATTATTTCATGATATTACAGCTTAAATGCAACAAATACCACACAATACCTGCATTAAGAGCACAGAAGCAATTCAGCTTTTAGCATGTACACTGAAGGCCATTACTGCTGTACCTGTGTTGTGCAGATGTTTATGTTCATACCTACATTTTTTTCAAATTGCATATCTTTTGTTGTTGTTGTTGCTGTCCTGTTGCTGGTGTTTTGAACACACAGCGTCCTAAACTCAGCTGTGGTATAAATAAGTGCAGTTTAACTTTCTACATATGTGACTATATAAAGTATAGAATCATAGAACGGCTTGGGTTGGAAGGAGCCTCAAAATCATCAAGTTCCAAACGCCTGCTGCAGGCACTGTTGCCAGCCACTAAGTCAAGCACTAGATCAGGTTGCCCTGGGCTCCATCCAACCTAGCCTTGAACACTTCCAGGAGTAGGGCATCCATTACCTCTCTGGTCAGCCTGTGCCAGTGCCTCACCACCCTCTCTGTGAAAAACTTCCCCTGACATCAAATCTAAATCTCCTCTCCTTTAGTTTAAAATCATTTCTTCCTGTCCTGTCAAGGGAATACATATGTGATGCATGTCCAGAAATTGAGCATTTCTGTTAGTGTTCTAAAGTGAATGTATTGTTTGCTTTGAAGTGATACAGAATAGTGAAATATATACAATTTTTCTTAGTGGGGGCTTTGAATGGACACATTTTCATTGTCCACTTAAACCGAGGTTAATTGGCTGAATTTCATCTCAGGTTGACAGCAGGAAGCAGGAGCTAAAAAGTTCAAAATTGTCTTCATTTATACTATGGGTGATACTACATGGCTGGATTTAGCATTACTACATCATTGTTGTGGGTAAGTATGCCTCACACTCTCTCAGGCAGAGATAAAGAGTAGATAAGACTAGGTACAACTGAAATAAATTCCAGATATGGAGAAAAGCTTATGCTAGTAGGTAGAGCATGAAGGGAAGGAAGGGATGCCTCTAATCATGGAGTTGTGTTTGGAGAGAATCAAGCTCCTCTGAAATGCTATATGGAGGTTTTACATTGTTTCCACCTGGGAACCCTTGGGATAACACAGCAAATCAGAATCAGTTATAATAATTCAGCCATCAAATTTCCTATAGATGAGTAATGTAAATATTTCATCATGTCAGCCCCATAGTGGTCTTGGGATCATGTATTTCAGGCACTGTGAAATTATGACAATCAGTATATACAAAGTAAAGCTTATACTATTTTGACTTTTTGATGCAAGATTTCGTTGAATTTTGTTATAGTGTCATTTTCACTAATTTGTAAGTTTATGTAAGTCTTCTCCTGCATACACTGGTTTTCTATATGAGCTTGTTTTTTGAATAGTCCTCAATGGTTTTCCAAAGTTAGTTTTGTTCAGTGATTTTTTCCTGTACGTAAAGAAGAAAAAACAGTGTTTCAGTTTCCCCTATGCTATTTAAATCTCCATAGCAGTAGCTGAACTTTTCATCTTGCTACTGTATATCTGAGGCAGAATTCTGGCCTTACTGAAATCAGCGGGGCTGTAAGAGCTTATGTTCAGTGGGATTAAGATTTGGTCCTTAAAAATTCTGATTTAAAGCCTCTTTAAATCAATGGACAGACTCCTGTTGACTTCTGTAGACCATAACAAATCTGTAGACAAACAGCTGGCTTGAATGACAAACAGTTTAAGCAGAGAAAAAAGGGAATTTCACTAGGTGACTTAAAGGAAAGTATCTCATGAAAGACAATCATGAAAGACCCCTCAAGAAAAAGCAGTTTTTTTCAATCTCTTTAATTAAGAAAGTTATGGTGGAAAAAAAAAAACATACCTCTCTGACATATTACAGATGAGTTTAAAGATGTGGATTAGAATAAAGTTATGTTTCTGCAGTTCTATAAAGCAGGATCAGAATAAGAAATGGTTACAGTATAGGGACTTAAGTGCAATCCCTTTTTAATTGTATAGCCTGTAATTACATCTGCCTACACCTTGGGGAAATGCACTCAGGACTGATAAAGAATCCTGTTGCTAAAGAAAAGTCAGTGGAGGATAAGCAAAAACATTGCTTCTGGTATCAAGTGAAGAGCTCAGCAGAATGCATTTAATTGGTAGATAACTGAATAATGCATCTGACTACGGATCAGAAGATTCTATAATTCTGTAACAAACCCACAGCTGCTTCTTTTTTTTAGCTATATGTTACCTTTTTTTTTTCCTTTTTTTTTTTTTTTTTTTTTTAATGTACATGAATGATCGATTTAAATGTACATCCTATCTGTATCCTTTGTAAAATCCATGAAAACCTCACTACCCACAAATATCTCTCTTCTCTTTTTTTGCTTTAATTATTCATACTTGTTGTCATTGATACTAATATATTTTTTTCTTAAGATTTCATAAATAACAGTTTTAGAGGTACTGATGAAAGAGGAACTTTTGCTCTTTGGAAGTCCTTAGTTCTGTTTCCAGGTGCAGTTTTAGCATAATATATTGCTGTTGCCCACCTTTCAAATTCCATTTATTTGCAAAAGAAGAGTCTTACAAACTGTATCAGGATCCCAGGTAGAGGTTGTTCTCTCACACATATATCCTGATTTGTTTCTACTATGTTTTTGTGTGTGTGTGTGTGTTTTGGTTTTGGTTTCCCCCTTCTCCCCCGCAACTTGGTGTAGCTTGACTTCAAACCATCCTTTCAAACTCATGTCAAGTTTCATCTAGATTCTGTTTCATTACAAGAGATAAATTGAGGTCTCTGTTCCTGTTTGGATGCTTCTGATCCACCTCTTCTGTATGAGGTATGGACACATATAGTGCTGGCTTTTATGTTTCAGTCAGTTTCTGCTTTTTGACTCCTGTGAGAATCCATTCCTTTCAAAATTTAACTCTGAGGAAAAATGCTTTATTCTTTCTTCCCATTTGCTTTAATCACCTCAGTGTTTGGAGGTGAAGAGTGTTCTTCCAGTTCTCTGGAACAAGGCAAGGAATGGACTCACTAATGTAGAACAAATTTAACAAAAAATAGATGTTTCTCAGAAAACAGATCTGAATCTAATTTAATATTAATTAGATGTGGGAAAAGAATTACTGTACATCTTAAATACAAACAAACAAGCAAACAAACAAACAAAACACAAAAAAGACAGTGGAGTAAATGTATCAAAAAGAAATTTTTCAATGACTATTTCCTTAAGTTTGTCTCATAAACTAAAGTTGTTTCTTCTACTTTGAGATGACTCTACAGATCAGAAAGAACCATAAGAGCAACATTTAGAGAACAGTTACAAATTCTCCTCAGTATCTGCTTCAGTATCTTCCTTTTTAGAGGCTTTACTTTCTGTTTTCTTGCAAAGCAGTTTGGAAACCAGGGGTCAGCCAGAAATTATAAAGGTATTTTCAATAGACCTTGCCATTATTTTCCAACAGCAACGTAAAGTCTTTCTCTGACCTCTGACCAGTACCTCAGCAGCTATTACAAGGCTTGGGAAAAGTCAAGTGGCCTTAATTTGTCTCATGAGGTTTCTGGCTTAAGTATTTTGTCACATTCCATTAGCATTTCACTAATGACATTTCTCCAGAATAGATGAATGGAGGATTGTGTGAGCATTCCAGCTCAATATTTATGTATGGTATGCATCAAATGACATTTCAGGGACTTTTATTAATACTGTCAGGAAATACATTTCATCACAGAATTTTAGTCCCACGGATCTGGGCTTTTGTATTCTGATCAAAAAAAAAAAGGAAAACAGCTATGAAAAGATGACCTTGTGTGTTGGTGTTTGAACAAACTAAATCCAAAGATCCCAGATTTGAAAAACTGATAAAGCACTTCTTAGTGTGAGAACAACTGGCACCCCTTGAGCTGCTCTGCATGATCCCTTCTTCAGCAGTGCTTAAGGCATGGGGAGGTTTGCTCACTGAATCATAGAATCATAGAATATCCTGGGTTGGAAAGGACCCATAAAGATCACTCAGTCCAGCTCCTGTCTCCACAGGGCATCACCCATAGTCAGACCATATGTCTGAGGGTGTTGGCCAGATACTTCTTGAACTCCAGCAGCTTAGGTCTCTGACCGCTTCCCTGGGGAGCCTGTTCCAGTGCCCTGTCACTCACTGGTGAAGAACATTTTCCTGATATCCAACCTGAACCTCCCTTGTTCCAGCTTTGTGCCATTCCCTTGAATTCTATCACTGGTCACTAGAGAGACAAGATCAGCACCTGCCCTTTGTATTCCATCTCATGAGGAAGCCACAGGCTGCGATGGAGCTTCCCCTCAGTCACCTTTTCTCTGGACTGAACAAATCAGGAAACTTCAGCTGCTCCTCATACGTTTTCCCCTCTAGACCCTTCACGATCTTTGTAGCTCTCCTTTGGACATTCTAATAGTTTTATGTCCCTTTTGTACTGTGGCACCCAAAACTGCACACAGTTCTCAAAGAGAGGCTGCACCAGTGCAGTGTAGAGTGGAACAATCACTTCCCTTGACCTGTTAGAGATGCTGTGCTTTATGTACCAGAATATGCTTGATCTTCTTGGCTAACTGAGCCCGTTGTTGACTCATGTTCAACTTGCTGTCAACCAAGACTCCAAAATCTCTTTCATCATTGCTACTCTCCAGTATATCATCCCACAGTCAGTATGTATAGCCAGAGTTGCCCATTCCCAGATGCAGAATCTGGTACTTGCTCTTGCTAAACTTCTTGGTGATTGCCCAGCTTTCTAACTTTCTGTAAGGCCTCTCCACTCTCAACGGAGTCAACAGTTCCTCCTAATTTAATTTCACCTGCAACCTTACTCAAAATACTTTCTAGTTCTATATCCAGTCATTTACAAAAACATTAAAGAGAGCTGGCCTTAAAATGGAGTTGTAAGGAACCCCACTGCTGACTTTCCACCAGTTTGATGTAGCCTCATTTTCTATAATCCTTTGGGCCTGACCCATCAGCCAATTGCTCACCTATCTCATTATGCTTTTGCCTAACCATATGCTGGACATTTTGTCCAGAAGAATACTATGAGAAACAGTACTGAAAGCTTTATTGAAATCCAGAAAGATAACATAAACTGATTTCACTTGGTCAAATAGATAAGTGACCTTGTCATAAAAGAAGATCAAATTAATTAAGCAGGATCTTCTCCTCATGAACCTGTGTTGGCTGTAACCAATGACCACATTGTCCTTCAGGTGTTTTTCAGTAACTCCCAACAGAATTTTTCCCATCATTTTACCAAACATTGAAGTGAGACTGACAAGCCTGTTATTACCAGGGTCTTCATTCTTGCCCTTTTTGAAAATTGGAACAATGTTTGCCAGATTCAGGCCAACTAGGATCTCTTTGGATTCCTAAGACCACTGAAAAATAGTTGAGAGGGATCTCACAATGGCATTGGCCAGCTCTCTGAGCATCCTGGGATGAGGTCATCAAGTCCCATGAACAGATATGCATCTATATGTAGCAGCTAATCCTGCACAAGTTCAGTGCTGGCTGGGATTTGGTTATTACTGCCATCCAAGTCCTACAGCATGGGGCACTTGGAGTACTACAGACAGAGGCGAAAAGGGCACTAAGCATCTCCACTTTATCTATGTCCCTGTTTGTAAGATGACCATTCTCACCAAGTAATGAGCCAACATCTGCAAAATTTTTTTCCTTACAAAGGCAAGCAGAATGCTGTAATCTTCCCATGTTGCCGATCTTGTCTCCAGAGGCCATAAACTTTCTTCTTCTACCTGAGGTCTAGAAGATCCTTGTTCAGGCAAGCTAGACTTTTGCCCTGCGTGCTTGACTTCTGACATTTTGGAATCACCTGTTCCTGTGCTCTCAGGAAGGAGTACTTAAAAAGTGACCAGCACTGATGAACTCAATGCCTTCAAAAGTACTTCACCACAGGATCTTACCAACTAATTCCATGATCAGCCTGAAATTTGCTCTCTCCATACCCAGGGTTAAGGTTTTGGTCACAGTTTTTCTCCTATCATGAAAGATTTTGAATAATCATAATCACTGGTGGCAACCAATCACCACTTCACCCACGAGACCTTCTCTGTTCACAAGTAACAGATCTTGAAAGGCACCTTTCCTAGTTGGCTTCCTTTGTATCTGTATCAGAAAGTTGTCACCAAGGTATTTTAGGAATCTCCCAGACCTGATTGTTTCAGCTGTGTGGTATTCCCATTAATGTCTGGCATGTGTGATTCATATCACATTTATTGTTGAAAGATATAAATGATAACAAAGAGGTTCTTTCACTGAGGAATAGAAATTCCTCTCTTAAGTGTGAATTTTTATTTAAAAAAAAAAAATCCAAGTTGAATATTACAAGAGTAGGTGAATGTTTTCTCTTTGTTTTGTGATTGGTTTTTAAAAAACAGAATTCTCTTTGAAGCTATCCAGGGAAATTTTCAACATAGTCCGGAGGAAGGAACCAATCCAGCTTGAAGCAAGCTTTGCCAAGGATCCCTGTCACTACTGAGAGGACGCGTAGCTGTGTGAAGCACAGCGCGACTCTGGGCTCAGCCCGAGCTCAATAGATCGGGAGAAACAACAGCTCCATCTGCTGGGCGAAGGCTGTGCAGAAATGCGACGCCCGTTACTTTGGAGAACGTTCTTGGAAATACGATGTTTCACCCTTCTTTTATTAGCGACGCCCATTACTGACTATGAAGGTAGATGACCAGAAGGTCTCAGATGTGTTTCATTCTATTTTCGAAGTGCAAAATATTGCTGTTTTTTTGTACTATGGTATCTAGAGAATCAACAAAGTATCCAATTTTGGGGAGCTGTATCCAAGGTCAAGAAGGCTACCAGCTCATGTCCCTTGGTGTCTGACATCTACATCTACAGGCTAGTCTGAAAACTGAGACACTATCAGATGTGGTGTTGATACAAAAGAGTTTTAGCACCCAACACAGCATGATGTAGCAGTCTTGAGCTCAAGTGTCAGCTGTACACTATGGATTCATACAGCATTTTTGGAAGAGGACTGCTTGTTGCTCTGGGATTTAAGTAGATGAAATGAGTGAGAAGTGATATCACTGTGCAGAGGAAAGGCTGTTGCAATGACAAATTAAAGAGTTTGCCCAAATCACAAGAGAGCTGTACCAACAACAGGAATTGAACAATTGAATGTTAGTTGAATTAAGTGCTGCAAACACAGAAGTGTTTGTCCTTCACTGACGTAAATCTTCTGGATTTGTGTCTGCTTTGGATTTACTAAAGTAGGGGCAAGAAAAGAATTTGCTCAATAACCACTTATTACAGCCATTTGTCACTTCCCTGCAAATTATCATTAATCTGAATAGAGGACTGAAGAGCAAATGTATAAACACTTATGCTATTGTATGATTAAGCTTTAGCACAATGGAGGTGAAAAAGTGTTTGATCTGCCAGCCATGATAAAATATTTTAGGGTCACTGATTGATAGCTTTTCTCTGGGAAGTTAAGCATGGTAGAAATAAATATCTCAAGAGATAAATTCTCTTCCTGCTAGTTATGCCTGTGAAAATTTGTATGTGATTAACTCTTTTCAAGTAAAGTAACGAATGGACACCTTTAGTTTTAAACAAGACTCTTGTTTGATTTTGTAATAATTTACTTTGGAGTTCTTACACTTCACATTTGAACTTGACTTTAACATCAAATGCACATTCAGATGGATAAAAACCTTGATACTGCTGAAAATCCATTCAATGAAGAGTGTTATTTTTCAATCCACCAAGACTTTTGCATTTCAAAATTTAAATCCAGAATCAGGTTGTTTTTTTTTTTAGAAAAACAATGGGAAAAAAAAAAAAAAAAAAAGCTGCATGGATTGTTTTAATAAATACCATGTGGGAAGTAATCTGTGAGTGTCAAAACAAAATGATTAAACAGGATTTTTTTAACACTGAATAAATCAGGATACATTAAGTACTTTGAATAAAGTCAAGATGACAGCAAAAGCCATAATAATTTTACCCTCAGTTAAAGGTGCAATTGCCAGAAAATTGAAAAATGTAGTGAAATTCTCCCAGTGCCTGAAGAATCAATGTTGGCCATATGTGGCAGTACAAAGCTGATGTGGAGAAGATAGAACTGACTGATCTATTTGGTGCAGCCTCTGATGCATGAAAGTTATTCTGAAGCTTAACTGAAGTTGGGGGAAGCCAGCTTCTGACAGAAGACATTTGTTTTAAATGATTTTGTAGGAAATGAGGGAAATGTTTCATTTTCCAACATGCATAAGACTCAGGCATATGCAGATAAAAACAGACTTATTAAAATTATCACCTTCTTCAATTGTGGGGAAAGAAACTACTCAAGCAAGGTAATATTTCAAGCTGTGAAAATGATTTCACTGCAATGAATTTTCTTCTGAATAGAATTGTCCTTTGCTGTCTGCCTCCTCCTGTGTGTTTAGAGTACCAGATCTGCTCAGGGTCCATCCTTTCCTGGTACGTGTGCATGATACTTCGCAGGTGTACATATAAACAGGGCATGGAGCTGCTGCTGTAGCATGACTAGAGCTGTGACCGCCTAAAATCCCTTTGCTACCTGTGACATTCTTAACCTTCTAGCACGTCTGTGCTCCCACCAAACTGCTATGGAAATATGCAGTGGGAACCCACACTTTCCAGAGATTGAAATCCTACCTGGGATGATGTGATGGACTTTCACTTGACTGCCAGGAAGCCATTAGCAAGGGTCCCAGTTTCTGTGAGCTGGTGCAATACTATTGATATCTGCTGGCATCTGCTCTGAGAACCACACTTGAATAATGTTAATCATATATCATCGTTGTATCATTTCAAAGGAGTCAGGCTTTCAGAGGACTTTGTTTTCACGCTCTCATTCATCATTCTCTTATGACAACCAATTTACACTTCCAGCCTATACACCAACATACATTTGTCTTTTTCTTCCCTAGTACTGACATATAGCACTAACTTAAAGGCTGGGATGTAAAGTTGATGATAAGCTTATGGGAAGAATATAATTCTAGAATACACAGAGTTATAATAAAGTTCTTTTTTCTCTCTCTCTGTTCCCCTTCCCTGCCCTCTCCCTCCCCTCCCAGTGGATGACATCCATTAGTCTTATAAAGACAGACTTATCTTTGCAAATTTTTGTCTAGTGCTGTGTTGTAAACAGAAATTTTAAGATAAAAAACTTCAGAGTATTTACTTGCTTTGTCTACAAGGATAAGATACCATTTTATGATATAAGAAATTTAAATTTTTATTAATGTGAAATGGAATTTTTATGGATTTTATGTTATTTTTATCTTTGCATAGTTTTTATGTGCTGAAAACGTTAAAATCAAGACATCTTTAAAGCTTATACTCATTTTAAAAACATAGAAAAATATTGCACAGTCTGATGCTCCTTTGAAATATGTTTTTTACCAATAAATACACCTTAACAAAATGTCACCTTATCCACGCAGTGATTATAGAAATTGAAACATTTGATGAGTTAATTTTAAAGGGTCATTTGAGGCCTCCAATAAGGTAATCATTGAGTAAATAAGAGTGTCATAATAATAATGATAATCAGAACCTCATCCTGTTTAGAACTGTTGAAAGACACTGAAGAGGCTCTTAGCAGCACCGACGTGGTGCATTCAAACAAGAAGCAACTTCAGAAGGAGAATACAGTCATGCTATTTTACATAAATAATAAGGGCTAAATATCATAATTATAAAATCAGTGTTATTATAATAAGTATATTCAAACTTTTCAATATGCAGGTGTATATATATACATATATGCACACAAAAAATGTCATTAGAATTCCTTCTTGTTATTATGGTGAATAAAGGACAAATAATGATGCTTTCTTTCACGTTGGATTTTTCTAAAGGAGTCTGAGTGTTTTATTAGCAGCACTGTGCAGCTCAGTCTTGTCTATTGCTATTTTAGGATCTCATGGTTCCTAATGAGTTGAGGACTTGAATGATCAGATCCTCTTGTATTTCTTGTTGCTGTCAATAGTTGCTGTTTAAACTACAGATCTTTAGTAATTAACTCATAACAGCAACCTCATTAGGGTAATTGCACTCCTGTTTGGTTGTTTTAAATTAGCTCCTGCTTTTGATCTGCTATTGTTCTCACAAGTATAGTTCCCTGCCCTTGTATTTTTTTTCTGTTTAATTAAATCTGTTTAAAAGCATTTCCAATACCTTCGTTTTTAACACTGTGTTGATAACAACGAGGATGTTTCTAAGCTTCATGTTGATATTTTAGGAGATACAGGACCCTTTTTCAAAGTTGCAACTCCAGTTTACTGCTGAAAAACACAGAGGGGCCAAGAGCAGTTTATTAGCTAACGTGTAAATGTCAGCTAACTAGTTTCTTGGCTAAATTCTGCCACTAATCCATAGCTGCACAGTTGGCCCTGTTCATCCAATCTTATCTGTCAGATCCAGAGAAGCACCTGAGAAAAACTAACTTGTCTTGGTCCTTAGGCAAACGATGTGTTTAGATACCTATCTTACATATGATTACCTCCCAATAGATAATTATGTTGAGGTTTCTGTGATGCAGGCTTCCATCTGTTGATAGCTGGTAGCATAAAATCATGTTACTAGAAATAGAAAATAGGAAAGGTAGTCAACGCAGCTTGGTGTGCGGTTTTAAGCTCTGACTGCCACTCCAAATAAAATTCATGTCCCATATCTCCCATTTTATACCTGCCAGACATAACAAGGTGTTTTATATCTTGCTAGGAATTTTGGGCAATGTTATAAGCCTTTGCCTGAGCAATTGAATCAAGTTACTAATGTCAGACAGATCTTGCATTTGTTAGCACTTGTAAATCTACCTTTTGAATATATGTTGACTTTTACACCCAGCTCTGATTATTCAGAGTTGAAATGTTCTTCCCATGATATAATTTAAATTTTATTTCTGTTCCACATGACCCATTTTCCCTTTTCATGTACTCAACTATAACTATAACTTCAGCTATCACAGTAACTTGTCCAGATTTTAAACCTAGAATTAAAAAGGTCATCCTTGATGTTTAGTGCAATCCATCAGTTACAATGTGTTCCTCTTCCTGTATAAAATCCACTATGAAGTATTCTTCTCTGAAGTAGCTGTTAGTACTGCAAACAGCTCTATGTCAAATACTGAGCTTTCCTGTTCTGTAAAATACATTTATCTGCAGTCTTTTGAAAAGTGGGTTTGAATCTTGCAGATTTAAGTGTTCCATGCAATGTTAGGACATTGCCAAAGTCTCCCTGCTTCCTCTATATTGCACGTACTCTTTGCTGCTTCCTGTGCTTTTTCATTCTCTTGGAGATTCTATTTTTGTCTCCAATTCTACTGTGAATATACATTTTGAAAACTAACCTAAGGCTTTTCTCTTTTAAACATATAGTCTGGTCTAATTACATTCTGGCAAACACCACAATTGTTTGTTTGTTTGGCTTTTTTTAAGATTGAGTTGAGATGTTCTATCTCAGGTCTCCAAGCACCACCATTATCTATTCCCAAATTAGGGATTCCACAAACTTCAAAATTGCATGCCTGACTTAATAGCCTCTGAGGTAGTAGAAAAGCTTAAAAAATTTCTGTTTTTGATCTTTTATGAAAGTGACACAGTCATTTCTTTTCTCTGAAAGTACAATATTATTTCAAATCTCCTTAGAACAGTTAGATAACTGCTCATTCTTCTTTCTGTAAGTGTACTCTATTAAGCAAATTCAAGACTTCAGGCATAGCAAAATGGGAAAAACTTTTGCTCATTTTAGTTCTCAGTATCTCTGAGTGCTTTCTTGAAGAAATTGAATTTCTTTTTGAGTCTCTTTGTGTTACATCCTGCATTCCTAGATAGTCTCAGCTGCAAAAAATAACAGTAAAGAGCAATGGAATAGTACAGGGATGCTGCCCTATTTTATCACCTTTTTCTTGTCTTCAAGCACCTGCCTTCATCTCATACATCTACTTCTAGTACCACTCAGAGTTTCTGTATAGATACTATATAGGCTTGAATGTATGGGAAAGCTTGAGAGGGAGAGAAAGAAAGAAGGAAAGAGAGAAATGGTTATCACAATACTCACTTTCAGTTTAAGAACTGTAAAAGCAGAATGTTCCAGAGCGTCAAATTTCAGCTTAAGCAGCAAAAGTCTGAATATTTTTAGAAACAACTATTCATAGAACTAGCATATATTTAAAGATACAGTCTTGGCAATTGCCTTGGGGAAAAGCTCAAGGGAATATGAGAATTCTAAGAAGTTTTTCTTTCCACAATACTTCTATTTTCCTATTCTTTCAGTTTGTTGTCCTTATTTGTGTGTGTATATGTAGGTACATGCCAAGATAAATATTCCTATACAAATATATATGCATACATGAAGAGAGCAAAGATTGACTTGTCTGTGTATTTCCTAGTGGCAGAAGCAAACTGCTTTAAGAAATCTTACCTAGACACAGATGTAGTTGGTTTGCACAGTAGTAACATATTCTATATTTGAATGATTGTATGATAAATGGCTATGCATGTGTTTTCTAATGTAGTAAGTAAATTATACGGGGAAAAAAGAAAACAACAAACTCATATACTCGATCCAAATTTCTTTATCTGGAATGTTTAAAACAAAACAAAACAAACACAAACAAAACTAAAAATATTCTTCTACACTCTATCACAGTCTTTTCAGGTGGCAAAGGACAGCTGAGAGCTCTTCATTCTTAAATTTTGCAGCAAATGAATGAATCTTTAATACAAACTTCCACACCATTCTTTTAACTACGTTCTTCCTCCATGTCTGATTTTATTACAAAATGCCATATCACAGCATTTCTTGTCTATACAAGAATTGAAGTTTGGGGGATTCGTATTTTCTTTTAACAGTGAGGTGGCTCATTTTCCTTTTCCTCTAGGAATGGTTGTCTGCATTCTGCATGTGGAGATACTCACAAGAATGATAAATATGGGACATGTGACCTTTTCTACTGCTCTTAAAATCTTTTTCGCAGAAATGGATTATCTGTTTGCCATTTTATTTTCTCATTATAACCTTTGTCATGTGTGTATGCTCCCTGGGCTCTAATGTCTCTTTCTTCATGAATTAAAGGGGGAATTCTCTCTTCTTTGACCTTTTCAGTATTCTGCATTTCAGTGAGGTGGCATTTCTGCTGTTTAAAGATTTCAACCTACACTGACTAATCAGCCAATCAAACACCAACAATGAATGTGAAATCAGTTACTTTTGCTGTCAAATCCAAACTTCAATCCAACATTTTTGGCCTCCTCTGACATCATCCACTGATAGGGTTAAAACTCTAGTGACACAAGTTTGCATCTAATCAGATCTGATCTTTTGACACATAATGGAGATCTCTCTACTTGGCTAACTAAAAGAAAAGAATGAGGTTTTGCTTACTTCAGAGCATGGTCTAATGGCTTATTAAGGGTTCAAATTCAATGTTCCCCTTAATACTGCCATTTGTGTGACTTTAGGTAAGACACTGCATGCTTTGACTTCTTTTTGCCCTGAGGAAAATATTTAAAGCCATCATCACTGAATTAATACTTCTTGTTTTTGAAAAAGGATATTGGAGTCCAAAACTTGATCTGCACAAGGTTTTTCTCTGAACCTTTCCAGATGATTTCCTGTCAGAAATATCTGTTACGACAATGCTGATTATTTCCAGAAGTGGACACAATGAACTTAAGCATATTCTTGAACTTCAAATTTCCTGTTAGTTATGGACAGCTTCATACACAGTAGGCAAGAGAATTAAGCCATCTTATAGGATTTGGAAGTCTGGGTTTTGTATATAGTAAAAAGAAAAGAGAAGGTATCTCACTTGGGCAGTCTTTATACTCTCATAGGGGAATTTAGTATTTAAAACAAACTTTTTGAACTAGTATCCTCTTAATCTTCCAGATATCTCTCTGTCATGTCAAGCTTCTGGCTTTGCCTGTCAGACTGATAGAAGTGTGGTCTAATTTCCAATTTTCCTTCTTAGGCACGTAGGAAAGAACCTAAGGGAGGCAGCGCAAACCCCACCTCTACAGAGCAGTTCTGGAGATGATTCCTATTGCAGAAATCATCATGTTGCTAAAATAAAACACCTCTTGGAATGGAGGAGGTGATGGTGTATACATTATAGGGAGGAATGAGGATTTTGCTAACAAAATATTCCCATCAGTTGTTTCAGACTTGTTGTTATGTTGACTTGTAACATTTACTTTTTGTATGCTGTCTCCTTTTATGTCTCAACAGTTCTGCAAAGTCTTTACAGGAGGATGAAGTGACTCAAGTGTTACTCTGTTGATTCAGTTTCCAGATCTTTATGCTGCAAACCACAACAGTTTTTAGGAAGCTTTTCTTAAAGTCATAGATAACAAACATTTGAAAGACATAGATTGAACTATTCTGTGAAAATCATGTTGCAGATTTCCAAGCAGTTACAACCAGAATCTGTAATTTCTAGCTGTCACAGAGAGAAAGAAATGAATTTTATGATCAAAAGCCTGATTTTTTTTTCTCTTCCTATACCTTTTTTTTTTTTTTTTTTTTTTTTTTCTCACTTCTCAAGAAAGAGGAAATAACTCTCCCTTGAGGCTGTCATAGACATTTTCCCTCTCCAGAAAAATTTAACAGCTAGAACTGAGTATCACACAGGGCATCAGAGCACTGAAGGGTTACTGGAGTTCACTATGATTACTAAGATTCCTTAAAAAAGGATTAATTTATACTACGATAAGCATGGTTTTAATATGACATTGCCATTGGGCATGTTTTCTTTGTGCAGTTAGAATGGTCTGTAAGGCCACAGAGTGTGGGAATACAAGAAAAACTTTCCAGAGCAGAAGCTGTGGAGCAAGATAAACCATGAGAACCAAGGACACCTCTAGAAGAAGAGAGAACGTCTCATGGCTCTGATCGGATAAGCGCCTGCATGAACGGTTGAAGAGTGTTTGTAGAATGCTCTGTGGACATGTAAAGGTGGATGGGAAACTTGATGGGAAAGCTAGAAAAAGAAAACTTGTAAAGGTATATAAGTGATGTGAAAACTTGTAATAAACAATTTGGATCATTCACATCTGAGTCCGTGCATCAGACGCTGCAACAAAGATTTGAAAAATCCTTCTTTGTTACAAATATATTTTCATTATTTAGCACAGTGTGTGCTGTCAGGGGCAGACTAGTGATGTAAGAAACAAAGTTTAAAATGAAATCTTTTTTTTTTTTTTTTCCATTGAACTTTGAAGATCTCTTCCAGCTCCTCTCCTTCTCCTTTCCCTTTCCTCTCTGTTTCCTCTTGTCATTTAAATATTCAGATTATGAGCAAACAAATCCTACATGTTAAATTCCATTAATAGCAATTCCATAATAGCAATTCCATTAATAGCAATCTTACCTGTCAAGGAAGAACCTGAATTGGAGATCTTCTGAGTAAGTTTTCATTACTTACCATAACTGATATGGAGCATCAGTATTTTCTTGCTGTCATTTGCTTATTTATATAAGTTTTAGCCTATTTAATTTCACTAGATACCAGCTGTATTGCACTGCTTAGGCAGAAATCTCAGATAATGTGTGCCAGAACGTACCTGAAACAATAACTAAGTTTTAACCTTTACTTTTCTCTATCAGTTTATAGAACTTGCTGTGTGGTTTTGCCTCAGCTCCCAGACATTCTCTTTTGGAGCCCAGGAAAGCCAAATTCTTAAAGACAGTAAATAATCATTGTATTTATTTTGAACGCATGTCAATGTAAATCTTAGACCTTAATAATTTTATTAACATTAATTCTAATTAAAAGGAGAAAAGGTACAATAATTGTAGTCTGACTTTCTTTCCCAGCCTTCTGAATAATAGGATATTATGGTATTTTCTTTCTGAGGACAGTTAGAAAGCATTTCTGAAAACAAGTTTTGTTTTTCTGTCTTTTAATGACAATTTTTTTTTTTTCTTTCTTTCTTTTCCCAAGTAAGTGCAATAAATAATTGAACTGATTGAAATCAAACTTGCAGAACTGCTCACTAGTTAGCTTAATTAACAATGGAGAGCAAAGCATACAGTTCATGCAGGTATCATATATAATTTTGTATAAAACCACAAACAAAACAAAGAAATTAGAAAAGAGTGTCCTCAGGGAAATAGCTATGGTTACTCATTAACTGTACTTTCAGAGGGAGCTCTTCTTCAAAAAGACTTGTAAATGATCAGACATAGATAGAAGACAGGCCTCATAAAATACACATTTCAGTATATGGTACAGAATTCAAGAATGAAAAAACAGATAATATACTTCACATTGTCAATGTGAGTGGCAACAGGCTGACAGTAGGAAAGATCTGAAGCTTTAGGATTCTTATATTTGACTGTAAAAAAACAGATGATAACGATTGCACAGTTAGCAGTGTCACTCCATATTGGTTTGTAGCACTTTTTTCTGGTTGTGGGAGGAATGAAAAAGTGGTAGAAACTGTAAATCGTTATGTGTCACAATTGTATGAATTGCTTATGTATGTGGAACTTTCTTCTATATTTACTCAACTTTAAATCTTTGAACTCCAAGGACAGCCATTCTAGATCAAATTAAAAGTTCACCCTCAACCACCTGTTTGCAGTTGCAACCAGAAGTAAGAAGAGAGTATAGAAATAGATAAATACATAGCAAGCATGCACTGATAATTCTGAAGAATATTTGTTCAGCTGTTGGCAAGGACAAAAAAATAAACAGAAAATAATCTTCTGCATAATGAATTCAGAAAACTTTCTGTTTCAGAAAGGTTGCATGGAAACAATGTTTTTTTTTCTCAAATGGAAATGTCTAGAAAGTTATTAAAGAACACATTAGTGTAAGTACTGTCAAACTAGTTTGATGACTAGAAACACACATCTCCTTCACTAATACTTTAGCCTTACTGTCAATGTGTATTTGACCCATTCTTGCACATCAATATCTAAGCCGCTTTAAGTCATTTATCAAAACTTAAGCTGTGGCAGAATTCAGCAATATCTATGTGTCCTGGGGGAAAATAGATATCCCTTGATGATGATTGGTCCCACTATTATAAAATTAATCAAGTGAAAGATTTGCCTTCTGAAGATACCTATTTCTTTCCAATGTCCAGGAAGAAATCCTATACTATGTTTCATTCATAGGATATAGATTTCTTTTAGAAATCTTTTATCCGAAGTACAAATATTTAATCTAACTTTGCAAGACTTTAGAAAAATAAAGAAGGAGCACAGTGGCAGAGACCTGCAGGCTGGATTACACCATCTAACACTTGTCTCTCTGCTCTAGAAAAAATACTCTGAGTTTTGATTTTATTGTTCAGCTATGTTAATCAGAACCCACTAGACTTTCAGAGGTCTGCTCATCTGTCCTATTTCTTGACTCCACATTCTGTGGAGAGTGCTACCCTGATAACCACATTGAGAACTATTCTTGCAACAGAGATATACATGAGATGAAACTTTAAAAACAAATGTAAAATAAATAAGAAAAAAGGTAAAGGAAAAGTAGAGAAGGGGAAGAGGAGAATCAGTGAGTGGAAAATAAGATTTTTCAGACCAGATATGGATCTAATTTAGGTACATCAAGTTGCTCTTCAAAAATAGAGGCAAGAAGTAGATCACCATCTTGTCCCTAAATATGAGTACTTTTCCAGGCAGATAGATTTTAAGCCCATTTAGAATACGTATGTAATATGGAAATCATATGAATACAGGAGCAGAGGGAATTGAAAGAACAGCGATCAGTTCATCAAACAGTTGGCTTATCTGAATAGAGTGGAAATGGTTGATGAGGTGGTAAACCTAGGTATGTTGTCAGAAATTCTGAAAAACTGCTAATTTTAAAACTACAAGTAACTTTCCTTGTATCATAAGGAGGAATCTGTAGAGTGATTTTCTTAATAATGTATTGCTTATCCTTTGATTTGAGCTCACTACATCAGAGATTATATCTAGAAGAGTAAGATACATCCATTGTAATTCACATCAGGGAACAGTTAATATACTTCCAACATGGTAAATAAAAAACATATTTTTAAGGGAATAGCAAGGAACAAAGCCCCTGCATTACAGTTCTTTTCATTATTTGTCTCTAGGAAGAAATCCAGGACTGTTACTACAGAGAAACTGAAAGAAACATTTCCAGTTTCAAACAATTCACCTCTTATTAAGCAGTATATTTTGTCAGTAATAATGTTTAATAAATAACTATAGAGCACCAAAGTAAAAGGGCAGATAAAATCCAATAAAAAAACATTTAAAAGATCAATTTCCAGCATTAGGCTGACCAACTTTCAGAGTTTTCCTTTTTTTTTTTTTTTTTTTTTTTTTTTGTCAAACAAAAGAAAGTATGTGTGGAATCCCAGGAACTGGCTAATCTTAAGTTATACTTCTCCACTTAGTTTAAGCTTGCTTTGCTTCATTTCAGATCATCCAAAAATGAGCTCCAGAACAAAAAAAAAAAACCTATAGAGATCATTGTGGTTAGTCAATGTTGAAAAATTCAGCATTTTTTTTCCAGAACTGATAATAGAGAAACAAAAAGTTTACCAGAGCACTTCTAAAGGAAGGGTGCTCTGATTTGTATTCAACTCTTGACCAAAATAGTTATTAACTTCTAGTCTCATAAGATTGGCTTATTACTTTCTAATTTACTTATGTTGCCTCTGGATTCTTTGGAGAATTAAAGCTATTTTACTTATAACTCCAGCTTTCTGATCTTTAACTTCTTTTCCTCATCATGAGATAATAAATTATTTTTATCCATTTCTTCTAACTTGAAGATCATGTTGTTCTTCAGGGTTATCTCTCTTGTACATCTTCCTCTCTGCTGGCCCTCATTGCACCTTTAACTCTTTCCAGAAGTATATTTTATTCATGCAAATCTCTGTAATTCCAAGGAATTTCAGAAAAAATAATGTAACGTTTTGTCTGGAAAAATGAGCCAAAGTTTCAGAGCATGTCTACCTTATCCATCAAGCAAATTTATATGAAGTGGTAGAAAATATGTGGATTATGATTAATAATCTTAAGAAGTGGTGCAGGAGTTATGGTACAGTCTAAAAACATGGTGGAACAGAATTTTTCATGCTCTTTTTATGTATTATTACAAACACGTAAAAATGCACAGAACAAGAAAGCCAACCCCCGTTTTTACTAATAGCTATAAATATGTTTTGTTTCTATCTTTTTCAAGTGAATTCCTTCTCAGAAAGTAGAATATATTTCACAGTCTGACAGGTTCTGAGACATTACTTACAAACTGTGAGGAAATATCTCTATGTTAGTAATGCTGCATGGAGGCACTGAACATGAAGATCCTCCAGACTGCAGGATATAAAAAGTTTGAGAAGCTGTGAGTTACTAATGATACTGTACTCGTTTTGGTAGCTGTACTAGAGTGCATCAAAATAATTTCAAACCATCTCAGGACAAACCATCTCTGTACTGTGTATTGCCCATATATTTTAGGCTGATCAGTACTAAGCAACTCTGAACAAAGTTTGCTGGCCTGTATTTCAGAGGGGAAGCTGTGAGCCAATGATAATTCTATAACACGAATAACTAGAGATCTTACTTTTTTTCAGCTTGATTTGTGCATGCTTAGATATTACAACTTGATTACATAACTGTACATATTATGGATTAGTGTTTTTCATTTCTGAAAAATAAGTGCTGGCAAAATATATATATAAGTATGTACATACATGGATATGTATATTTATAATGTATATATTCCCTTTATTTGATGCAAAATGAAAGTCATTTTAATTTGCAAACATCACTGTATATGACATTACTTAACATTTAAACGTTCAGTTTTCACTCATGGTACCTCCAAGACACATGAACCATCTTAGACACTTGCACATAGAAGTAATTTGCTTCCAAACATTACAATTTCTTCCTTCAAGGTACAAAGTTGGATTCTACAGACTTTTTACTGTTAAATGATTCAGTTACAGCTAATACATTCCAGGCTTAATCACATTTCTGTCTATCAAAATAGAACTTTATCACAATATTTAATTGTAAATAAAAGATGAAGGAATTGTAAGTGGTGAGAAAGGAGGAAACCTCTGCCCTATACCAACATAAGCAACAATTCATTTCACTATACCCAAAGGAAAGCACAAAAGTCATACTCCAGCTTAATGGCAGTTTCAGCATGCACAAATCTGCTATAGCTTCATAGGATTACAGCATCATAGAACAGTCAAGGCAGGTACCTCTGGAGACTGCCAAGTTCATCACTCCACTAAAAGCAGGCAACTAGCATAGGTTGCTCAGCACCACATTATTTGGGTTTTGAATATTTCCAAGTGTAGATTCCACAACCTGAAGTGTTAGATGAGACAGCCTCTAAGACACTACCGCTTGAGACATGAATAAAGTCCTGTGCACATCCTGCAATTTTTAACCATGAAAGCTCCACAGAGATTTTCATACCTAGATCTGACTGTAGGCTTTGGCACAGGACAGCAAATTGTCACCTAATTCAATTTCAAATATATATATTTTCTTCCCAAGCTACCTGTCACAATGGATGTCCTATGGGGAATAATATGCTGTAGTCAGAAAATTATCTTTGGAAAAAAGTGCTAGCCAAACCAGCTGCAGTTCTCTTGACATCTCTCTGTCTTCTTTCTTTCATCTCATACGGGTTATGTATAAAGGATCAAATGCCTGAGCCAATATTTATAAAATATCTTGGGATTCTCCAAACCATCTGTTATGTTCCATCTTCCAAGATAAGATTGCCAAAAAAGTTTATTCAGCAATAAATAATTCAAAACCTATGTGGTGCAGATCAGCAATTCCTCTTCATTCTCTCTGACAACCATTGTTCTGCTACTGTTAAGTATGATATTATGGATATCTTTGAGATTAGATTTGTTTCTTCATATTATCTGGGCCTTACTTTCCAGACTCTGATGTTCCTATATAGATTTACTTTGGCAGACTGCTCTTATATAATGACATATAAAAACAGTATTTGAAAGAAACGTCAGTTATATTAGCGTGAGCAATTAGAAGCACAGCTTTGAGTAACCATGACATTCACTGTTGTTACTTGTCATGGTTTTATAATTTTTGGTTATTGGTATTCCACATCATAGCATCATGTAGTGCACTGGGAGTTAAAGTGTTAATGCTCCAGTTCCAGGCACCTGTCCGGAAGAGAAGAAGAACTACATACCCCAGGGGCCTTCATGGTCAAAGAGGAGATATAACCTCTGGCATGGTCACCTGATGTGCTCTTCTTCGTCTGCTCTCCTCCCTGCTGCTCAACCAGACTGTGCATCTCACTTCAGCATTATGGTGAGGCCTATCCACCTTTCGGACACTCTCTCATTATATTTGATTTATTAGCTTCAATTCTAATTATATTTTATTATAGTGTGTTATCTTGCATTCCGATACTGTCACGGGCATAGATTGATCTAGTTAACTCTGTGACAGATTTACTTAGTAAATTAATTTGTTTCTCCTCAGATTGTTGCCACTGTACTTAATTATTTTGGGGTCCCCTGTTTCCCTTTTCCGGAGGTGCGGATTTTGTGAAATCCCTCCGCCCCACTAGTCACAAGAATGGAATCCAAGAATGGAATACTTATGTCAACCTATTGAAACTTCTGAAGCCTTGCTCACGGTACATATAGTTGGAAGAAGGGAAGACATTTATTGTTGCAGTCAAAAATTTTCTTGCTCAAGAATTATTTCAACTGATATCGGGACAAGTCAGGACCTTACTTTTAAACTCCTTGATCACATGACATCACAGCTACAAGACTGAAATCTTCTTATTTTTACTGCCAAAGTTTTTTTGTTGTTTTTGTTTAGAAACAGACAGATTAAAAAAGAAAAAGAATATCTGAGACTGAATTTCTTCAACTAATGTTTAACATTTCATGAGGTATATAAAAATTAAGATTTGTGCATCTAGACTCCATAAGAGTTGGTTATAGTCTGTTTAGAAAAGCAGCATCTGGGATCTAGAGAGCTGTCAGGAGTTGGTGTTCTGTCTATCCTTAGGTTCCAGTGGAATTTACTTCTGGCTTCTCCTGAAGTGTCTTGTATAAAGTGCAAATATGTTTATTTTTTCCTAAATGGGCTTCTCATTGCAATAATGTGGGATATTAGAAACCAGCCTCCAATTTACTATTATGTTAGATCACATATGATACCTAATGTTTAGATCAGAATGTCATTTTCACTGCATCTTACTGTCTTCTAATATCATATCTGTCTTCAAATAGCTTAGACTTAGAAAAATCTGTTCTGTCCTCACTGCGCAGTATTTGTAACTAAAAAGCCTTTCCCTATTCTTGTCAATAACTTCCTCCTCAGTGCCTTTGTTCCAGGGTTACAATGAGAGCTAATGCTGCAGGCACACATTTACAACTTTCTCGAACACTATAGATTTTGGAGGCAGCATTTCTGTAAGAACAGGCTTTGTGATGTAATATCTTTTTGTTGTAGCAATCTTTTTAATAAGGCAGAATTTCCTTTTCAGATTATGAAACACCTACTGCAGCACAGGAAAATTTATGTCTGAGGAGTTTAGCAAGAGTTTGATAGCAAGGGTTTGATAGAATTATGAAATACAATGTGGGGCTAATCCAACTTGGAATTAACACAAATCTGGAGTTCTCGTAGTCTCTTGAAAACAAATCAAAACAGATCAAATCAAATCAAAGCAAAACAAAACAAAACAAAAAAAAAAACACAAAAAAACAATAACAAAAACCTCCACCATTATTTATTATTTATTTAACAGTAATACATTGTCTTCACTGTAACATACAAAAACCTCAAAGTGGCTGATTGACATGGAAAAAGTATTTTCAGCTTACCACCAGTCTGCTGTAGTTAGCTTTTGCTATCCTTACACTGTGAATAAGGCACATTAAATCCATCACTTTGAAAGGACTCATTAAAACTTTCAAAGTTGATAATGAAGCATGAACTGCTGTCTTTAGGACCTACCTTTGTTGTACAGAGAGAAGCAGATTTTGGAATGCCTCTTTTTATCTGATGCAGACTGGTAAGGAGGAAAAGGAAGAGGCAGGAAGTAAGCAGACTGAGAATCATCTTTAAACAGCCATTAAACCAGAACGTTATGATGGAGAAGGGCTCATTAATTAAACATTTGTTGAAAATCTGCAGTTATTTTCACTGGAGAAGCATGCATAATTAATTAAGAAATTGAGAGGAAAGGGATCAATTTTGTAACAACAGCATAAGAAAATCCATCTACTGCAGTGCTAATATCTCTGAGCTATTTGTTGTTCAGATTTTTCTGTCAAGAAGACACATTCATCAGCAAAAAATGGCAGAAAATGATGTCTAAATAATAAAAGTTGCTAAGTTAGAATCCAACATGCAATTCTCTTTCTTAAAGTACAGAAATATTTAATGGAACAGCACAAATCAAGATGGGTAAGAGTCTCTTACTATTGTTTCCAATGCACAACTGAAAGGAAGACATTCAGATACACTGTTGGAAAAGGGAAGGAAACAGATATAAACAAACAAAACTGTTCTATGTTTTGGCATCCACTGAATGCCACCTTTATGAAAAAAAAAAAAAATTGGACATAACTGTGATAGGAAGAATGGTGACAGATGGCTGGAGTATCACAAGAAAGACCTTTTGGAGTGAATGTAGATATCACTTCAAACATTAACATTTAATTGTTAATATGCTCTTGTGCCAATTATCACTCTCCTTGCAATTCTTGGGTATATTGCAGGGAACTTCATGTGCCAGAGCTCTTTCCGATAGGTACAAAGTTTCATTGAGTTTGCCTCCCTTCAGTTAATGCTGTTCTAAACATCTTAACAAGATTTACAGCACATCACGGTTTTTTTTTTTTGTTTTGGTTTGGTTTTTTTTTGATGCAGCAACTCCAATTTCTTGTTTCTGAAGCTGCAACATTGCCTTCACATTATTACAGGCTTTTTAACTGAAAAAAATGGTGCAACAAATATTAATTACATCGAAAGACCATGGCAATGTGTTATGAGCTCTAGAAGAGATTAAAAGGGAAGTTTTTAGGACAAAATTGTCTGTTACCACTTTGCCTAGACTGGAGAAGGATTCTTACTCTGTTTAAAGTTTCAGGAATGGTATAGCCTTAGGTGATGACTGGTACTGTACTGTCCTTGCATTGTTCAAAGTGGTCTGAGAGCTTGCATTACACATTTCACTTAGGAATTCTACTGCTGTAAGTGTTCAAATGGAAAAAGATGTTGTTGAGTATTGTACTTAGTTCTCTACCCAAAATTTGGTCAGCGAAGTTTATGAGCAACAGCAATTTGAACTCAGGAGGTATTTATCACTGGTGTTAATAGAGACACCAAGGTCAGAATTCAGTGGAAAAGTAAGCCAAAACTAAAATAAATCCAAACCGAAAGATCATTCAGATAAAAAATCTGCTGTATTTACTTGAATGTTTTTAAGTTCAAGCATGATAGAATGATTTCATTCCCTCAACACCTGATATGGTGAAAAGCCAGCTCTATAAATAACACCAGACTGAAGGTCAACATTTATATTCAATGTTCATTCACATTTACGTCTAAGAAATAAAGAATTTATTGAAAGAGCAGTTGGGTATAAATTCCAAATGTCTGACATATTGTTATTATTCCCTACACATGAAACAAAGCATAAAACTGCATGGCTCCTGCTTATTGTAAGATAGCTGGAAAGCCAGAGGTCATGGGTCCAATGAAGATGTCACCTTTGCCACCATGATTATTTAAGAAACAATCTTGAATGTGACTACTTACAGAATTCATCACGGAATTCTATCTACCTGGTAAAACATGGTGTTATTAGAATGGTTTTATTGAATGGTGATTCTATGATTTTGTTCTACTCTATGCTTCTATGAATGGGACATCCTATTTATTTGTTTATTTATTTAATTTTCCTCTCTCCAGTTGCTTGAAGGCTTTAACAAGCACATTTGAAATGTACCAAAACAGCTGACTGACAATTTGGGTTTTTTTTTGCTTCATCCCTTTCCTTCTCTCAGCGTCCCTCTATCTTCTTTATCAGTAGGAAATAAATCTAGGAAACTCAATATCACTTTCAATGCAAAATATATTATCAGCAATAACATATCTTTGTGAAATGTCCTAACATCAGCAAAGCAGCTCATTTCAGTTCAAGAGTTTTCATCAAAATGCTTTATTTCCTTCAAGATACTTGTTTGAATTGAATGGCAAGCATGCAAACCTTAACAACACCTTACATAAAAACAGAATGCCCATGAAAACCTAATGGCCCATGAAAACCTAATGAGGTGCCCATAAAAACCTAATGGGGTTCAATAAGGCCAAGTGCAGGGTGCAATCCCAGGTATTTATACAAACTGAGGGAAGATCTCCTTGAGAGCAGCCCTGCGGAGGACAGAATCACAGAATCACAGAATGGCCAGGGCTCAAAAGGACCTCAAGGATCATGAATCTCCAACCCCCCTGCCACATGCAGGGCCACCAACCTCCACATTTAATGCTAGACCAGGCTGCCCAGGGCCACATCCAATCTGGCCTTGAACACTTCCAGGGACAGGGCATCCACAACCTCTCTGGGCAGCCTGTTACAGCACCTCACCATTCTCTTGTAAAGAATTTCCCCCTGATGTCCAACCTAAATCTCCCCTCCCTCCCCTTAAAACCATTTCCCCTGGTTCTGCAGTTCTCTACCCTTTCAAAGAGTTGGTTCCCCTCCTGTTTGTAGGCTCCCTTTAGGTACTGAAATGCTGCAATGAGGTCACCCCGCAGCCTTCTTTTCTCCAGGCTGAACAAGCCCAGCTCCCTCAGCCTGTCTTCATAGGGGAGGTGCTCCAGTCCCCTGATCATCTTTGTGGCCCTCCTCTGGACCCTCTCCAACAGCTCCCTGTCTTTTTTGTACTGGGGGCTCCACGCTTGGACGCAGTATTCCAGATGGGGCCTCACAAGAGCAGAGTAGAGGGGGAACAATCACCTCCCTGTCCCTGCTGGCCACCCCTCTTTTGATGGAGCTCAGGATACCATTTGCCTCCCGAGCCGCAAGGGCACACAGCTGGCTCATGTTAAGTTTTTCATCTATCAAGACCCCCAGGTCCTTCTCCACCGGGCTGCTCTCAAGGACCGCTCCTTCCAGTCTGTGTGGATGCCTGGGATTCCTCCAGCCCAAGTGCAAAACCCTGCACTTTGCCATGTTGAACCTCATCAGGTTCACCTGGGCCCACCTTTCTAGCCTCTTGAGGTCCCTCTGAATGGCATCCCTTCCTTCAACTGTGTCAACCACACCACTCAGCTTGGTGTCATCAGCAAACTTGCTGAGGGTGAACTCGATTCCATCATTGATGTCATTGATAAAGATGTTAAAGAGCACCGGTCCCAAGACAGACCCCTGAGGGATGCCACTCATTACCAACCTCCACAGAATCACAGAATCACTAAGGTTGGAAAAGACCTATAAGATCATCCAGTCCAACCATCCACCTATCACCAATGGTTCTCGCTAAACCATATCCCTCAACACAACATCCAAACAATCCAACATCACACCTGGACATAGAGCCATTGATGACCACCCTCTGTCTGCGGCCTTTCAACCAGTTTCTTAACCATTGAGAGGTCCACCCATCAAATCCACATCCCTCCATTTTGGAGATAAGGATGTGGTGGGGGACCATGTCAAAGGCCTTGCTCAAGTCCAGGTAAATGACATTGGTCGCCTTTCCATTGTCCACCGATGCCGTCACTCCATCATAAAAGGTCACCAGGTTGGTCAAGCATGACCTTCCTCTGGTGAAGCTGTGGTTGTTATGGATCACATGCCCTTTCCTCATGTGATCAAGCATGTCATCCAGGATTATCTGTTCCATGATCTTTCCAGGCACAGAGGTGAGACTCACCGGCCTGTAGTTCCCGGGGTCCTCCTTGCTCCCTTTCTTGTAAATGGGAGTGACATGACCCTTCCTCCAGTCATCTGGGACTGGATGAGAAGCTGGACATGAGTCAGCAGTGTGTGCTTGCAGCCCTGAAGGCCAACTGTGTTCTGGGCTGCATTAAAAAAGGGGTGGCCAGCAGGGAGAGGGAGGTGATTGTCCCACTCTACTCAGCTCTTTTGAGGCCCCATCTGGAGTAGTGCGTCTAGACTTGGCGTCCCCGGTATAGGAAGAATGTGGAGCTCTTGGAGTGGGTTCAGAGGAGGGTCACTAAGATGATCAGAGAGCTGGAGCACCTCTCCTCTGAGGAAAGGTTGAGGGAACTGGGCTTGTTTAGCTTGAAGAAGAGAAGGCTCCGGGGAGGCCTCATTGTGGCCTTCCAATACTTGATGGGAGCAAGGAAAGAGGAATGGTTGTTTACGAAGGTGGATAGTGATAGGACAAGGGGGATGGTTTTAAACTGAGACAGGAGGTTTAGGTTAGATATTAGGAGGAAGTTTTTCACACAGAAGGTGGTGATACACTGGAACAGGTTGCCAAAGAGGTTGTGGATGCCCCATCCCTGGAGGCATTCAAGGCCAGGCTGAATGTGCCTCTGGGCAGCCTGGTCTGCTGGTTGGTGACCCTGCACATAGCAGGGGGGGTTGAAATTAGATGATCCTTGTGGTCCTTTTCAACCCAGGCCATTCTATGATTCTATGTTTCTCTGATTCTAAAAAGGAAGTCGCAGAGTATTTCTTCACCTTTTTTCCCTAGGTAACTGAGAGATCTTTATAGCTTAGGAAGAAATGACAGATGTAGCAGTCCATGTACCTTTTGCCTTTTTGCTCATGGTATAATGCCATCTGACTTCAGTCTCTTTCCTCTTCCCCAGTAATTGGAAAATCTACTACACAAGCAACCCTTTTAGTTTGTCACTGTCCTGAAAATAACAAGATTGGTGGACAATCTACCCTGAATAGATGAACCCTGATAAAAGGTTAAATAGCAATTTCCTCTTCTTTGGCAGACATTGTTTATCAAACCTGGGACCTACAACTGGCATTTCCGCTGTCAACTCAATGACTCCTTTCAAGATGATCCGTGTGAAATATAATGGAAAAATACTTTTGGATGGTACAAGATAGAGATAGCATGATTTGCTGATTGTCTCAAGCTAATTGACATGGTACAGAAAAGAAAATCAATTTTTCTGTCATTTTAGCTTCTATCTTGAAAAGCTAAATTAGATGGAGTTAGTTTGACAATCCCAACAGCACAATTTGTATTGCATTTCAGTTTGTCTGTTAATAATGCTATCAAAAAATTCTAAGCAGCATAAGCTCTACAAGAAAGATCTTGTAGATGATTTTTTTTTCTTCAGCAGATTAAATCACCACAGGAGTTTGCAACCATTAAAATCAGAATCAAACAATAACTTAACATGCTGTGGGAGCCTTATCAAAGTTGCCTTAGCTTAAGTCCTTTTGATTGATCATAACATTCAAAGGAGCCCCTTCTGATCAGATGGATTATGAACACAGCTTTTCATGTGATAACACATAAATCAATGAAAGAGCTCTATCTACTGAAAGAAGTTCAGACAATCCTTCATCATAACGCCTGTGTCATTTAATCTGTGAACAGTTCATTTAGATGAGATACGTTAGACTGTGCTATAAATCCCTGATCAGTTTCAGCTGTGTTTATCCTATCGGTTCTATCCCAAACAAGACACTGATGATAGTTTGAGCTGTAAGAAATATGGAAAAATAAAGCTAGAAAACCTACATTTAAATACAAATTGTTAATACCTCTGCAACTTGTTTCTCTCAGCAGGTCAGTGAAGAAAACACACTTTGAAACATAAATGTCTTGTTGGGACTCCTGTGATTTACTGAACACTTTATTTATAGCTATGCATGATAAGGATGGTGAGCTATATTTCCTATTGTTATATGCAAATATACACATTATTTATATGGTAATGGAGAAATCAAGAACTCCTTTTGTACAACATTTGAGCCCATGCTTTCAAGAGCTATTTGGAATATATTTTATTTAGCATTTATTCAAAACAATTAAAGCAAAGGAAATAGAAAACTTCGGTTGCTCTTCTCTTCAGTTTGTCAGGATAGTGACATTCTCTGTATTAATGCACAGAGTTCATCTGCTCTGCTCTGCTCTGCTGCTCTGCTGTTAAAGTAAGTTGGGCATTTATCTGTGAGAACAAAGATAGGGATACCTTTTCAAGTTTTTCTAAAAAAGCAATGTGTATCCAAATAAGATGCCATTTACCATAAAGAGTTTGAAGAGTTTTATACTGTCTGTTCACTGTTTGGGCATACTTCTTCTGTAGCACTCCTTCTCCTTCCTTTTACTGTTCAGATTTATTGAGCTTGTAAAATATAACAAAACTGTTTGTATTCTTCCTGCTTTGAGAAAATGAAAACTCTTCCTGGCTGTGAAATGAAGAATTATTTCCTGTTTTAAACAATTGTAATTATTTTGTCATTCATACAGATAATATCCTTTTCCAAAGAGCAGAGAGACAACTTTCTGAAACTGATCCGAAAACTATGCATCCCTGGAATTGCCCTTTTGCTTGCCCTGGATCCAATCACAAACATTCCAGTGAAAACCTTTCTGCTCTTCCTCCCTTGACTGAGTGTGAGTTTGGGAATATGACCTGAGACAAAAGGTAGGAGGTTGAGGGAAGAAAGACCGAAAGAGTGGTTTCTTCTTGAAGGCATATCCTGAACTATGCTGAGATGGCCTAGACAAATCTGCTGCATGATCTTAGCTGTTTCTGTATAGCCACTGACTGCACACTGAATGGTTATGCCGAATCTAAGATGAAGAAAAATAATGTTTTAGGACCACTGGTGAGGATCATAGATAAGGTGAAGGAGAAGGAAAGCTCATTCCAAGAAGGATGCAAAAGGGACATACCTCTTTGGTACTTTTTTTTTTTTTTCTCCTAAAGAATTGCAGTGCAGTCTGCAGCTCCAATGTGTCAGATGTATGTTAGTCTCAATATCATGTGAGATTTCCAATGTACAGTTCACAGTGTAATAAGATAGCATGATTTCCATCAAAGTGACATAGTGATTGACTGGTGAGGGATTGACCAGTGACAGTTGCTATGACAAAGTACTTTGATGTACTATGTGTGAAATACACAAAGACAGCTGAAGCAGCTGTTCTGCTGTCTGAGCAGCTGAGCTCATTAGTTTCCTCCCTCAAAGAAATGTGAACTCTGTCCACATTTCCACTGCCATTAAACTATTGACTGTTCCCTTGTCTTGGAGTGTCAAGCAGGGATTCCCTCCACTCTATGCATAATATAGATGGGTTATTAAAAAAAAAAAAAAAAAAAGTGAGAACTTTACCTTGGAAATGTCAGCATGTAGCTGAAGGATTTTGAAGACAGATGTGGCTCTAATTAAGATTAGGAGAGACAACAGATTTCTACAAGATACCATGAGGGTGGGTAAGAACAAGCTCTCCCATGAGTGAGGCAAAAGAGCAGCAACCCAGCTGCACTTCTGTACAGGGAGGCAGATGATCCTCATGAGAGCCAGGGTCTGAATGAATCCTTGTCTCTCTGCTCTGCTGCTCTGCTGTTAAAGTAAGTCAGGCATTTATCTGTCTGTCACTGCTACTCTGTACAATAACGGAAGGATATTTGAAGAAAGGTAAAGAGAAAGGAAAGCGGAGCAGACAAGATTTCCTGCAGACACCTGGGCTACTCTCTGCCCAGCAGAAAAAGGGCAGTACTGATATCAGTTACCTGTGTATAAACTCTCATGTATTTTTTCCTTTTCTTTTTGTCAGCCATCTGACAACACTGGGCTTCACTGCTCCACCTGGTCCCACTTGTGCTGCCAACGCTGCAAATGCTGCTGATGGAGAGAGGAGTCACCTGCTCATGGCATGTTCCTCCACAGCTTGTTTGTAAGGTCTTTGTCCTGTCTGGATAAAGGCAGTTTCCCAATTCCTGTAGCTCAGTAAAAATCTATCCTGAGTCTGAGATTTAAGATAGAGCATGGGATTATTTGTCAGCAGAATTGCTGTCACCCTTAAAGTGGCCAGGCAGTCCAGAAGAAGAAAAACTCATATGACCTCCTACCAATTTCATGCTGCAGTTGTTCTCCCAAGAAAAAATGGTAGTTTGCTCCAGGCTTGAAAATAAGGCACTGTGAGGAGTTAGTAATGCAGATGTTCAGCTTGTGCTGATTTCTCATGCATTCCTGGGAGGCTGTTTGATATCCATCCAAACTTAGTGCCTCCTTAAAACTTTTAATAAAGCAGAAACAAGACTCCATCCAATTTGCTCTTTCTCATTCTTCATATGGAGAACAGGAGAAGAATATTACATACATTTACTCATATGTGCTTAGTCATGGCCTAATGAGGTGAGAGATACAGTACAGAAGTCACCTAGAAGCAGTGTTTAATTAGACAACTCTTTAAACATTCAGAGAATAACAAAATAACTTCAAAGTACTGTCTAAATGATAGATAATTGCATTCATATTATTACTTGAATTAAAGCACATTATCGATAATAGCTTCTGCCATAGTATCGAACACCTGCATTCAGTTTGCATGTTTGTTGAGAAATTGTGCAGATAGGGGCCAAGAGAATACAACACAAGGCATTGAGCACTTCTTAACATCGGGAGTGTAATATGTAGTCATTGTTGAGGAACTGATGTACACTCCTCTCCTTTTCCCACGTCACACTCTTATTCTCTCCTTCAGGCTCAGATCATCCGTAACAAAGGTGTTAGAAATCCTCTCCTCTTTTTTTTTTTTTTTTGTGAAAAGCAGAAAAATTCTTACTGCTATTTATACAAACTCTCATAATCAGTGAATTTGCAATATGGTCTTTCAACTGAGCAGACATGTCCAATCTCTTGTTATCTTTATTATAACTATCTTGGGGTGAAGTTCTTATTGAGTCATGGTGATAGATCATTCATATTTCTTTCTGGATATTAAATTAATTTGAAAACTGATTTTTGTTGTTGTTGTTAATTTTGTTTCTATAAGTAAATATACTGACAGGAATTTTGTTTACACTATGGGAAGAAGATACATTGGCTGCTAGACCTATGAACTTATTCTTCCTCATTTGCAGACCTTAAGGAGTAAAAAAAAAAAATAAGGTAATGATGTCCATTGCTAAGAAGCTGACACTGGATGCAAAGGGACAGCTTGGACTGAAGAGCACAGATATGATAAAGAGGATTTTGAGTTTCTTACAAGATCCTTCAGAATAAATAAAAGAATCCCAATGAGATGATCTGTCTAGAACGTAAGAAAAACAACAGAACAAGGGACCATTAAAAAATAAAGAATCAGCTCAGGTCTGAAAACAAGCAGATGACGAGGAAGAAGAAAACAATGTGTACCAAGGTCCAAACATTTTCTTTCTGTCAGAAAACACTTACCCCATGCTGAGCCTGCTCTGGAGGATCTCTCTCTGTCACAGAAGCCAGCAGGACATACTGCAGGAGGAAGGTTCTCTTGGGCGCAGCCCTGACAGCTAAGCTTTTGCATGAAATGGAGATGACTTCAGTGTTTTCCAAGCAAAGACTCTTGTTTATGAGATAGTTATTCCCATGAGTAATGCCCTTCTCTGTGAGTGACAATTTACTGCATCCTTGGAACTGAATAGTATACTATGTATATCTTTATGATATACTATGGATGCACATAGTTTATAGCAATCTGTAAATACACACACACACACACACACAGATAAAAATATATATACTTTTACTATTTATATACTGTGCAAATCATATATATATATAACTTTTTAATATTATTTACATATATGTATGAAATTCGATGGACTGAAGGCATAGTATCACTGGGCCTACGTTATGGGGAATTCAAAACGTGCATTACTAAATAGATAGATAAGAGATTTTGTTTACAGTACTACTAATAATATTTCATTTTTCTTTGGTTGGGAGCCAGTACTTTGTGTTCTAACAGTTGCACATACAGAGGTATATAGGTTAGGTAAAGAGGCAAAGCTAATGATATGCTTAATACCCGAAGGTTATTTTAGTGACTTCCACTGATGATCTGACCTGAATTGGTTCCAGTATTGAAATTTTGAGTGGCAGTAACATCAACAAAACAACCTACAAAACTGTAATTTATTTGTTATGTTATGGAGATTGAAGCGTGGAGGAACACCGGGTTTGAAATGATATTTTTTTCTTCTCAGCAACACTACAGAATGCGATAAGCATCACACCACTTACACATTAAATAGAAGTAAGTTGGAACAGTTACCAGCAATCTTGAAAGCATTCAACTTCATTTAAATATTGTAACTTATTATTATTCTATATGCTCATTATTGATAGTTGTTTTTTTGTTGTTGTTTTTTAATTTACCTTCTTGTCATTTACAGCTTTTCCATCTCTTGCTGCAAAGCTATGATAAATTAATTTTCAATGAAAGTAGCCTTGTCATTCTGTCACAAAACAAGCCTTAGATAATAAAAAATAATTATTACATTCTCTTATTTTTCCAATGAAGAATTTTCACTACTTCAGTGGCAGATTTGAAACTGCAGTTTAGAAGGAACATTTGAAAAATAACCATAAAAAGTATTTCTTTAGAACACATAAAGCTACAACTGTTTGAAGACAAAAACATCAGTAATTTCTCAGGATACATAAAGTAGATAAACTTTTGGACTTTTGTTTAATGTTTGATATTAAAATATGTTGGGTATTGTCATTCAGAAAGGTATCAATCATAGAATATCCTGATTTGGAAAAGACAAGTGAGGATCATCGAGTCCAACTACTGGCTCCACAGAATATCACCCAAAAATCAGATGATATCTCTGAGAGCATTCTTCCCAGATGTTTCATTTTTGACTTAATGATATATCAAATACATTCAATTTTATAAATAAAGTGTGAATAGGCGTGTATTAATAAGGTTATATCAAGTTTACAGTGGTGAAGAGAATTGAAAGGATGAGAATCATATCAAATACTTAAACTGTTAACTGAAGAATAATCTTTCAGTGCCATGTAATGCTTTGCTTGAAAGAAGAGGCAGGAAAAGCTGTCAGATTAGATTTGACCAACTGGCTAAATCAATACATCTTTCTTCAAAAGATGCCTGTAGACTACCTATCAACCTCAAGATATGTATTAGTATTAAGGCATCTCTTTTGGAAAGATAAACAGATTTGGTTGACAAGTTTCATGTGATGGGAGCGTAGTACATTAACTGGAATATGGATGATCATTTTTTACTTAGGAATAAGGATAAAGAAAAATAGAAAATGAAAGAAAACAAACAGTTGTGGCGTATAATTTTAATGGCTCTGTTGACTCTACAAGAAAAGTTGATCTATTTCTAATAGCAACATAAATTAGCTTGTGCTTCAGACTTAAAAAAAAATACTTTAAACCCAGAATTTATGCTATTTATATATGTATGTATTTATTTATTCTAAATGGCACATTGTTCATTCAGTCCTTCATATTTTGAGGTATCTAAGATTTCCTCTTTCCCAAGGCAGGTTGTGCCAGTGATTCATCACTGCAGCCTTCAATGCATGATTTAATTCTGGTCACTATCCAGCCTCATCTGTCAGATTAGAGAGCTCCACCAAAATAAGCTTTCGTCTTGTGTGGATATCTGCAGAACATCATGAGATCTGTTCTTTTAACTTTCACATTACTGAAATAGATTGCCTTTCCCACTCCGTTAGGCTTTCTAAATTTGAGTATCCTGCCATGTAGACCATTCCAGTGATATATCACTTACAGAAATGGAGATTTGCAAAAGCAATCCCTTTGGACATGAACAGTGGCTGCACTGTGGAATTGCATCTGTTCTACTATATTTAAACAAGTACATGACCAGTAAAATCTAGCATGCATTTGTCCTTATGGTATCAGTATTGAAATCATGGGCTCTGTACTGGAACAGTGTCTGAGTCAAGAGAATTGTATGGCTGAGGACTGTGTGTTAAATCATGAGTTTAGAAAGTGTTCATTCCTTGTGACAAGAGACTACAAAGCTAGGAAATAAAATTAGTTATGTGAAATTGAATACCACAGACTGTCAGGTGCCATTTTCAGTGAATTATGCTGGAAATCTTTTATTAAGATAATTGAAAATAAATCAGTTTTAAACAGGGATATAGTCAAATATCAGTCTAGGTAATTAGACTTGGGAATCAGATACTCCTCAGATGAATAAGTCGGGAGAGATGGGCTGATGGACAAGAAGATCATGAAGTTCAACGAGGAGAAATGTGAAATTCTATACCTGGGGAGGAACAACCCAGGCACTAGTAGATATTGGAGAACACACATCTGGAAAGCAGCTCTGCAGAAAAGGATTAGACTAAAGGAGAGGAGGCTTGGGGAGATCGCATCATCTATAAATACCTGAAAGGAAGGTGCAATGATTATAGACCAAGGCTCTTTTCAGTGCTGCCTAGTGTCAGAACAAGATGCAGTGGGCATTAGAGGTTCCATCTGAATATCAGGATGTTCTTCTGTGCTATGCAGGTGATAGTGCACTGGCACAGATTGCCCAGAGAGATTGTGGAGTTCCTTGCTTGGAGATCTACAGAAGTCACCTGGACGTGGCTCTGGGCACCTAGCTCAGGACGTCCCTGCTTGAGCAGGAGTTGGACCAGCTGGACCCAGAGGTCTCTGCCAACCTCCATCATTCAGTGATTCCACAGTCTTGTAAGAACATTAGGCAGATGGCAGACAAAACAAGGGAAATGCACAGAAAGGTAAGCCAAAAAAATTAACAGACCTTTTGCAACCTTTTCCAATAGTATGCTCAGCCTTATGAACAAATTGAGCACTATTCAACTTAGTCACATTCTCATACTTTTTTTGCTAAATTGCAAAAGTGTATTCCTCTTTTAATTTAGCTCATTTTCTATGAGGTTCCTTTTCTTTTCATAGAAGATCTTGATGGAAACAACAAAGTCAGCAAGGGAAATGATGATAAAACTCCAGGTTGCTGCAGGACTTCTGATCTAATGGGACATGCAGAGCTGCTATGCACTTGTGAAACATACTTGTGCCCCACAATCAAAAGACTGATGTGCAAAATATAAACTAAATTACCCAAGTTTATAAAGAAAATTCTGGAAATGTGCCAGAAGCACTGAGTTTGGTGGTGTTTTGTTGTTGTTTGTTTGTTTATTGATACAAGTTCAATACTAATTTTTCAGCTTTTTTTTTTTTTTTTCTACAATGACATTTCCCAGATGTGCTTTATCACTAAGAATTATTGGGCGAGAACAGTGTACTAACTTGGAATGTACTATAAAAGCATCTGTTCTCAATACTTTAATTCACGTTTTTTTTAGAAGTTACTAGGACTTTTATACTTTATTGAGAAGCTTCACACTGATTGTAATATTTGTTTACTGTATTGTGAAACCCCCCAAAAATCACAGTTCTACTCTACTAGGTTTTATATATATATATATACTGTAGCTACTGTACAACTGAACTGAGAAATATGTAGAAAAGTCTGTAAGTTATGTCTTATGTCACTGATGCTATTCAGTTGTAGAAACCCAGAGTGAATTGATTTCTTAAGTTCTAGGCAAGTTGATCTTTATTTTTAGTGGATTAATAAAAGAAGTACAGAATCATAGCAGTAATTTGAAGGAAAAAGAGAGTGGAGAAATCTTGTCACTGCTTTCAATTCTCTAAAAATATCATTCATCTATTTTCCCTATTCTTGAAGAATGCTTTTCTAAATTTTGGCTACATTCTCAGTTTACTGTATCCTTCATAACATGTAACCCATGGGGATCCTGGTTCCCTGCCACTTCTCCATGGCACTGCTCAGCACCACTGGGCATCACACTTTGAAGGATATTGTTGAATGAGCATTGGGAAAGCTCAGAGAGCAGAGGTAGGTAAGAAAAGCAGGGCAAAACTACAAGCAGAAGGTTGTTAACAGAGGCAGGTAACAACTCTGGGATTAAAGAGAAAAAAGTCACACCAAGAAAAAACATCAAGTCATACAGATAAAATGCAAGAAGTTGCAACATGGCAATTCAGTGCTAGCAGAATGTGTTTTAGAGAGCAGTGTAGGTCAGACATCCCTTCTGTATTCTCCCAGCTTACAGCATCCTATAACTCAGAGACTATCTGCAGAACACTGAGTGATAACATTCTGTTTCTGCTTTCCTGTTTTTCGAACACTGAAATTTAATCATTCCATCCTGTTTCAGCTGGGAGTTGATTTTCTTTTTTACTTCATAGTGTCTGGAATTATACTATGTTATGTCTTCTGGAAAAAAAAAATTCAATAACAAATATTTCTATATTTCTAGTTGATGCTGAGCAATGCTGTACAGAGACAAGGACATTTCAGGTTTTCAGCTTCTTGTACTGTCCTAGCAGTGAAGGGTTCTAAGTGGGCACAGAATCTGGGAGGTGATAGAACCAGGAAACAGTAAAGTGAACTCCAGTATAAAAATACTGTATTTGATGGACTTTCTTCACTGTCTTGGGTATATCTAATGAAGATGAAGTTAATTTCGTTGAAACTGAGTTTCTTCTGGAAAGTGTTATGGAATAAGGTGTCCAAGAGCTGCTTTGGTACTGTTCTTTCTCAGAGTGCTGATCTAAAACTCTTTGAGAGCTTTGCACATCCAGTTAGTTTTAGATGGGCCATTCACAGATTCTTCTCACAGCTTTTCACCATATGTGCTAAATGCAAAGCAATTTGTATAAATGAGCAGTGAAATACAAGAGAACTTAGGGGCAAGAATGATAACAGTAATGGGAAAGCAGGATAGCAAGTTGATTTTTCGTTTTCAAAATCAAATTAAAATATTTTCCATGCATGCTTTTTAATGAAAGTTTATGAATTGTAAAATTGAATATATTATACTTTGGAAAGTTCTAGTTTTTATATAACATACACTCTATACATTTCAGTACTGCTGAATACTGGCTGCTGCTATTTTATTTCCCTCAAGAAATATGAGGTGAAAAACTTCACCCATCTCCAAAGTTGTTTCAGGAAAATAACTGTGAATCTGACCATAAAGCAGCAAGTTCAGCATTGTGCAAAGCAGAAGGGGAATGAGTTTAGTATAATCAGTCCCAGAAAGAGTTGTATTAGCATAATTTATATTATGCAATCATTCTCCTTTTCTGTGCTGTTCTTCACTGCCACTCCAAAACTACATATGTATACAGTTATGTCTGTATAGTTTACTTTCCTTACCTGAATTTGTGTGGTTAAGTCAGTGTAAATTGTTTCTACTAGCACCTCAAGAAACACCTCTTTCCTTCAATCCTCTAATTGCATCCAAAGGAAAGTTCAAGGTAACACAGCTATTCAGTACAACATTCCAGATTAAATAAATACAGTAGATAAATCTTTTTAGGGTGGTTAAGAATAAAGGAGATAATGAAAATGTCCTTATTCAAATGGGGTTTCATATGCAAATAGCTTTCAAGTTACACTTTTTAGTGATTAATAAGAGCCTTAAACTTCTAGTATTAACATAAAAATGGTATGGTAGTTTTGTATAAACTCTTTAAAGTACATTCCAGAGGCATATTTAGGTCATGTCTCATATTCAAACCTTACATTTAGTAATAGTGGTTACTGCTTAAACACAGAGCATCACATTTATTGCCATCTTTCTCTGTTAAAATTATCTTCTTTTTCTTACTGTATTCTACTTCATGCAAAAAGATGAAGAAGATCTGCACAAATTTTTTCATCTCTTTACTGACACTAGCTGAAATCACAGCCTAAGGAACCAGCTAGGTACTTTCTTAACAGGTCAAATTTCCAAACCTTTAAATTCTGTATAATGAGAGTCATACAGAGTATCCCACAGCTTCATTAGATTATAATCTAAACAGACAAATAAAACGATGCTTGCATAAGGAGTAACACTGTATAAAATGCACCTTTACAGAAGCTTGTTAAGAGAAAACGAGGTTGTTTTTCAATTTATTTTAGGATTCTAAAATGATCATCTGGGAAGCAGTTGCCTTTCTAAGGTAAATTCTAATTTAGATATTTAAGTAACATGTAGAAGGATCCAGAAATTTGTATAGCTGACAGTAGAAACAGCCCATGTCTGAGACAGTTAGCGAGCCATGTAGATATTTTATACCACTACTGAACACTGCTTACAATATTTCAGTTTCTCTCTGCCATGAAATTGCATTTTCAATGCATTTTCCTTGGATAATTGTTTTGCATAGCATAAAATTCCATTGACATGTCACAGAATATTGTCAGCTGTAGCTATTAGAGACTGTACTCAAGAGATGACTTCTTTGCAATCATTGTATTTATATTTTAGGCAACTCTTAGAGAAATGAAGTGTCTAAATATTTGGTAATCATTTATTCATTACCATTAAACCTATGATGGATGATAGTACACAGAGAACTGTGAGGTACTACAGCAAGTGTAATGGCTTAGAAAAACTGACTCTTGCTGAGATAATATATCCTCTTGGTACTTCTTTCTTCAGTCAAAATTTTCAGAAAAGGAAGAGTGTCATCCAGAAATTGAAATGGATAACATTGTCCAAAAAGGAGTCTGGGATCAAGATGCATATGAAAAAATTAAAAACAAACAAACAAACAAAAAACCCATAACAAAGTTTCAGTGGAAAATTTGACTATGCAGAAAACATAAATCTTAGTTTCTTACGTAATTTTTGGAGCACAAACAAATAACTACTTTTAAACTCATGGCTGAGCATGATACCCACAGTTTCCGGTGCTTGCTGCTCACAAAACGTTCAAGTCATTAGTGGCCTATGAACCACCCTGACCCACACCTTAACAAGTTTTCAGTTTGTTGGCCAAAATAAACTGATAATTTCAGCTGGGTTTGATCAAAGATTTTTCTCAGTCTTTGCATTTGCCAGTGACAATTCTGAACAAACTATGCAGGAGAGAAAACTAACGTAAGAAGTCAGAGGCATAAGAAACTCTAAAAGACACAGAATAGCTCTATGATATAACTCCTATGAAGAAAAGAGTTAATTGTACATCAGATTTTAAAGGAAATATCTTACATATGGCAGGTACTAAAGAAAAAGAAATATGTGTATGAAATGTTGATTACAAATCAGAGCATGAAAACTAGATAAAGATTGGAATAGTGGGTGAATTTTCTATAAATTAAACTATGATTCTAATGATAGTTTTTAGAATTCTCTGGGGATAATCGTATGAAGTGTTAGCTATTAAATAAAGCATTGTCAAAGATTGAGGTAATTAACATTTTAATCGGTAAACCAGTAGAAAATCCATGGTCTGAGCAGTTAAAATAACTATTTGTGCAAGTGCACTAGCTACAGAATGAAATATTTTTTTAACTGTCATTGGTTGTATAACAAAATTTCTTGACTGCTTTAAGGCTGATGGCATGGCAACAGATTCATGACTACTGCAATATAACTTTATATATAAGTGAATTATTCCTCTGTATATGTAGCTGCAGAAGAAGTTACTGCCAGGTTTTCTCCAAAGGAGTCAATGCTTGAGGTCAGTGGGTCACATTTTAGAGCTTCATTTAAATAAAAAGGTAGACCATAAAACTGGTGTACAGTAATCTTTCTTCAAGCTCTTTATGCACTTGTCACATCTGTACAGACACACACCCACTTCTCAATATGTAATTTATCCAGCACTTCTTAATTTGTCACAGTAAAGGAGGCCTTGAATTCAGGAAAATATGCCTTATTGAGGCCAGAAAATAATAAGTAGGAGAATGCAAAGAGTCTAAAATAGATATTGGTACTCACTATATCAGACCACATACTGTTAAGTGTTCTGTTTATGTTTTGCACCATGTTTTGAAAACTGGAACTAGATTAAGCTAGTATTGCTTTCCTGTAAGGAGGGCTATAATACTGCAGGGACTTTGTTTCATGTAGCTCTAAGGTGGGTGCAGTGGTCTTTGCTCACTCAGTTGGAGGCATGGTTATTATAGCATTCAGGGATTAGATGAGTCCATGGGAATCTATGTGCATACATTACATTCTTTATTTCCTAATTATTAGGTATTATATAGGAAGTGATATAGAAAGAAGACACAAAAAACTTAATGGTCCTTCTTTGGTCTCATTAGCAAGACTTATGTTTTGATGAATTTTGATACTATTCTTTTGCATGGTGACTGAAGATCAGAAATAGTACCAGACTGGGATAGACGGTGTGGATCAGTAAGCAGCAGAATACTGTCGTGTCAAAGTATGCCTATATTGCAGTCACAGGAGAAGCTTACCAAAGCTGGTTATTCATAACTCATGCATTTTACATAAGTAACTGCATCACAGTTTTATCTGAGCAAGTTTTAAATTAGCTAGTTCTTCTGCAAAGAGCTGCTGTTGCTATACCACAGATCTCAACATATTTCAGGTACTAACTATGTTTGGAAAGTGTGGTGCTTACTTCTGTGGCTAGCCCCTACATAGATCAGAGACCTACAGCGTTAACATGTCCCAGGTTATGTCAGGTCCATGTCCATGCTGCACTACAAACATAGTTGTCCTGGTTTTGTGATTATTGGTTTTCGGTATTCCACATCATAACATCATGTGGGGCACTGGGAGTTTAACTGTTAATGCTCAAGCTCTGGGTACCTGCCTGGAAGAGAAGAAGAACTGCATTCCCCAGGGGACTTTGCGGTCACAGAGAATCTCGAGATACAACTCCTGGCAAGGTCACCTGATGCGCTCTTTTTTGCCTGCTCTTCATTGGCTCTCTGCCCTTTTCTCCCTGCTGCTCAACTGGACTGCACATCTCACCTCAGCGTTGTGGTGAGGCCTATCCACCTTTCGGACATTCTCTCTCTCATTATATTTGATTTATTAGCTTCAATTTTAATTATATTGTATTATAGTATGTTATCTTGCATTCCGATACTCTATGTAGTAAATTAGTTTGTTTCTCCTCAGATCGTTGCCGCTGTTTTTAATTTTTTTGGGGTCCCCTGTTCCCTTTTTCTGGAGGCACGGATCTGTGGATCCCTCCGCCCTGCTAGTCGTGGAACTGGGCCGAACCAGCCCATAAACCATTGACAATAGTAGAGACTGCAGATGAGAAACTATGAACTTTTGGCAAAATTACCTTGAAGACACTGATCTAAGTTAATTAGGGTGTCTCAGACTCCTCGGAGAGAGCAGATGTAGATGCTGATCTGCCAAAAGAAGCCTTCTCTCCACCATGTTGGAAGACAAGAATGAATTGAGGTGCAAATATACCTCAGAGTACCTGCTAACGGATTTTGTAGTTGTTGGAAGTTCATCATTTCAGCATACGTTGTTTTAGAAGTTTAGGAAGAATTGCACCAAATTTCTGGTATGTTTAACCATCTTTTCTTGTGAGAACCTCGGACAAGATGAAGTTATTGCCAAAGACATCTTTTTTTTTGCACAAGATGTAGTGCAGAGCAGAGGTCTCTGAGATAGCAGAGAGCTAAATCTCAATTCTTTGTGGATTAGAACAGTGAGGATCCTGAAATGTTACTGATGGGCTCCCATCTCTCTGACTGGAGCCAGTAATGTGTATATTTTTCAAAGGTACTCACTATACAAGGAGGTTACTTCTCATTTTGGTGTTTTCTAAATAAAGACAGTTGGATTTCTCAAAGTAATAACTGTGTGGTTTTTTTTGTTTGTTTGTTTTTGGTTTTGGGTTTTTTGTTTTTTTTTTTGGTGAGGAGAGGAGGGGGAGATAATTTCTCAAATTTCTGGTGATGCATCTCAAGAAGATGTGAAACTCTTGCTCACTTTTCATACCCAGAGAGTCTTCTTGTCTTCTCCTAAGGTTAAAAACATAACAGCCAAGTTGTATAATATGCCCACAATAGTATTTCTTGACACATTTTGAACAAGCCTAGTTAGAAGATATGTCAAACCATATGGACAGAAGAGGTTTCATTTTTTTTTAACCAAAAACTAATTTTATTTTGCTCACTGAACTTTAATTCAGTTAGCTTTTGATAGTTCCTAGGCACGCTAGTATCTTATTTATAAGCTCTTTTTGAGTTCTACTATGGTTTCTTTTCTCCAAGCTATTAAAAAAAAACTTTTTCATCAAAGTCTATCAACCAGCAGAAATGTAATAAAGAGAGGCTGATTTAGGTAAGAACTTTTTGGCTATGAGCAGTATGTCAGGCAATCACAGGGTGTTTGAAATAATGCTAACTGACTCGTGTGGAGGCAATACATTTTATTAATACGCCATTCTTCATGGTATACATCACCTCTAGGTTGGTTTTCATTCCCTGGACACCATACTTCTTGGAGAAGAGACATGTCACAAGTTCTGCAAAGCTGAGATCTCTGCTGCACTTGCAATAGGATTACCTTAGTGAATAATATTTTGACCTTGAATACTAAATATCAAAGCATTCAGGACCAATGGTTAAAAATTATGCTTACAAAGATATTCATTCCTACAGCAGGACTCCAAAGTTGCAGTAATATTCCTGGTTCTTGTCTTAAATGGGAACTGAAGCCTGCTTCTCACAATACAGCCTATGGAGATGAAATGAAATGAGCTGCTGTAATACATAGTTTATTTACTTCAGCTCCCCAGCTCTTTGGTCTTTATTAATTAACTGATTTTCTTTTTCCAGTTTTCCTCACTTTTGTCCACAATGACTTTTTACAACTGTGCATGATTAAAATAGAACAGGTTGCCCAGAGGGGTGGTTGATGCCTCATCCCTGGAGACTTTCAAGGCAAGGCTTGATCAAGACCTGGGCAAGCCTGATCTATCTGTGCATGTCCCTGTTCATTGTAGGGGAGTTGGACTAGATGATCTCTGGGCGTCCCTTCCAACTCCAAGGATTCGATGATTCTATGATTCTAAACAGAAGCACTGATCTTCAGTTGTGCTTCTCCTAATCTTTCCTACTATTAAACCTATTAATTACCACAGACTTCCTGGTATGTGGTACTAGAAATGACTGTTTCCAGACAACTGCATTAAAGTTTGAAGTCACATTTTTTTGTCTTCCAAAAGTGATAGATAACTTTTTTGGCTTATTTTTTATCATCCAGTGTAAGTCTCAGCATTGAATAACTGCAGAATAACTGGTCCCATAGTAACAGAGCTTCCTGAGAAAAAAAAAGGAAGAGATGAATTCATGTAAAGGATATTTCCAGAACCTGATCACACATGATTAACTTACTTATTAAATTGTTGTTGTTAACTGGTCTAATTGAGCTAAATAACAATTAATTTTTACATTAGATGATATGTCTACTTAACTTAGCTATCATTCCTGTTCAAAGTTCAGTGAGGAAAAAAGTTAATTAGACCTACAAAGACAACTGTGAAATTAGCACCTAAACATCCCCTCTCCATTACCATTTTAAAATCTCAATGAAAATTAGAATTGAAAGGCAGTTATGGTCTATATGACTGTGGAAACAAGCAGGTATATTTTTATAACTTCAGTCAGTAGAGATACACTGATTTTCATAATAACGATTAGCAGGTAACAGGAAAATTCCAGCACAACAACTGAAATAGCTCTTGCAACTGAGTAATCTCTTTAGAAATTTAGAAAGGTTTACATCAGAACCTTCCTTTTCAACACAGCAAAGGGCAGATATGGAACATTTCTTCTACAGACATCCTTAAATTTCATTTAATGTCAATGCAGATTACATTCAAGCCTGGTATAAGTGAAGTCTAGATGTTCACAGAGTAAGTTTCAGAAGAGCACCACACTCAAGGATGTACAACATCCAAAGCATGGTCATAAGAAGATGTTCGTTTTATGTTATGAGATCTTCATACAATTTGTGATACTGTTTGGCTGGTAGAATTGAGATTTTATTTTCATAGAATAATAGAATCATTAAGGTTGGAAAAGACCTCTAAGATAATCCAGTCCAACCATCCACCTAACACTAATGTTGCCCACTGTGGTACAGAATTAGGAGAAGTATCAAATCAAGCTGGCTAATATTTGAACTGCTATTTCAGATGTCTATTCTTTGCTTTCTTAACCATTAATTCCCACCAGTTAACAGTCAACAGTCTGTTAAAAGAAGAGCTACATGAGAATCTCACAGTAGTCTGAAATATACCACAAAAGCTCTTTTTCCCTAATAAAAGCCAACATTCCATGTCATTCTCACATTTTCTCAACACAGAATTGTCACAGTGTAGAGCAGTATATGAAAAACAAATGTATTTTCCAATTTAAATGTTACAAGTCAGTTCTGAAAGGAGAAAAAGAAAGTGCTGTGAAACTGCATGACACTGGAGGTAAGGTTTAAAAGGACAATCAGCAAGTTTAAATTAGTATTCCTTCAGAACTGATGGGCCAAAATCATAGTATTATTTAGTTGTGAATTTACTGATACTTGAATTAAAATCACATCTGTAATCTGGGACGACTAATACAGTTTTCAATAATGTCAAGTTGTGCGAAATCTGAATTGTCCCTTGTCCAGAGGACAAATGCTAACAATAATTTGCTCATCTTCATCGTAATATTACATTTCTGAAGTTTTGTTTTTTTTTTTTCTTCTGATTTCTTTTTTTCTTCTGTGTGAGTCTGACAGCTTTGGCCTTGGACTCCCAAGGTTGGGCTGACTCACGACTCTTGCCATTCCTGCACTGACATTCCTCGCCTCAGAAAGCACGTCCTGCATGAGGGACACCTCCAGCTATCAGCATGAGTGCAGCCAGGACTGGATCCTTCCCTCCAGCTACACAGTTGGTCTGAAGATCCCCAGGCACATTTAATAATGATTTGTGAAGGAAAGATATTGCTATTAACAGTAATAACTTAAATGAGTGAATTGCCAATGTTCATCAGTCTATGAAGTCCACTGATATTTTTTAATTAAAAAAAGAGACAGAAGGCTCAACTAATTTGATTTGATCTGAATGACATAGATGTCTTTTAAACAAAGTTGTTACTTTCCTGACATTGTTTCTTTCTTTTTTTTTTACTCCTGTACCAAACTGAACAAAGAGAACTAATTTTAAAATGTTCTATAAATGCCTTTGTAAATCTATTCCCACTTCCTCGGGATTTATCTACAGTATGGATTTATCTTCAAATTCTAAGAGTTATTGCTAAAACAATTTGTTGATAAAATGGGAGTCCTTGGAAAGGTCGCTAGCTAAATATTTCAAAAGAGAAAAAAACTTTCAGTTATCCATCCTTATCTTGTTTAATATTTCTATCATTTAATATATGAATTATTTTGGAAATGATGTATACATAGAAGATAGCACTTTGAGGAAATGGAAGAGACTCATAAATGAATACAATGTATGGTAAGCATCTGTTGAATCAAATTGATGGACTAAGATTAAAACAAGAGGTGTTTAACATCATTCGTGAAAGTCTGAATATGTGAGTGTAGCCTTAGATTATATGGATTTTTGCTTTAAATTGCAGTATATCACCAAGATGCTGAGCTTAGCTTCATTCTGCATAGTTAAGGCCCTCAAACCAGCATGGTAGCACTATCCTTCCTCCCTTTTATATTCAGGAAATCCATGGGAAGCTGGCTATAAGCCAGTGGAAGGTGGGAGCCTGTGCCTTGCCAATCACAGAATCACAGAATCACAGAATCACTAAGGTTGGAAAAGACCTATAAGATCATCCAGTCCAACCATCCACCTGTCACCAATGGTTCTCATTAAACCATATCCCTCAACACAACATCCAAACGTTCTTTGAACACCTCCAGGGTCGGTGACTCCACCACCTCCCTGGGCAGCCCATTCCAGTGCCTGACCACCCTTTCAGAGAAGTAGTATTTCCTAATATCCAGCCTGAATCTTCCCTGGCGAAGCTTGAAACCATTCCCTCTAGTCCTATCACCAGTTACACGAGAGAAGAGGCCGACCCCCAGCTCGTTACAACCTCCCTTCAGGTAGTTATAGAGAGCAATAAGGTCTCCCCTGAGCCTCCTCTTCTCCAGACTGAACAATCCCAGCTCCCTCAGCCGCTCCTCATAAGGCCTGTGCTCCAGACCCCTCACCAGCTTTGTTGCCCTTCTTTGAACACGCTCCAGGGCCTCAATGTCTTTCTTGCAGTGAGGGGCCCAGAACTGGACACAATACTCAAGGTGCGGCCTCACCAGAGCTGAGTACAGGGGAACAATTACTTCCCTACTCCTGCTGGTCACACTGCTTCTGATACAAGCCAGAATGCCATTGGCCTTCTTGGCCACCCGGGCACACTGCTGGCTCATGTTTAGCCGAGCGTCAACCAACACCCCCAGGTCCATTTCCTCTACACAGTCTTCAAGCCATTCCACCCCAAGCCTGTAGCGTTGCTTGGGGTTGCTGTGGCCAAAGTGTAGAACCCGGCATTTGGTCTTATTAAACCTCATCCCATTGGCTTCAGCCCAGCTCTCCAGCCTGTCCAGATCTCTCTGTAGGGCCTCGCTACCCCCAGGCAGATCGACACTTCCAGCCAACTTGGTGTCATCTGCAAACTTACTGAGGGTGCACTCAATGCCCTCATCCAGGTCATCAATAAAAATATTGAAAAGGACAGGCCCCAGCACCGACCCCTGGGGAACACCACTCGTGACCGGTCGCCAGCTGGATTTAGCTCCATTGACCACCACTCTCTGGGCTCGACCCTCCAGCCAGTTCCTTACCCAGCCAAGAGTGTACCTGTCCAAGCCACGGGCTGCCAGCTTCTGCAGGAGAATACTGTGGGAGACAGTGTCAAAGGCCTTGCTGAAGTCTAGGTAGACTACATCAACAGGGACAAGGACAAGGACAAGGTGTTGTTGCCCATTCCCTCACAGTGAGGAAAGAGCCTCCAGCTCTTGCCATGTTGTGCAGCTTGCTGCCTGTGGCATGTGACCACCTGACACATAGCAGCCCCTTGGTGCATTGCCCCTACAGTGCCCAGAGGAATTCAATGGAACAAAGAGTACCGCTTGTGAGAAAGGGGTGGGTTTGATCTGTGAAGGGCAGTGACAAGGTTATATACCTGCAGGTGTCCAAAATTCCCCGCTTTTTATTAAAAATAGAGTAGTCCAGCCAGTCTAAAAGTGCACAGTATTATATCAGTTTGAAGATAATATTCTTGAAGAGATGATACTCCATGCAGGAAACTGGTGTGGTGGAGTGAATACACAATATCTTCTCCTGACTTTTAAAGTATTATTTAGATTAGCTGCTATACATCATTAATATGTGTCCAAGAAAATAGTTCACATCATTCAGCATAAGAACAGAGTAGCATCAACTAAGACATCAACAAAAGTAAGCAGATTGGATCAAGAAAAATATACATCTTTTTTGGGGCCCTGGAACAAAAACTTGAAAGTAAGATTTAACTATACACTAGATTACATGCAAGAGAATTCTGACATTCAGAAGGGCCAAGGAAAAGACAGAAGCTGCAAGCCTCTCCTGACTTATGCTATTTTTTGAGTTTGAATTGAGGAAGAAAAATACATTCTTGCATATACCCTTGCAAGACTGATAGTCTTCTCATTACTTTATATTCTCTTACTCTTTGCAGCATCTTCCCAGAGAACGGACGTAAGTTTTCAATAGTTTCTTTGCAGTTATCCTAAGGGATCTTTGCATCATTGCTTTGCTTCTGAGTTTTTTTTTCGCAGGGAGGCAAGCACTGTGGATAACACAGAAGTCATCACACAAGTTACAAAAGGCAAAATATTTGTCTTTGTTCGCTGAACTCTTACTATTATATATATATATATAAACTATATACTATATATATATATAAACTTATAAATTATAAGAATTTCACCTTACTGAAGAAAGAGGAATCTGCACATGAATTGAAACTCCATTTGACAGTGGAGTGAAGGAAATACCTATAATCTGAACCACTCAGTTTTGAGACTTAAATTGTTTCCATCGCACTGAAAATAAAGCTGGTGGCATACTAGTAGAGTTCACTGTTTGAGCAGAAAATTGTTTTTGTCCTAAGAAGGAAATAAACTGCTGGGTACTTATTTTCCTGCTGTTATGACAGTGCAGGACAATCAACAGACCAGCATGCTACAAGGGATGGGTGAATCACAGTGGGCTGTGATTTTAAAAGCTGTGCCAAGAGGAAGTTAAGAATATTTTTATAAGTGACTTTCCTCTGGAGGCAAATGCTGAAACATCATTCATCAACTGTTTATCTAGAAAAGACGATGATTGTTTTCACATTTACTGATCTGACATTGTGAAAAGGGAATCTTCATGAATACAAAGGACTAGGAAGAGTAATGTACAAAGAAGTAGGTGGAGTCATAGGTAGCATAAATAATCTCAAATGAGAGTCTACTTGTTAGAAGATCAATTTCACAAGTGGTACAAACTGTAAATAGTTCATGGAATGTGAAAACAAAAACCTCTTTTTATCAAAAGGATACTGTGAGAGGAAAAGGCACAGAATGAAAGGGCTTTTAAAAAAGATCAAATGAAGGAGAGATTACCTGTAGTTACATCCTTCCTACATTTGAGAAATTGAATAATGAAAACTCCAACACCACGTTTAAAGAACTCCAGCATACTCCTATGATTATTAAAAAAATTGTTGGTCATATGTTTCTGTAGCTTCAGTTTTCAGTTTTCTTTCACAATAATATCCAGAAATCAATTTTGCTCATTAACTATTTAATGATTCCCAAAGAAGTAGTTAAAAGAGATTCTCCTCAGCTTCCATAGCTCATGGCCTAGCCATCATGGATTCATGAAAGACAGATCCTGCTTGTTCAACCTGACCTTCTTTGGTTAAGTGACTTGCCTGGTGCATGAGGGAAAGGCTGTTCAGGTAGCCTTCTTAGACTTAAGAAGAGTCTTCAACACTGTCTTCCACAGTATTCTTCTGGAGAAACTGAAAGTCCATGGCTTGGACAGATGTTAGATCTTCTTTCAGTACAGGTTACTATCTGATGCTTCCACATTATGCAGTTAAAAGTGGACCTTCACACTCTCTGTGGTACATATGCTGTTTTATTGATTTCAGGAAGACGGCTATGCTTGTTTTATCTATGGAAATAGTGAGTGGTAATAATAATGAGTAATAATGAGTGATAAAAAAAAATGCCAGGCGGTAGAGAAATAAACAGATATATGATGTCCTAAGATATTAACAGAAAGACACACATTCTAAATTTCAGAATTTGCTTTTGGGAATGTGCACATGGACCTATGGGAACTACATTTAAGAGAAAAAATCAGCTTTAGCCATACTGTAAAATCAAGCTAAAACTATTCATTGAAATTTCAAGAGTTCTTTCAATACACATCCTTGTATTGTAGGAATATTTTAACTTTTTCTTCCAATTAAATGCACAGATTAGGGCAGTTTTATTATAGACTAGCTTTTATTCTAACTAATAAGTACAAATCGGTTTATCAAAATTTATGCATTTACATATTCAAAATGTACTTTATATACTCCAAAATCACATAATCTAATCAAGTCTGATCTCTTTAGTTCATGCCCTTCTGCTATTTCTCCACAGGAAATGGGAAATTACTTAGAAATTGCTTTTGTCTTTGAACCATGAAATGTTTCTTTGGAGACTAAGTTTTATTTTTTAATGTTGTCCTTATCTATAACTTCTGTTCTGCTCTGGTAGAATCATAGTAAAAATACCCAGTTTCCTACAAGCATCCATATAAAGTAGAATAAATTTTAAAGCAACCTTTAAAAACGCAGTATATTTTCAGAGATTTATGGCATAAAGCCTTTTCTTTTGCAACACGGAGTTGAAATGCACTGACAGGAACTCAGCAAAGAACAGAAGATATTATTTCATGAGGCAAAGAAAATGCTATTGATTACGACACTGTTCACATCACACCTTTCTATTTGAAGCAGTAGCTCCTGCGTCAAATCAGTTTCAGTATTAAGTTGGGTTAGAAGCCTAAAGCTACAGCTCCTGATGTACACCTGAAGAACTATCTTCAGTTCTTCATTCTTCAGGCTTTTGACTTTGCTATGTTCCTGCATACCTACTTACATGCATGCATCTTTAGCATCTGTATTGTAACTGCCAGATTTGTCTAGTCACCTTGACTATTTTCACAGCATCCATATAAATGCAGAAGAGAAGCAGGTATAGCACTCTCTACAAGTGTCCCATGCAAGTCAAAGACTACAAAGCAAAGTCAAATTCAAGATTAATTTTTCCATGATTTGTCTTTCTATGAACAGTGAATTAGCATACAACAGTCACTGAAAGATAATTTATTTACAGCGTGCCTTGAGAAGTAACTTTTGAAACTAAATGAATAACTTGTAAAATAAACTTTATTACAATTAGATTAAAAAAAAAAAAAAAAAAAAAAGTTCCTGGCTTCTGTAGGATAGTTCATCTAAGTGATTACTTATCAACCAGTGTTAGAGAGTAATAAAGTAACACATCATTAGCCATCAGCCTGCTTTTTACTACTGCTTGAAGGTTAATTACATTAATTTTGTTTGATGTTTATTGCTGTTTTGCCATCAGTCTGTCAGGTCTGAATTTCATTTCAAGTGTGTTATATTTTTGTCCATTTCATCTAATTTACTGTGAAGTTAGCTTGTCCGCCTGTTAACACATTTTTTTTTAATGAAAACAACAGTGCTATATATAGGTAGTGCAAACAGATTAAAGTCAACTGAATTGATCAATAGAATCTGTAAAAAAAAAAAAGAACGAAATCAATAGATTGGTTGTCTGTCTACTTACTAGAAATTTTTAAAATATTAAAGATTTAATAGTTTTTATTATATTTGTATTGATGTATCCCTGCCATCTATTCCTTTATATATGTGGGTTTTGTTTTCTTTTAAATACTGTAGGTATTGTACACTTTGTCTCTAGGATATAATTTATGTTATAATTTATAATAACTATAATTTATAGTTAATGAGTAAGATAAAATGAAATGAGAAATTCTTGATCAGTGCCATGGAGCCATTCATGTAACTTTTGTGTATGATAATAGATTAGAAAAAAAAAATCCCTGTATATAGAATATTTTAAAATTAAAAGTGAATACAGTTCAATTGATATTCCTACATAATATATGTCTCTCCAATAGAAATGAAGTAGCTTATTCCAAGTTGAGTACTTTCTTCTGAAATGGATGTTGGGCATTGCAGAACAGCAGTAGTGAGGACTGAGTTTCATCTTACCCACATTTCATCTTGTCACAGAATGCAGTGTCTTTCAACAGACAATTTAGATAAGTAATGATAAGCATTTGCATTTGGAGGGAAGGTATCCAAGCTCCCACAGCTCTAGTCAGTCACAGCTCATTGCTCCTAACCTTGTTTTCTCTTTCAGGATGGATTTTATCAAGCCTCCCGCTTATTTCACAGCCCACATGCTTTGCCAGCTGTCCTTGCATAATGCAAAACTCAAGGCTGTTACCTATTTAAAAATCAAAGCATCTTCTGAATACAACTAAAGAGGCCAATTTTGCAAACTTTTCAGATGGATATTAACCATAGTCAGTAGAGGAGATCACAAGAGAGAAGATACTATTTTTTAAAATGCTCAAATCAAGCAAACGAAGAATATAGATATAGCTTTGATGGTAAACCACCTTCAATCAACAGCATGTTTCAGTTGGAAGGAGCTCTTGACAGTTGTCATGCTTGGGGTGTCTAATAGTCTCTTCTGTCAGAAGGAAATTGGGTTCCTAGTAAAACGTTTGCTCTAAAACTGCATAAAAACTAATGACTGTAACCAGCTATGTACATTCCCGGAAGCTACAGTCTGCTAGGAGAATTGCTTTTTATTTGGAGTTTTGATATCATCATGATGCCAAGGGCCTCACATTGGCTGTTGGCAGACAGGGGCAATAGGTTCATTGTACATTTTATTGCAGGAAACCTCAAAGCCAGCCTGCAGCTTGGTCCCCAGTGAAGGCAGATAATTTTAACAATGATGCTCATTTTGAAATTTCCTAATCAAAAAGTTTAGCCAAATGCCCTTCAAACTTGTGAATGATCATTCAGAATAGGGAGGAAATGTGACTATTACTTGCAGTCCTTCTGAAAAGCCACAATAATAGGCAACATAGCACAAGTTGGGACAGAAATGTAGAAAACTCCCTTCTAAGTCAAGCATTAGAAGGGAACTAGAGAAAATTCTTATAAAATATAGTAATATAAGCCAAGTCATAAATCCAGTTTCCAGCTCAGTAAGAAGAAGAAATTATATGGTTTAATATGGTATATTACTTCACAGGGGAATGTACTACAAGAAAAATGCCATCTGCTGTTAGAGAACAAATCAAGGCAATCATGTAGTGGCAGCACCTCTCTGGTCCTTCTGTTATATTCAAAAGAGTTTGTAAAACTAATTTGCTTATCTTGACTAGCAGTAACCGCCAAACATCAGCTTTTAGTTGTCAATTTTCTCTTTCTAAATCAGCAATAGAACTTTTCGTGATCAGTCATATGGTGTTGCTCCAATGTGAAGGCCCTATATCTCCTTGGGCCCGGGGTTAGAAGCTCTCTGGAGGAGCCAGAAAGGACATGGCAGCCAAGGTCTGTCCCCTCAAAGACAGCCAGAATGCAGATCAAAGGACCAGCCCCAGCTAGCTCTTCGCATCAGGCACTTCCATGAAGATAGGATCAGGCCAAAGCCAGGCCAGGCAGGATGTTGGCCTGAGGGTGGACCTGTCTCAATGGGGCCAATGGCTGGGCAAGACAGTGATGCAGCCAGTGTTCTATGGCAGGACTTGGTTGACAAAGTGTCTTACAACCTCAGTGGGGAAAGAGCAGATGGCCTCAGGGAGTGGAATGGGGTTTTGGGAGAATTGCCAATTTGGGCAGATGATCAGGGGCATTAAGTCCTGTTGAGAACCCAAGACTCTAACAGATGGAATGTGGGATGTACAAAAACAGGTTTCATTTTCATTCCTTGTGTGATTAGGCTTTTCCACTCTTCTCTAAAGCCCTTTGCAGCAAATAGGGTTGAAGAAATGAGTGATAAAAGACATGGGAGGTCCATGTAAAATTTATTGTAAGGCAGTTGTTCCTGACACAAGGTTGAATGACATGGTTTAGTGGGCAATATTGACAGTAGGTAGATGGTTGAACTAAATGACCATAGAGGTTTTTTCTAACCTTAACAATTCTATGATTCCATGAAATTTCCCTGCTGCACTCACATTTACCCATCACTTCACAAAATGCACAAGGGCTGCTCCAATGACCAAAGCTTTCAAGTCTATTATTGTACCTTGACAAACAATCTTACAACAATAGAGTGTACATAGTATACTCAAATAGGTCTGGAATATTTTTCATCCTTCAGTTACTAAGCTTTTAAAGAGAGAGAAAAATTAAAATTGGCATTATTTAATTGATTTTCTTACCCTAAAGTGCCCTCCAGATATCTTATGCTTTTGACCTTCTTGTCTGCAAGTTATCAACTCCTTTTTTATGTTGAGTGTATGAAGTATGTATTTAAATAAATTTGATTTTACAGCAAATATACACTATAAAATTGGTACCCTGGGGTGTAAACCACGTATTATTGAGTTTATGTTGAGAAAATTGGGTAAGATACAACTTCAATTAGAATAAATTAAAAATATATATTAATGATCCTCCAAATTAGCATATGTTATCATTCATGGACAAACTGGAGACCGTGGTGAACCCAGCGAATCAGAGAAAATAATTGTTCACATTTTGTGTGAAAGAAACTTCTAATGCAGTTTGGATGAGACCTGCATCTCCTTGTTGTGACTTTCAAAATTTTACTCTGAACGAAGCCTTTTTTTTTTTTTTTTTTTTTTTAATCTTGAAACAAGTTGTGCAGATTAAAGAAGTGTCTTGTTTTATTTGTCTCTTCCTCCAAACTTAAGCCCTCTTTTCCTCTTGATGTATTCTGTAGTGAAGTTCCTGTATTTCACGATAAAAAAGGAAATAAAAAATTACCATCCTGTCTTCTAAATTGGTTTACACAAAGCTCTTGAACTTGTATCTCCTATAGGCAAGGGCAGAACAATAGAAGCTTTGACTGTAAAGGCTCTAAGTCTGTGTCTTCTTCCTTATGGTTTCAGCATTCAAAAATGTTTCTTCTTTCCCATTGGACTAGTTTTGAAGCAGAAATGAAAATTCAACAGAATTCATATTATAACAGAATTATAATATATATCTTGAAAATAATCAAATTGTCTAGCCCATCTCAGTTTAGAGAGCAAAATCCTGGGTGATAATGCTACTTCAAAATTCAAGAACATGTTGTTCAAGGAAAGAGAAAAACAATAAAGCCTAGTATTCCCCTAAGGCCTTGATAGAGGATTTCCCTGAGGTTTACAGCTATCTAGTAATATTACTTCACTTGTCTGTATTGAATTAGGCCTAGGGACAACTGAAGCTGATGAAGTAGAGTTCACTAAAAGGTAAAGCATCTCTTCATACTTCACATTTTCTAGTTTTCTATTACTATCAACAATGATAAAATACATAAATTGATATTAATGTTTGTGATGTTTTAAGTAAAGGAAGAATTTATTTCATTTTAAGTCGCCTTAGAGAATGCAAAGAACAATTAAAGATCTGATTAATGCCCCTCAACCTTGAACTACTTCCTTATAAATGGTATAGCAACAACTCAAAATGGAAAGTGATGGATTCTTATCTGTTACTCATCAGAGTCAGCTTAGTAAACTTGACCTCACTGACACACTGGTAGCTTTGTTGCTAATTACAGCTGAATTAAATTTACACTTAAGGATTAACATCAGTCCTGTGCACCACACAGATACCAAGGCGGGATACCTTAATTCCCCAAAACTACTTCAATAGCTTTTTGGCTGCAGTTCAGCTGGAAACAAGCCGTGTAACCAGTGGCATATGGAAGTGTCTTAAGCACGATTTATGTGCCTGGATCAGATTCAGACTAAAATTGCTGCCAAACCACAGAAAGTACGCATGTCTAATTTGTGTGTTTGGAATGAAAAAGAAGGAAGATCTGGCAAAGAACACAAAGCATCACAGGTTCAAGCTAATATTGTTATATTCTCAGGTTAGATGTCACTGATTTATTGACAAACTAACATCCTTTCTATATCTCTGAAAAACAATGAACATGCATGAGTACTGAATGGGCTTCCACAACATGTTCTAAGGGGTGGCTCAGGTGTTTTCTGCTCACAATATTAACCACATAAATACAGAAATATTTCCTTTTGGTAAATATAAAATGCAAATTCCCAAGTGAATAGCAGTAATTTTACTCAGTAATCCAATAAATGTTACCACATCGATGCCTAATCATCTGTCTTTGTGAATCAATGTTCATATGAGCACTCTAACCTCCATAAGTTATCTTCTTAGTTGCATTTCCCATGCTTTGCTCTTTTTTTTTTTTTTTTTAATCAAAATTTTGTAAATATAGCCACATGCCTAACATATTTTTGATCAATAACCTTGATCAGTTTGAAAGGTCAATCAACTCTTGTATTATATTCATATCCTCTCTAGTTATACTTGAGAGTTCTTTGCAAAAAAAAAAGAAATAAAACCAACCAAACAAAACAACAACAACAACAAACATCTGAAAGGGAAAGAGACAAACAGAAAAAAAATCACTACATATGCTGGTGACTTCCTGAAGGATAGCTCTATTAATTTCAGTAAGAATTTCAACAATTAGAAAATCATTCTGTGCGTGGTGCAACACTAAATGCCAAAAGCAAGTAACCTGTTTTTTTAATAGCTTGAGAGACCTGCTATTGTCCTGGCACCACTCAGAATCTCCATTTTTTCAACTGTAGAAAACATAATGATCTCTACAAAGAATTTTTAAAAAATGTGAAACTCAAATGAATCCCATACTTTAACAAACACAGGAAGGTATGAAAACAAAAACATATGGACTTTTTAATTATGGGAAGATAATTAAAATTGGAATAAAAGAAGTCTGGGATTTTTCTGAAGAACAATATCAAATGTGAATCTTCTAGATTCTGGATATCTTTATTTTGTGAAATGATATTTCATAACCTGAAATTTCATCAATTTTTAGGAGTCTTAAGGAAGAAACAAGTTAAGAAATCAAATGTGTACACATTGCACCTTACTATATGAAGGAAAGATTAGCCTGGTTTCTTGAAACTCATGAACATTTCTTTTCACACTCTGGTCATTTCTGTCCCTTGATTTGATAGTATACCCCTAACAGTACCTTTTAAACGTTACTTCCACTTTTTAATTTTTTTTTCTTACAGAAGAAGAACAAAGATAAAAGAAAAGGAAAATTACATCCATGACTTCATTTATGAGTCACAGAAGTCCACATAGCTGGAAAGGAAGGTCAGAGGATTTCTCAATAAATCATCAATCTATTTTCAACAGAATGTGCCATCCATCTGAAAAGATCCCTCAGCATGTGACTGTAAAGAATTTACTCATGACAATTGCACCAAGGTTTAGCACTCTTGTGTGGAAGAAGACACAGAACTGAGAGGTTTGGACTTTGTATCCATTCTGATGTGATATAAAGAAAGATGTGAGACAGTATTTACCGTCACAACTCTTACATCTTTGTGGATGAGGAAATTATCAATTTCAAATGTTTAAATAGTTTTAGTGGCTTTTGCCACTAGAGAGAGAGTAATTTGCTGAAAACCCGGAGGAGATTTTTGTTTCTGTGCATTTCTGTGTTCTGCCACTGTAAGCTATCACAATTATAGTAATAATTCTTCACCTCTTCTTTCCAAGGAACATAAATTTTGGATGAGATTGTGCAGTTTTTACAGCAAAATAAAGATTTGCTGAGAGACTTGATAGATTGCTTCAGAATATTGTGATTCATTAGTTAAAATCTATTGAAATTATTTTTCACTTAGATTCCTGCAAAAGAAAAGCTGAACTTTCATAGAGTCACCTTTCACAAAACTCTCCCCTGAGATTTCAACTATGAAGATCAATCACTGTCTTGTAGGTTAGATATGACAAATAACATTCTTGTGAAGCCTGATATGCTCCAGATGCAGAGTGAGCTCAGTGTATACCTGCTAATGGAAATTGTCTCTTTTACTGACAAATCTGGATTATTTTGAGCTCATAACAACTGCTTACTCAACACATGCTCTGCTGCAAATTTTAGTGTAGAACTCTGTTTGGCAGATAAACTGAAACAAAGCATAAATGACTCAGGAGGTAGTATCTCCCTCTCTCCCATTCAACCTACTGAATCTTTCACATGGGAACTTGTCTTGCATTTCTGAACTAGGACCAAGTCTTATGAGTTGACAACATGTTGGCTGTCTTTGCGCATTGGAAATGAATTTTCTTAATTGGAATTGGGTTATACCTGAAAAGAATGAAATTAAATACTAAATTTTCTCTTGTGGTATAGTGTAAAATAATATTGCTTCTACATTTTTGGCCTTGGTGAAAGATTTTAAATACTCCTACACCCTTTATTACTATTTTGAGACATTAAAAATAGATCTATTTACATCATTTTCATAATAAATAATAAAATTTCCTATATGAACTGAACTCATATCATCTCCATGAGTTGGCCAATCAGCTTACACTGATTTTGGATTAAGATTTAAATTAAGTCAGAAAAAAATTTTCTGTTAGTTTCCACAGCCTTTAATACAGATTCTTCTGTGAGTGAGTTATCCAATGTTAGTGACTTCAGATGCTTTTGGGGATCTGAATTAATTCTCATTTCAGTGTTCAACAGTTAAAAGCTGTAAAGATTTCCTGTTCTTTGCCAAAATCAATATATATGCCAAGAGAGTTCTACAAACTCAAAATCACAGAGAATGATTGGGAAAGGTATCCACAAATTTACACCAAACAAACACTTCTTTAGGAAATATATTTTTGGATTCTAGCCTTTACAACAAGCAATGATACATTTCAGAAATGCAAATGTATATAGTCTAGAGGCAAATTACAGTGAAAGAGGGAAAAGTAGAGAGATAAGACTTTTAAGGTAAGTTTGGAGCATATGACATATGATGAATCTCAGCATGACTACCTACATCAACCTGGACCTGTTTTTCAACATGTGATGTATTCATTTGCTTCCAAGGATTTTAGTTAGTTTTGAACTGCACTTTTAAAAAAATGATTTTCATTATTCTTTGTCTGACTTCAAGAAAAATATTCCCATAAATATTTAAACATATGTACAAATCCCTAAAGATCTTACTTTGAATTACATGTGCTATATATTACCTCATACTGTTTGGTAACTTCTTTCCCTCACAGGTTCTAGCCGCTATGTACCTAACTCACTCTCTATTTTAGAATGCAAGAATAAATTTCAAATAATTTATACTACTAATAATAACAAATCATAATTTGAGCATTCTTTTTTATAGCAAAGATCTGGCAGTTTACATTTTGATGCATATGAAATCAAATGCTCTCTATCCTTGCCAGCGCAGAACTTCTTTGCCATGTACTTCTCAGTGTACAGTTTATCAGATTTCTTCATTGTTGACAACAACTTCATGTTTCACAGCATTCCTCCTCTTCATTCGTAGCAGCTCAGCATCTGCTGTAGAAATTCCTTACATGGGAAAAGTGATAATAGCAAGAACTGTGATGTGTTTTCTGTGCAAGCCAACATCTGGGTATGCAAAATTATGTATATTCTGGAACTACTGACATCTCAGCAAAACACCATAAAATTCTTCAGATTTGACTGTCTATGATCAGTGATCCAACTCTTTGTTCTGTCCATATTTGATCTGACAATTGAAAACTCATGTTAAAAGCTGACATAACAAGCAATTTGATGCATGGATTTTATTCATTGTATGAACCTAAAGAACTATGCTACATGTTTTTCTGTATCAGGCACTTAACTACTTGCAGACTAAAGGTGGAGCTGGTAGTAAAGCTTATTAAACTGCCTTCCATTTTCTGCATTAAAATCCTGTTTGCATTCACAGTCTTTTCCTAAAATTTAACTGGTCAGCCTGATATTTTAACACCAAGTTTTTGCCTGAGGCTGAATTTATATGGGAAATATCAGCAAATCTGTTCAATACTATGCTCAGAACAGGGTCAGAGGGAAATGAAAGTTCCATGGAAAGGTAGGGAATTAGATAAAGTTCATTTCTCTTACAGTTTCAGACAAAGATCTTTTGCTTTGTGAGTCATCTGTCTTGGATGTTCAATGATTCAAAAAATGAGAACAAATAAATATTTCTCAGATGTTTATTTTGACAGAATAGAATAATAATGATTTTTTTTACAGTTATTGTGTGAAAGATTTGGCTGCCTATGTATAAGAAGGGCTTAGCTGTTATTTTGTAAATGCAGGTGAATGAAAAAACAGGAAATATTTGATCAGTGACTAAGTGCCTAAGACAGTTCCTTAAACTCAAAAAAACTGTATTTTATGAATCACTTGTGTAATGTCAACAATATAAAGGAGCAGTCTTCTTCATATTTTCCATTTTCCCTCTTCTATTTGTTTGTTTGTTTATTGACATATTAAAAGCAGAATTATTTTTTTAAAAAAACTTATTTGGAAGTACAGTGGACATACATCCCCATTGCAAAATTCTGATTTCAACAGAAGATTTTCTCAAAGACAGTGATTGTCAGCAGTGGAACAATATATCAAGTACTCTCTCTCAGCCACTACAGGAGTTGTGGTTTTCGGACTAAATCTTGGGATGATGGATTAAAAAAATAGGAAAGTTTCCATACTGTATGTGTCTACTATATGTTGATCAAAATATGTATAAATTGGCTTCTCGTTCTCCTTTGCCAAATGGAAAGTTTTAAGCTGTTAAGAATAGTGAGAGGTTGAATGCTACAAAAGCACTGCTAATGCAACTGTAGTATTTTGCTTGCTGAAACCCAGGTCTGTAGCTTGCACACAAGCTCCTCCCTGAGGAGCTGAGAATTATTACAGCAGAAATATTTTTTAACACCTTTTGCCCCATTTTACCTATGCCAAATGACAGCTCTGAATTCTTTCAACTGAGCTAATTTGCTATTAATGAGCAATTGCAGATCCTGAACATTTTGCGTTGGCCCAAATAACAAAATATCAAGTGAAAGATGAGAAAGTGAAGAACTGCTGGTCCTTCTTTCATCTTCCAGCTTTATGTGTAGTGTTTGACCCAGTTGAAAGAAGTTGAAGTAATGAATGAAGATGTTCAGAGAATTACATCTCTGTAGCAGAGGTTTAAAAAGCCTCTTTTTCTCCTACGCCCATCTGGAGAAAGAGGCCACAGGGAGCATAACCTCTCATGGCTTAAATTATTATTTCATTCTTCTTTAATTAGTTCTAAAGTGTGAGATGAGCACAACAGAAAAGCAGAAAAAGTACAAGCACATAACAAATGATAAGCTTATACTTCTGTTTATACTAATGTGATGTGCTTTTAACAGCTTGCGAAGACACTGTTAAGCATGTAAAATTATCAGAACAAAATGAGCAATTGTTTTCCAAAAAAACTCTCTGAGTTACACTTTTTCATTTCAACAGAAACCAGATTTCATAGCAGAAGCAGGACTTCTATTTTCTGAAAGACCTCCAATGTCTGAGATATCAATATCCAGGGGTAGTTGAGTTGGTAGCCTAATAGATACGGATTTTTTTTGAGTCTTGAGGATGTTACAGAAAAAAAAAAAAATGTTTTAGATAAAAGCCTGGTTTTTATATCAACACCAGTTACAAGTTAATATAACAGATACACACACACACACAAAGATACAAACAATGTGTGAGAAGTGGTTTAAGGATGAGTGGGATGAGTGTGATAGTAGACCTGTCAAGTCCCTTTATTCTATTTGTAGGATTTTTCCAAAGGAATGATGCTAATCTGGATTCCTACAGCCACACAGATAGGTCATGGTTATTCCTTTTATTTGAATAAAAATTGTTTTTTGGTAAGGCAATAGAATGGGTTGCCCAGGGAGATGCTTGAGCCATTGTTCCAGGACCTGTTCAAGAAACGATTAAATGTTGTACTATGGAACGTGGTTTAGTAGGGAAATATTGGTTATAGGTGAGTGATTGAAGTAGGTGATCTTAGAGGTCTTTTCCAACCTTGGTCATTCTATGATTCTGTCATTCTGTGAATGCAAATATTTTTTTCTTAGAATCAGAATTGCTTGGGTTGGAAAAGACATTAAAGATCATCAAGTCCAACCATGACCTAACTGTACTACTCTAACTAACAACCCTCTGCTAAATCATGTCCCTGAGAACCACATCCAAATGGTTTTTAAACACATTCAGGGATGGTGACTCAACCACCTCCCTGGGGAGCCTATTCCAGTGGTTAACAACCCTTTGGTAAAGAAGTTAGCTGGGAAAGGTGGATAGTAATATAAAGGAACCTCAAGTAGAAACATACGTTACTAAAGATTTCTTCAATTATTGCTGCATACCACTGTCAATTGTTCTGAATTTATTTTGTCTGATTTGTTTGATAGTAAATTTGTGCATTTTAAGTGATTCTTGCAGGACAAGAGTTAAGAATTGAGTTTACATTTGTAATAGGCAAGACTAAACTATTCATCACTTTGGAAAAAACCATACCATCTGATCTACGTCCCACTAAAACACACATGGATTCTGGGGGCATTTTATTCCCCAGCCCAAGTAAATCCGTGAATTTACATACTGTCAAATATAGTGTAAAGTTTCAAAAAAAGTCTACCCAAAAAGCTCTGTAATCAAAATTAATTTGTCAATATTCAATTGATGAATATTTTGCTATGGGGATATGTGCAGTTTTACCAGTCACTAAAATTGTCTAAGTCTTTGCACTTCTGCTCAGTGTAAGAACTCTTTCTACCTGGATAAAGTGTGTGTCTTGCCAGATCACAGGTTAACTGGGCTAACAGGAGCCAGCTTTGGTTAATGAACACCAGGTAACTTCTTATAAGGAAGAGCTTAGTCCTTAAACATAAGCTGCAGCAGGTAGCAAAATCATATATGAAGGGAGGGAAATCAAGGTCTGTAGACATTAAAATAGGAGACACATTTGCTTACAAACTACACTGGTATTTTGGTCGAGCTACATTTTCAGACTAGGATTTACTGGTAATGCTGATAGCAATCATTATTTTATTATAATATTATTATTGCCTTATGCAAAAGCATGAAGGATAAAAATCCAACATCCATGGAAGAAAATAATAATCAAAAGAAAACCCCAGATAGCAGTAATAATGACATTTAACATTGAACTCTGAGTTAAAGTTGCCATAACAGCTGCAACTTGATTTTACTGCAGTTAGTAAAGAATTCTCCAAAGAGGGATGTGAAGTAGGGCTCTCAGTATAACTATGCCATAGAATTCAGGCAAAGCAGTACGTATTAGGTGATTTCATAATATTAGCTATCTCCATTTCTTTTTCTTTACTAAGCATTACCTGTCCTTTTCTATTGGCGAAAAAGAGTTTGTATGACAAAGTTCAGCCTGTCATTATCTGTAAGAGAATTGTAGTAGGCGTGGCGAGGAGACGGTGTGTGACGGGGTCAGGTTCCCTATGCTCAGGGCTTGCCAGGTGCTGTCCCACAATAGGACAGCGTGTATGCAAGGGGTGTAGACAAAGCAGGACAAGAATATTTAAGTGCCTGCTACATTTTAATAAACGCCATTTTGCTTCACCTATACTTGGGGTCTGTGTGAGCATTTGGCCCCGACCTGGTATGGGGTCGGTTTCGCTGGCAAAGCAGCATCTTATGGGGTGGAAAACGAATGATGCAGAGAGAGCGGCAACAAGTGGTGACCCCGACGTGATCTACCCTGTGAGTAGTAGCTGCCCGGCGTGCCCGTAAGGCGGTGGAACCTGTGGGGTATTGGCAGGTCGCCTACGGAAGACACACTGCGGTGGAACCTGTGGGGTATTGGCAGGTCGCGTGTGTAACTATGGAACAAGTAATTAAGGTATTTTTACATTTCTGTAAAAGTTATTGCGGTAAGACCGTTCCTTCTAAGAAGGAGATCGCGGCCGTGTTATCGCGGCTAGAAAAGGAGGGTGAGCTGGACTCCCCTCAACAGGTGCTCGATTCAAATAAGTGGGATTCACTTACTTCGGCGCTGTGCCAGCGCGCCATGTCCGACCAAAAAGCCTCAGAGCTTAAAACGTGGGGCTTGATACTTGAGGCTCTTAAACCCTCAAGAAGGAGGGTTCGGGGAGGATCGGAGCGTGACGGGGGCTGCCGGGAGCGGGTCTTTGCTTTCTCATAGATCCGGCGAGGCCAAGATGGCGGCGACGGCAGAGAGCGGAGGCGGAGAGACGGAGAAGAAGGAGTCGCCGAGTCAGTCATGTGAGCCGACAGCCCCGCCCCCGCCTTACCCTGCTCCGTCTTTATGCCCTTCTTTGGACAAAACGTCTCAGCCAGAACCGCCCCTTGAAGAACGCGATAGGGCGGTGGGTGGAGCGGGGCGGGGGAGCCCGCGGCGGGGGGGGAGCCCGCGCCGGGGGGGGGGCCTGGTTACTGACTGGGCTAAAGTTAAAGAGAAAGCGAAAGAAAAGGGCCTAGCGAATCCAGCCGCGTTTATAGTTAGCCCTACAAACACGGGCGCTTTCTCTATCGCATCGGGTTATTGCGGAATCCGATTGGCCCTCTACATGGCCTACAGGGGCGGCACAGATGATAGCGGGAGTGGGAGGAACAACGCCCACCCGGAGGTCCGCCCAGATGGTTGAGATTATCGTAATCAACAGGGATGGTTCCCTGGAAAGGCCTGTTCTGCTACAGCAGAACAGGGGCAGCACGCATAACAATTTATAGTGGGGGCCACGATCTGTCAATTGTCAGCGCAGTATGCGATCCCACTGCGCTGGAGACAGGAAGTGCGACCTGTCTGGGTGGATCAGTGGCCCTTACCAACAGAAAAGCTTGTAGCGCTTCACGCATTAGTACAGCAAGAGCTTCGCTTAGGTCATATAGAACCCTCTCTTAGTCAATGGAACACTCCTGTATTTGTGATAAAGAAGCGGTCAGGATCCTATCGCTTGCTGCACGACTTGTGCGCAGTTAACGCTCAGTTAGTGCCTTTTGGTGTAGTTCAGCAGGGTGCGCCCGTACTATCCGCCGTGCCTGCAGGCTGGGGGGTTGTTGTTATCGATTTGAAGGATTGCTTTTTCTCCATACCCCTGGCCGAGCAAGACAGGGAGGCTTTTGCCTTTACGGTTCCTGTCCGTAATAACCAAGGCCCAGCTCGTCGGTATCACTGGCGAGTGCTCCCACAAGGGATGGTGTGCTCTCCCACGATCTGTCAGATAGTGATTGACAGAGTTCTGAGTCCGGTCCGACAGTCCCCTAGGCAGTTCCTCCTGCTGCACTATATGGATGATCTACTGCTATCATCCCCGACCCCATCGGGGCTCCAGTCATTAGAAGCCCAAGTGGTGACGCTCCTGACATCAGCCGGCTTCACTATTTCTGCTGAAAAGATCCAGAGAGGATCGGGGGTCCAGTTTTTAGGATATCGGCTGGGAGACAAAACTGTCCACCCAGTCGGGGTTGACATCAAACCCCGGATACGCACGCTATGGGATGTGCAGAAGCTAGTGGGAGCCCTACAATGGATTCGAGGGGCACTGGGGATCCCTCCTCGCCTCATGCAGCCATTTTATGAGCAGCTTAAGGGCTCGGATCCGAACGAGGCGCGTTCCATCACGCCCGAAATGGCAGAGGCATGGAAGGAAATAACAGAATCCTGTTGTCAATCGGCTCTGTCTCGATATGATCCTGGAAGGGAGCTGGAAGTGGCTGCCTGTAAATGCGAGAGTGGGGCGGCTGCTGTTATAGGCCATGACTTGGGAGCCAAACCGCAACCATTGTGGTGGCATTTTTCCGTTCAGCCCACGCGTGCGTACTCCTCCTGGCTGGAAATATTGGCTAGGCTTCTTCGTAAGTGCCGTCATACGGCTGTCAGAGCCTTTGGACAAGAACCTTCTATTATCTATCTCCCTACATCATTTCGTGATTCTTTACCGCTCCCAGAGCCCATCTTGCTTGCTTTGGAAGGGACGTCAGCTTCCCTCACATTTGCGGACTCGCCCCCTATTTTCGAACTGGCGAGACCATTGCAGCTATCGTTACGGTGCAGGGTGCAAGACTCGCCCGTGGAAGGGCCTACCCTGTTTACCGATGCATCATCATCAACGGGGCAAGGGGCAGTAGTGTGGGAAACAAATGGTCGCTGGGATTCCATAATCTTCACAGATCCGGGCGCCAGTGTTCAGATGCTCGAGGTCAGGGCTGTTGCGATGGCGATTGTTTATTGGCCCTCCCTTCCCTGTAACATAGTCACAGATTCTGCTTTTGCAGCTAAGCTCGCTTTGAAAATGGGCCAAGAAGGCATCCCTAGTACGGAAGCAGCGCTTATCTTAGAAGATGCTTTGTGCACCCGAGTAGAGCCTATAGCAATTTTACATGTAAGAAGTCATTCGGATGTACCAGGATTCTTTTCAGAGGGCAATGCAGCCGCAGATGCGGCTGCAGGGTCCCGTGTCCTGACGATCCGAAAGGCCAGAGACCTCCACTCCACGCTTCACATAGGCGCCCGGGCACTCGCTCGAGCCTGTGGTATTTCCATTACAGCTGCAAGGGATGTGGTGCAGGCCTGCCCTCACTGTAATTCAGCTCCTGCTATTGGGGCGGGGGTCAACCCCCGCGGTTTAGGGCCGCCGCAAATATGGCAGACGGACTTTACGTGGGAGCCGCGAATGTCACCTCGGTCGTGGTTGGCAGTTACTGTTGACACAGCCTCCACGATGATCGTGGCTACCCAACACGGAAAAGCTAATTCTACCTCGGCCCAGGCCCACTGGGCTGTAGCTATTGCGGTCCTTGGCTTGCCAGTGCAGATTAAAACGGACAACGGCTCATGTTTTACATCACGGTCCACCAAGGATTGGTTAGAGGCCTGGGGAATTCAGCATACTACAGGTATTCCGGGAAACTCACAAGGACAGGCCATTGTTGAAAAGGCCAACCGCCTCCTCAAAGAAAAGATCTATGTTCTTGGGGAGGGGGAGGGATATAACGACAGAATCCCAATAGCAAGACAAGGAGAGATACTGGCCAAAGCTCAGTTTGCCTTAAATCACTATGAAAGAGGGGATGCCAGCAGGGCACCAGTAGAAAAGCACTGGCGACCCAGAATTCTAGAGGAAGGCCCTCTAGTCAAAATAAGAACGGAGGCAGGAATATGGGAGCCAGGATGGAGGATTCTAGTGTGGGGTAGAGGGTATGCTGCTGTAAAACATGTCAATACGGGAAGTGTCATGTGGATCCCGGCGAGAAAAGTCAAACCAGATCTGATGAAAGAGAACAGTAACGAGGGACTCTGAGTTTTGCAGGTATGGCTCCTGTGAACGCCGAAGAAGGAGACAGCCCAGGAACCCCGAAAGAAGGCCGGGAGAAGCGTGGAGGAAACTCAACCGTTGCTGCCAACGAGAAAACGCGTTTCTAACAGGCAAATGCTATGTTTAGTGTGTGTGGTGGTTATTGCTTTATCACAGGGAGCGAGGGAATTCACCTTTTGTCACTGTCAGGGAATTTATGGGTTACTTAGGTAAATAAGACGAGCCAAAACGACTTTTGCTTTAGCTTGCAATCGGCAACCTCACTCTTTTGCACTTGCCTAATGGGCATCCCTCAATACACGTTAGAAGCCTTTGCGAGGTACACTACAAACCATTCCAGCTGCCGTAACAACACCGATCTAGCTAGCCAAACGGCATGTTTGATAAAATCTCTGAACGACCCTGGGGTTGCTGCAGCACAGAGCTTGGCTCAGATAGAACGGCTAGCATGTTGGTCAGTTAAGCAGGCAAATTTAACAACATTAGTATTGAATGCGATGCTAGAGGACACAAACAGCGTTCGGCATGCGGTGCTGCAAAACAAAGCAGCCATCTACTTCTTGCTCCTGGCACAGGGGCATGAATGTGAAGACCTAGAAGGAATGTGTTGCTTCAATCTTAGCGACCACAGCATATCCATCCATAAAGCGCTGAAAGCCCTGCGAGACCATACGGAGAGGATCCAGGTGGACGACGACCCCATCGGAGACTGGTTCAAGAAGACGTTTGGCAACTTCGGGAGTTGGATTGCGAAGATCGTTAAGGGCATAGTGTTAGCACTCTTAGTAATTGTGTGTATTACCGCTATTCTGCCGTGTGTGATTATGTGCTTTCAGAATTGCTTGCTAAGGATTATGTAGTAGCTTATGGACCAATGCATAGAGTATAGAGTATCACAGGTATCGGGAACAATTGTAGCGTTTGCATTCGCGCTGTTACAGGATATTACTGAGCATAGGGAGGGGGAGATGTAGTAGGCGTGGCGAGGAGACGGTGTGTGACGGGGTCAGGTTCCCTATGCTCAGGGCTTGCCAGGTGCTGTCCCACAATAGGACAGCGTGTATGCAAGGGGTGTAGACAAAGCAGGACAAGAATATTTAAGTGCCTGCTACATTTTAATAAACGCCATTTTGCTTCACCTATACTTGGGGTCTGTGTGAGCATTTGGCCCCGACCTGGTATGGGGTCGGTTTCGCTGGCAAAGCAGCATCTTATGGGGTGGAAAACGAATGATGCAGAGAGAGCGGCAACAGAGAATTTAATATTAAGCATTTTATTTAAAGTGCAAAGTCAACAATGGCAACACTGTTGTCTTCACTCCCCTTGAGCTTTAAATTTGCAAGGTGCTTAACATAGGCAAACCCCTCTGAGACAATAGCACTGCAGCAAATGCTATATTTGTACCAGTGTATAGATTACTCAACCAACTGATACTGTATAGTGTAGTTATGATCCCTGATAATTTTAGGTCTTACCAGTAGATAAGTGAGATTTCCCAACTGCCTTCTAGAAGGCCAGAAATACAAATATATATTTTATAAATGAAAGTTTTATAACTGTATTAATAAGATTATATGGAAGGATTAATTCATATAACAGTCTAAGAACCCCTATTTTATCCCATGGTCTGTCTTACTATGTACTGGATGCTGATGAATAGCCAGTGGTTAGATGCTTGTTTTCTCAATTCCAAAATCACTTTGGAAACTATTACTGAGAAACTGAAGAAAACAGACAACATCATTAAGGGCTGAAGATGAAGATAGCATCTCCGTCCCTGTGGAAATGTGAAGCTGTCAAGGGGAAATGGAATTCTTATATTCTTATATCCATACCTGCACATTCTTGATCTTAACAAAGAAAGAAGAATATAACTATTAGTGCAATGTGCAAACAGATCCATCTCAAACAAAATGGTTGTGAAAGATCTCAGCTCCATAATCTACACTGAAGACAAATTACACCCTTCTACCTCAGTTATTTTGTATGCTGGAGATAGTCTGAGAAAGCTTCCAAAGTGTGACAACTGATCAATACATGGAATAAATCCGTCACTGCTTTTTCAGTTTCCAGTCTTTTCTGACAACACACTTAGGTACCATATTAGGGGTAGAATGAGGCTTGTGGAACACCAATTCCATTTAAACACAGAAAGCTTCTCGTGTCAACTGGAGTCTATCTGCAGCATTTTCAAGAATGTTGCTTGCGTTTGTCAGGAGTTCAGCACTGTTAACACCTGAAACAGTCTTTAGACTCTCATCCAAACCACCCATCTACCAGTAGGTGCCTTTAAATATTGAGTAGGAACAAAAAGCAAGAAACTTCTCCATGCGTTAGTTTAATTTAAGCGCTGCAGTAGTACAACAGACATTCAGAAACAATCAAATGCTTCTTACTAAATTTTGCATTACTGTAGGACACTGAGATAATATAACTCAGCGTAACATTCCATAAGTCAGTAGAATTGTGTAGCCTTTTTCTCTTTTACTAGAACTCATGTAATGCAGCACTGTAAGGTTGAGATGAGGAATGTTGAGCATAACTGTATATTAGCTAGCTTAAAAGTTATTTCAGACAAGAACTGCAGTCCATGGACCTGAGGAAGAGCTTTTCAGTCACTGTCTGTACAAGACTGTGAAGATCTATGCAGATCCAAGGCCCAGATTTTTTTGGTTTTGTTTTTGGTTGGTTGTTTTTTGTGTTTTTGTTTGCTTGGTTGTGTATTTGTCTTTAATAGAGTAGCAGCTAAGAGGGGTTGCAACCACTGAATAAGCATGAGCAACTACCAAAAACAAACAAACAAACAAAAAAAAACAAAAAAAAAAACACAAAAGCCCTATGCATATTAGAGGACAATACTGATGCCATTATTTGAAGAGTAATTTCTTTATGGAAACTAGGGGAATTCTGATAATTACCTTTTTTTTTTAATTATTTTATTATTTTTATAATCCAATGAATGCACTGAACAAATATCAATTTTGCAGGAGAAAAAGAATCTGTAATGATTCTTGGGATAATCTATGTCAGTTTTTTTAGAAGATTGATATGATATCATTATTTGAAATAATAGCAAATTTGTTGCCATGTCCTAGAAGATTTCATTCTCTTTTTTTTTTTACTTTTTTTTTCTTTTTTTTCCCCCTCAATATAAAAGAGTGAGTGGTAGTTTCTTCAGATTTGTTTATATGGTTTGCCAATTTATACGGCTTTGACCTTCCAAGCTACAATACATTTAGTATCATAAATTACAACTGTGTTTTCCAACTTGTCTAAGTCCTGAAATATTACCTGGGAAACCCATCTGAAACAGAACAATAAATAATTCTTATGAGGGGAAAGATTCTATTCCAGTACTTATGCTATAGACACATTTGTTGTGAGCTTCCAAAATTGCTTAGCATCATGGAATTACTGCAGAGAACTGTATTTCCAAAGACATGATGTAAAATTGTGAGCTGTAATATCAGAGCCAGCATATTTAGCTTCTTTCTTGCAAGACTGATATTTTTATTGTATCTTTCACACCAAAAATGTAATATTTTTATATTAAAGAATCAATGTGAATCACATCAGAGTCCAGTATTGCCCTCTAGTTTATAACTAATAAATATAACATATAAATATAATATAATCTACTGTATTTTGTATGAAACTAGGACAATTACTATTGTTTTGATATATTAAGATCAAGAATAAGAATACAACTGTATGTTTCCAAGCAATATTACTGCTTCCAATACCACTCTTTCTGGATATTCCTAACTATTGTTAATTGAAATATTGCCACTCTTGCTTTGAGAATTTTTCCACAATGCCATATAGGACTGTTATTAGAAGGTAAGCTAAACACCTCCTCTTTCCAAAAATAAACTGACAGCTCTCCCCTAATAGGGTGGACATCTGTAACAGGAAATAGTATTTTTAGTGACTGGATTATCACTTCTAAGATGGAGCCTTGTCTCACCTTGCTGCACAAGGGTAAACATATTCCTTGCTAGAGGCAGCAGAAAGCAGTATCTTGATCAATGTGGCTCTGTGTCCCAAAGCTCAGCCAATAGTAAGGTTGAGTATGTATTCACAAGACACCCACACGCATGCACACACATTCCAGGATCAACCCAGACAGTTAGCGTTGCATTGCCAGCATCCACAGAAATGCACATTTACACACACATGCACAGTGTGGCTGCTTGAATCCTGTTCCTGCTTTCTGTCTGATCAGGATGCAGATTCAGTAAAGTATAAATGTATATCCTGTATCTAGTACTTTTAACACTACTTGCTATCTAGTCCAGCTTGAATTTTGCTAGCTTTCACACTTACCCACTCAGAATAGAGAGCACATCCACAGAGAAGATAATTAGAAATTAGAGGTTAATGAGAAAATGGGGCAGACTGGGATGATGAAATGCAAGATTCAGTCTGACAAGCATAAAGACAAAAGACTTGTTTACATCTAAACTGCTTCTTTTATCCCATTTCACCTCCATTTTTTTTCATAGATATTCCTTACCAATTCACCTTGACTATTCTCTTCCCCACCTTTCATCCTTTCCCAAATGTCTTATAAGTCTCATACATTCACGCAATTCATTTGCAGTACTGTGCAATCAGTTTTATACAATCTCCAAACATTATTGGTACACAAATATGACTAAAACAAATTAAATTCAGGAAAGTTTTGAACTTTGTCTTGTACCTGATTTGTGTTCAATATAGTCTGATACTTTGTAATAGAAAGACAGCACCTCATCTACTGTAGAATGGAATAGCTCAAATAGCTATGGGTTCACATGTTCTGCTGCTGACTTATCATCTTTCTTTTGCCTTAAGTCATAAGTCTACATGGCAGAAAACTAGCTTTGCAAGTGAGATTTTTATTTGTTTGTTTGTTTCCAGTGTGCTTGTTTACGTTTTTATTTCCTTATTCTTATGTCTCTCTGGAATGTGATAAAAACTTACAAAGAGCAGAAAGAGCTGATAAAAAATGTTCCTGTTTGTTTCCTTCTTTTTCTCTGCATCCCAACAGACACTGATGTTTCATACAATACATACGAATACATGGGGCTCAAACCAGTACCATGGACAGCAGTCCCGTGAAATCATAGCATCGTAATATCATAGAATGGCCCGTGTTGAAAAGGACTTCAAAGATCATCTAGTTTCAACACCCATACTGTGGGCGCAAATCAATAGACCAAGCTACCCAGAGCCACATCCAGCCTGGTCTTGAATGTCACCAGGGATGGGGCATCCACAATCTCTCTGGGCAACTTGTTCCAGTGCGTCACCACACTCTGTGTGAAAAATTTCCTCCTAATACCTAACCTATATCTCTCCTGTCTTAATTTAAAACCATTCCCCCTTGTCCTATCACTATCAACTCATGTAAACAGTCATCCCCCCTCCTGTTTATAAGCTCCCTTAAAGTACTGGAAGGCCACAATGAGGTCTCCCAGGAGCCTTCTCTTCTTCAAGATAAACAAAGCCCAGTTCTCTCAACCTTCCTTCAAAAAGATGCTCCAGCCCTCTGATCATCTTAGTGGCCCTCCTCTTGACCTGTTTCAAAAGCTCTGCACCTTTCCATTCCTGGGGACCCCAGTCCTGGATGAGGGTCCACTCTATTCTGTTATCTATGTCATTGATAAAAATGTTGAAGAGCATCAGTCCCAAGACCAAGTCCTGGGGGACACCACTTGTGACTGGCCTCCAACCAGACATAGAACTGTAAATCACAGCCCTTTGGTTGCGACCAGCCAACCAGTTCTTAATCCATTGAAATGAAAGAGAGTTTCACAGCTCCAAGGCAGTACATCTTCAAATTGATTCATGTTTTCTTCATGAATTTGTTTTGTTGTTTGTTTGTTTGTTTGTTTGTTTTAATGGGACACTATGAAATGTTATTAAAGCAATGATGCTACAGTAAATGCCACACTAGGCTTTTCTAACTACATGACTTGAACTTTTTTTAAAATATCGTTCTAGTTGCTTACTTCACTAATCTGCTAAATTTTGCTTATCTGTGCAGAGACATATTGATCTTAACTACTGAAACTGCTAATTTCCATTTATGAACTGAAACTGACATAAACCCAGAGGCATAACTTTGAAAATGAGCCACCAGCTTTCAAGTCACTGTTCTTTGGTGTACGTTACTGATTTTGTTGCTGTTGTTGTTTGGGGTCTTTTTGCATGTGTGGCTTTGTTTTTTTGCTTTTTGGACAAATAAGGGTGGGCAACAAGTAGTTCATAGAATAAAGAATCAAAGATTGAAGTTGAGAAGATAGGAAGTTATAAAATCTTAGGGCTTTGGATGCAAAATATTTCACAGTTCAATACCAGATATCCTGTGTTTACTTGCTTCTTTTCAATCTAACAGTCTTTATATAATGTATGTGTTATCTTTCTTGAATAGAAGAAGGTCTTTGAACAGAAAAATACTCTCCTATTCTAATTATTGGAAATGTGCTAAAGTCAAATATTATGTCTAATTTTGGCTCAGTATAAATTCAACCATCATCTCTCTCCCACTTGCTAATCATCCTTCATTTCTCTCCCACCTGCTAATCAAAGATAGACAAAAGGTCTAGTCCCTTCCCACAGATCCTGTAAGCTGTGTTGTCACTTGGTATGATATTTCTTTAATTTATAGAGATGTGTTATAGGAGAATATGCTATGAAAGGAATAAACTTTGGTCAAGTGTTATGTCCTCATTGAAAAAAAAAAAAAAAAGAAAAAAAAAAAAACAACGTATTAACTGAAATCCAGGAAGTTGCTTTTGCCAACTTTGTTGGTTTTCTTTCTGAAAGAAAATTTATCATAACAATTACAAATAAAAGGAAACTAAAATATTTTCTAACTATAAATGATTCTGGATCTTTGTAATTTTTAAAGAGAAAGACAAGAAAGATTGTTATTCCTTTTAATTTTTCTGGACAGATCCAATGTTTTATGTCATTGTCTTTTTTTGTGCATGAAGTACAAAGATATTAATACAGAATCAATAATTTAGGTTGGACATTAAAACAGCAGTGAGATCTCGGGATTGCCTGTGTGGTAATTTGAGTTTAACAGATAAATATATAGAAAATATTTAAGGCACAGACCTTGAGAGTTTCAGTTTCAATTTGATATCTAAATACCCTTTACATTTTTTTCTTAATCTTACAGATTTACTTCCATTAGAGCAGAAAAGCATTATCTACATTTTAGGAATATTTTGACTTAAATGCAGTAAAGACAAATAGATGTTTAAGGATTCATTTTTAACACAAACACACACAAGAATTTTACTGTAGTCCCTGGCTCTGTTTAAAGACTGTAAATCTATGCCTCTTAGAATCCTTGGGTACAGTACCTGAAAAGTATGGCAAAAAAGTTGTGCTTTACAAATACAGGGTGCCTTGGAGTGGATATTTTCTATCTGTGAAAATTATTAGCAAGAACTGAAAATCTTGAATTTCTCTTCAGCCTATAATCATTATATTATTTCAGTAACACTTCTATTGTAACATTTGGAAGGAGGAAGCCTGGAATATTTTCTTCTCTATCCCCATAATTTAGGTAAGACTAAAAAAATTTCTCTGGCAATGCAAAAGACAAGCTGTCAGTGAAAGATACTGACAACTTTATCACTTTATTAAGATTCTGTTCATGCCTAAAACCATGATATTGCTACTCTAATTAAAAGAGAACTACAATGGAGGATTAATAAAATAAATTCCATCTGTCAGTGTTTTTATTTTGAAAGACCTTGTATTAATGTAGCAGGAGCAGCCAGAACAATTTGAAGGAAGACAAGCATTGCTGTGGTGCAATAGCACCATCTATGAGGAAACAAAAATCTACAAATTCTGTGAAGTACTTTCTGTTGAGACTCAGATAGAACACCTCATTTCTGCAGGATAGTGTCACTGAGAAAGGAAAGGAAAGTTATTTGTCTGTTTTGAACTCTTGGTTTCTCATGCATGACCACTGAACAGAGAAGCCAGTCTTACATGCTTTTGGATTCAGGCTTTGGAAAATCACAGAATCAGAAATCACAGAAACACCAAGGTTGGAAAAGACCTACAAGATCATCCAGTCCAACCATCCACCTATCACCAATAGTTCTCACTAAACCATATCCCTCAACACAAAATCCAAACGTTCCTTGAACACCCCCAGGGTCGGTGACTCCACCACCTCCCTGGGCAGCCCATTCCAGTGCCTGACCACCCTTTCAGAGAAGTAGTATTTCCTAATATCCAGCCTAAATCTCCCCTGGTGCAGCTTAAAGCCATTCCCTCTAGTTCAATCACTACCTACACGAGAGAAGAGGCCGACCCCAGCTCGCTACAACCTCCCTTCATGTAGTTATAGAGAGCAATAAGATCTCCTCTGAGCCTCCTCTTCTCCAGACTGAACAATCCCACCTCCTTCAGCCGCTCCTCATCAGGCCTGTGCTCCAGACCCCTCACCAGCTTTGTTGTCCTTCTCTGAACCCGCTCCAGGGCCTCAATGTCTTTCTTGCAGTGAGGGGCCCAAAACTGAACACAGTACTCGAGGTGCGTCCTCACCAGAGCTGAGTATAGGGGGACAATCACTTCCCTGTTCCTGCTGGCAACACCATTTCTGATGCAAGTCAGGATGCCATTGGCCTTCTTGGCCACCTGGGCACACTACTGGCTCATGTTCAGCTGAGCATCAATCAATACCCCCAGGTCCATTTCCTCTACGCAGTCTTCCAGCCACTCTGCCCCAAGCCTGTAGCATTGCCTGGGTTGTTGTGGCCAAAGTGCAGGATCCGGCATTTGGCCTTGAACACCATCCCATTGGCTTCACCCAACTATCCAGCCTGTCCAGATCAAAAAATGAAAGTGGCTGACATGAAAGTTAATTGGTGGACCAGGGTCATGGTATCAGATGTACTCAGAGATGATGTGAAGATGATGTGAAGATTTACAAATTCGGGCTCTTACAGCAGTTTGTGACGTCTGTAGTGTATGTAGTTGGTTTCAGTAAACTCTGAGACTTCTGCAACAGAGGCATCCCAAAAAGATGCATTTTTATGGGATGCTGTGGGAGAATATTTTCAGTTTTCAGATCAAAGTGACACCTAAAACTCATAACAGAGGCAGAACACAACCTGAAACAAGATAGTCGTCCTTTGGGAAGTGCAAAATAAGCATTGGAAGAGAAGATTTACAAAAAGTGTAGACACAGTCAAATTTACACATTCATATGACTCTGCTTATAGTAGATGAGGTAAAAATTCCTGATAATGCAGGGCTGTTAAGATGGGAATATATGAATTACATTCATTCATGCTCACCTCAGAATTTTTCCATTTCATTAATATATACATAGATATATATAAGAACAAACATTTCTGAAGTGATTTCTCTTTAGTTATTGTGGTGCTTATTGTGGTTCTATTGTGGGAATAAGCAACTCCATAGAGATGTGCAGGCTTCTATCAGAAAGTAACACAAAATTGGTGAACCTGATTTCACTGAAAGTATGACAGCCAGTGACCCAGTTTTGTATTTGTAATAACCTACAAATGACCCTCTTCAGAAATAAAAACATTCAGATCAGTTTGCTATCTCACTATGCTTTCTTGATTATACGGAGAAAATTGACTTTTTTTTTCTATTGAAGTTACATATTTAATTTGAGTTGCTCAGTGAACAAAGAGAAAATTACAGGGTGACTTATTAACATTCAAACATTAAATAAATCCATGCAGAAAGTATTTTAAAAAAAAAGGAAAAACGGGAAGCTCTTCTTTCTCTGTTAAAACTGACATAATAACTGAGATTGAACTACAGAAAAGACTTGAAATGCAAAGCACTAGAAAAAGTTTCCTGAGGAAGCTACAAATCCTATCACAGAAGCTTCTATGAAATTCAACACAAGCATCTGTTACAGATGATGAAATTGAACTTGATCCTGTCATCAGGAGAAGGCACAGACTAACATAGAGATCCAGTCCAGAAAAACTTTCTATAATTATAACATCAAATTCTCCACCAAACTTCTTGTTGTGTACTGACCTGTGATAACTGGCCTAACTGATATGGTCTGTCTTGTAGATTGTCCCTTAGAAACCAGAATATGAAGCCTTTCACTGAAAAATCATGTCCTTGCTAAGGCTTCCGGATTCAAATTTGTAACCCCTTTCTCAAAGCAGCTTCTATGCAATGGATTACCAAATTGCCTTAGTGTTTCTTAATTTGGAGGATTGTTTTTGGATACACTCATTCTTCTATAATACATGAGTGAAACAATATTGAGCCCGAAACTCTTCACCTTTGAGGTAGTCCTGCAAAAAATCAGCTTATATCAGCTTCTTGATGAAGCTAACATTTTTGATCATTGAGTAGCTAGATACATGTTGACTATTTATCCATCTGCTCTCCAGTTCATGAAAACACATTGAAAATGCAAGGCAGGAGAAGCTCTGAGCCTTCAGACATGATGTGAGCTTTCTAGTTCAAAATGATAAGCCAGGAACTGTGCTGTGTAATACATTCCCTGGAACAAGTTCAATTCCACAAGGACTCTTGCTTTATGACTTCATACAATTGACATTGCCTCAGATACTGGCTCTGCAATAGAAGAGGCTGTAGGGAGACTGAACATGTGCAGGTTGTACATTTTAGCCTGCCAAGAGTTACAGATGTGATGGCTCCTACTTTCATGTTCACATTTTAATTGAAATTTCTAGTCTGTTCAGTTCTTGTGAGCCGAAAGCAACACTTGCATAAGGTCAAACATTTAAAACTTGGCAAGGAAAAGACTTTAATTTCCAAACTTTTCAAAAGCACTCTTCATTCTATGTCTGCTTTTGATTTGCATTTACTTCTCCTTCACCTATTCTGGTGATATTTCTTAATTTACCTTTTCTTTTATTTACAGTATTTACTTTCAGTTAGATAATACCTTTAGGATGGACTTTTTCCTGAGACTAAGAAAAGAAGCAAAGGCTTCACTGTATGGAACACGTAAGAAAATAAGCACTAACACTTTTAATATTCAGGAATCCAAAGAGATTGTAGAAATACTTTTGAAATAAATATTTTGGCAATGAAAAAATAAGGCTTTAACCTAAAAGACTTTACTAACACAAGAAAGCAATTTTGAAATCAACTATGGATTACTGTATGAGCCTGTAGTGAGGACAAGGCTGTGAAAATTGCCAGTATTGTTCTCTATGCTGAACCAAATCAGAATTCTTGTGAAATGTTATGTGCCCTGATTTCCCTGCTGATAAAAACAAATAATTTTAACTATTGTCAGGTTTATTCTGGCTTGCTTAGAAAACTTGCTTAGGAAAGTTTCTCGTAACTCATTATTAACATAAGGAAAGCTGCAATGAGGTGCTGATCCCGAGCATGACCTTGAGATACTGCAAACACACTATTTTGAATTACATCAAATTAATAAGTTAATAATATTTTCTACGTTCCAGAGATGTCTCAAAAATAATACTATGCCTTGTTTTCAATATGTGTAGATTAACTCAGGGAAGGAAACAGTAAAAAAAGTTCATAATAACAAGACTCCTCTCAGAGTTACCAGAAGTTCCAAATCATTCAGCATTCCTGAGTTCAATTTTTATTCTATATTTGTAGGCCTGTCACTGGATGCTGAACCACTGCTGTAACTTTTAGTAAAAATCCACAAGAAAGGACATCACCTACCTAGGAATAAGAAACAAATGTATTTTCTCATGGAAAGGACAATGCATTTGACTATGTAGAAGCAACAAGAGTGAAGAGAGCTATGAACTATTGACCAAGCTGTTTATTTACATTTTTTATGGCTGTCCATTATGTTATCATCACGTTCTGAGTGGTTCCCTCTATTTTTATTTATCTACTCTTATCCACCTGCTAAACTGTGGATTAAGTAAAGAATCTTTGCACAATATCTATCTTCATTTCCAACATCCAATATAAGGTCTTGGAACAGATCATCCTAGATGACATGCTTGATCACATGAGAAAAGGGCGTGTGATCCATGACAGCCATCATGGCTTCACCAAAGGGAGTTCATGCTTGACCAATCTGGTGGCCTTTTATGATGGACTGACGGCATCAGTGGACAAGGGAAAGGCGTCCGATGTCATTTACCTGGACTTGAGCAAGGCCTCTGACATGGTCCTCCACCACATCCTTAACTCCAAAATGGAGGGATGTGGATTTGATGGGTGGACCACTCAATGGATAAGAAAGTGGTTGAAAGGCTGCAGACAGGGTGGTCATCAATGGTTCTATGTCCAGGTGGAGGCTGGTAATGAGCGGCGTCCCCCAGGGGTCTGTCTTGGGACCGGTGCTCTTTAACATCTTTATCAATGACATCACTGATGGAATCGAGTGCACCCTCAGCAAGTTTGCTGACGACACCAAGCTGAGTGGTACAGTTGACACGGTTGAAGGAAGGGATGCCATTCAGAGGGACCTCGAGAAGCTAGAAAGGTGCGCCCGGGTGAACCTGATGAGGTTCAACATGGCAAAGTGCAGGGTTTTGCACTTGGGCTGGAGGAATCCCAGGCATCCACACAGACTGGAAGGAGAGGTCCTTGAGAACAGCCCTGCAGAGAAGGACCTGGGGGTCTTGATTGATGAAAAACTTAACATGAGCCAGCAGTGTGCCCTTGCGGCTTGGAAGACAAATGGTATCCTGGGCTCCATCAAAAGAGGGGTGGCCAGCAGGGACAGGGAGGTGATTGTTCCCCTCTACTCTGCTCTTGTGAGGCCCCATCTGGAATACTGCATCCAAGCGTGGAGCCCCCAGTACAAAAAAGACAGGGAGCTGTTGGAGAGGGTCCAGAGGAGAGCCACAAAGATGATCAGGGGACTGGAGCACCTCCCCTATGAAGACAGGCTGAGGGAGCTGGGCTTGTTCAGCCTGGAGAAAAGAAGGCTGTGGGGTGACCTCATTGCAGCATTTCAGTACCTAAAGGGAGCCTACAAACAGGAGGGGAACCAACTCTTTGAAAGGGTAGAGAACTGCAGAACCAGGGGAAATGGTTTTAAGGGGAGGGAGGGGAGATTTAGGTTGGACATCAGGGGGAAATTCTTTACAAGAGAATGGTGAGGTGCTGTAACAGGCTGCCCAGAGAGGTTGTGGATGCCCCGTCCCTGGAAGTGTTTGAGACCAGATTGGATGTGGCCCTGGGCAGCCTGGTCTAGCATTAAATGTGGAGGTTGGTGGCCCTGCATGTGGCAGGGAGGTTGGAGTTTCATGATCCTTGAGGTCCCTTCCAACCCTGGCCATTCTGTGATTCTATGATTCTGTGATTCTGTGTCTTTTGTTTGCTTGTTTGTTTGTTTTATTGCCCATTAGGTATTGATTCTCATTACTCATATCAGAGTAAGCCACTATTTCTTTCTTTGAAGATATGTTAGAAAGTGTCAACGTAAAATGATGCACAGGCTTTTTTTTAGAAATCTGTAGAGGTCTAAGATAAAGTTTTTCCTTATGCTATACATCATAATTAAGAAGAGATACTTTTCTACTCATATATGGGCACTTGTCACAGCCTTTATCACCTGAATATTCAGCATGGAAAGATTAGTTGAAAGACTTATTTTAGCCACTAGATGGTAGCAAGACTGCATTCCTGCAGTAAAGCAGACTATCTGTTCAGTTTGATTTTGTGCCAAAAATAATCAGAACTAATAGGGTGGCAAGTGATCATCAGTACGCAACTCAGTCTTGAGATGAATTTTTCTAACTTTAGTATTTAACCTCTGCATAAAAGGTTTTTATGTTCTGAATCTGTCATCAGTCTCTAATTCAAACTTCTACTTCAAACATTTTTTCTTTTTTTCTTTTTCATTTATTTTTTCTTCATTTTCCTATGAAAAGAAAAAGGAAAGGAGGGAGGGGGAGAAAGATCATACACTCAGCATTAAAAGGATTTCTGAAACTATTGCAATGTATATAAAATTAGGATGTTCGTAATTTTGTCTACTGCTGTCTCTCTCTTAGCTGCCTCCTTCAAAATCACAGTGTTAAAAAATAGTGGTAGAAATATATTTTTTAAAATCATTATTATTAATGGAAACTTAAAATTCCCATATTACCTCTTAAGCAAGTAATGTTTCACTGATAAATGCAAATATCCATAAATTTTATTAAACCCATCACACAATTCATCAGGATGTTTCATATGTCTCTGTGTTGATTACTTCTGATTGAAAGGACACTGGTGTTTCTTGATGTCTTTGTTTCTTCCACCTGGGACTAATTTTATTCCTAGTAGCACCTAGTAGTTAATTTTATTCCTAGTACCACCATGGTACAGTGCCACATTTTAGATCAAGTATGAAAATAATGTCGATAGCACATTGATATTTTATTGTTGCTGAGTTGTGCTTACACTAATCCAAGGATTTTAGGTTCAGCTCAGAACTTACACTTCAGAGCTGATTCAGATTTCTAAATCCTGCAGTGCATTCCAGAAAAATACAAACTATCCTCAGACAAAATGACCAAGGCAGCATGAACCAGATATGCATTCACACATCTGACTGCTCTTCAGGGATGTATCTTAACTATATCTAGAAGTGGCTTTCTTAATTTTTGTACTTCAGCATCTGTCAGATCTTAGAATAGGCTCATGAAGACAAAACATGATGTTCTAAGTAAAAGGGAAGGCTGAGGAAAAAAAATGTACAAATACTTTGGCTTGAAAGACCAGAACAGAACTTTAAGAGATTGCACAAGTATCTCTCGTGTAAAGTTCTTGGCTGTTCCTTAAATCATATATGATACCATATCTGACCTCACAGCAAGTATGGCTTCAGTGTCTCAAAAATATGCACTTCTAAAAACATATGCAGCTATAAATTTATTTCCTTCACAGTATTCAGTCTTCAGGATCACATTTTAAAAAACTATTTATAGCAGAAAGTATTACAAGAGTTTGTATGTGTCTGAATATTACAGTAATAACCAACCAGGGCTTTGGATCTAATGAAGGATTTATCAGAACTGTTAAAGCTCCTCACATTTTCTTTGTATCTCTGGATAGAGCATAACAAGAATCCTTTGTCTGTGACTGTAAAAACTGCTATTTAGTTAGCATAGAACTGGATATCTTATAAAAAATAATTGTAACTGAAAGTATTTTAATACTGTGAAACAATAAATCCTTCTTGTCCCTTCTAAAACTTTATTTGATTCAAAACTTTGTTTGTTAATCATATTTTATTCTGTCCTAAAGATAAGAAACAAAACAAAGCACTATAGTAAGGTTAAGCAACACATTCCGAGCTCTCAAAAATAACCTTATTTAATTTCATTGGTATTTACTGCACTGTGAAAATTTGGGATTTTATCTCCATTCAAAAAACAACAAAAAATATTTTTGGAATCTGTCACTCTCCCAGGAAAAAAATGCCTCTGCACATCAGCATGAATCTTTTTTTTTGGCTTTGGCCTTATCTTGCTCAGGAAGAAATAACCCAGCCATGGTGCTGACTCTCCTTGTGCTCCTGCTACCTTTCACTCTACTCTCTGGTCTCCGGTCTGACATCAGTGATGTTCCTGCTGCTCCTGTCTGTAGCCAGTTTGGAAAATATTTATTGAATTAGCCTTTTGAGCAAAGTATTAAATAGTTTTCTTAGCTATCACTGTGGTCTTTAGAAATGAGATATTGCAGTTACATACTTTGATAGTATAAATATACAATGACCTAATTAAGAAGTAAATTTATTTTCCTGTTTTTAAAGTCTTATGCCATTCACAGGACAGTGATATGGGCAGTTTTGGAAAGGAAGCCATGTGGAAGCTTTACAGTAACATTTGGAAGAGCACATCTGCAAAAAGGCCTGGATTTCTCGATTCAGTTGATCTCTCAGAAAAAAAATCATCACAGATCTGATAAAAAGTCAGAGTCCTCAGAGCAAGTAATGTGCTTGCTAAGCCTTCTACTCAGAGACTGAAACCAGATCAGAACTGAACATGTGGAACTCACAGGTTAGCTGGGGATTACAGGAGCCTTTGCTTATTTATTCAAGTGTCCATCAGTACCCTTCATTCCTTCATGACAGATGTCTAGGTTCTATCCTTCACTTGAGCTTCTGACTGATAAGCCTGATAAGGGTTTTGTGATTTTACAGGGAGAAAATAAATAATGATGATAATCATCATCATAATAAATTTAACTCTCATCACCATCTGACTGTGCTTAATATATATGCTATATTTGTCAGTTCCACTTCATTTTCTATGACTGCTAGCTCCTAGAGTCATAAAATCAAAGTATCGTTTATGCTGAAAAAAAAATCAGATCAAGTCCAACCATCCACCTAATAATACAAGCCTACCACTAAAACATGTCCCTAAGTGCCACATTCACACATCTCTTAAATCTTCTGCTGTCATATAGTGTCACGTAAGCAATAAGCAATTCCTTTCATGTAGATGTAAAGCTTCTGTCTCTGAGTTCCCATTTAAGTAAGAGTTGACATCTCACTGTATTGGAGGTTTCCTTGTTTAACATGATACAATCTTAAAAGCTCCTACTAAGTCTGAAAGGCAGTAACTGCATACCAGGACTCAGAGAAAAGGACAGCAACCTCTGCTGATAAAAATTTGGAGAAAAATGAGGATGCTTGTGTGGATAATCTGTTCTTCATTTTGGACATAAAACTCATCCTGCATGGCTTAGAAGCACACCAGCAAGACATGCCTTTTCCAGACAGTTTAACCTCAATAAAATGCTACTTATACCATATAGCAATAAATGTAAATTCAGTTACTGATGGTGTTCAATATTGTACAGATAGACAACACATGTCTGGGAGAGCTCCATGTAGGAAAGGTATCAACAGGGCACTGAAAATATGTTAGACTCATAGACATGATTGTGCCTGGGCCATGAGGGTAAAGATTTGCCACTCTGTGACAGGGTGCTTTATCATGACCCTCTGCTTCCTCCTTCAGCCTGGCTGTTAGACACAAGTCCTTGCTAAGGCAGATAATGAGCACACTGCTGGTTACAACTCAGTCCTGGCTCAGATAGGAACCACAAATCCTTCTCAAACTGAGTGCTGAAAGAGCTAATGGTAGACACCTGATTCAACAAATGAGGGTCAATCAAGCATACACTAAAAAGTGTGACTATGAGTCAATCATCATATCCCATAAACAGTGAATAGCCCAAAAGCTCCCTCAAGCTGCATGGCAGTTGGCTGTATGACAGGATCCTGCACTTTCTGTCCTAATTAAATACATAGAATCATAGAATCATAGAATGGCCCGGGTTGGAAGGGACTTCAAGGATCATGAATCTCTAACACCCTTGCTGCAGGCAGTGCGGCCAACCTCCCCTAGACCAGGCTGCCCTGGGCCCCAATCCAATCTGACATTGAACACCTCCAGGGACGGGGCATCCACAACCTCTTTGGCAGCCTATTTCAGCACCTTAACACTCTCACTTCCCCCCGACATCCAGCTTAAATCTTCCCTCCAACTTAAAATCATTTCCCCATGTCCTGCTCTTATCTACCCTTTCAAAGAGTCGACTCCCTTCCTGTTTGTAGGCTCCCTTTAGGTACTGGAAGGCTGCAATGAGGTCATCCCACTGCCTTCTTTTCTCCAGGCTGAACAAGCCCAGCTCCCTCAGCCTGTCAGCTACACTTGTCTCTGTTTAAGGAATGAAACATAAACCAGTAAAGGATAAAATAAGAAGAGGAAAACTATTATTTAACTTGAAAGATTCCAACTTGTAGATGAAGGATTATACTGATCAAATAGTTTAGGTAGACAGATTTCTGTAACCTGGTAAGATTGAAAATACTTATGTTGCATAGCTGCAGCTGTTTCTGCAGCATGGGAGATTGTCTCATCTCTCAAATCTCTACAGTCAAGGCACTATAAGAAGCAGAAAACCATATTAGGTCATTAATATGGATAAGTCAAACAACCACAGAAATGCTCACATGTTTTTTGATGGAAGGAAACAATCCTTGATATCCCTGAGATATATATTAATATTTTTCAACAGCTGCTACCTATCTTTTTGATGGTAGGATATAAAAGTGATGGTTTTAATTTTTTTTTTATACTGGACTGACCTACATCTCATGGTCTACTGTTAACTGTGCTTTCATATGACTTTCACTATAATTATACTTGGGTATTTGTAACTAAAACCATCTGAGATATTTCTGAGATTCCTCTACTCTGGAACTACAGCAATTAAAATAGTGATTATGTAGGATGAATCATTGCAATGACTTGGAATTCTAGCAAACAAATTTGCTCCCCCTTTTACATATTATATACCAATGAAAAATTACTGAGTTAATAATCAAAGAAAGATATTCCTATGTTCTGTCCTTGATGTTAATCTGATGAATACATTCCAGAACATTGCAATAACTCTCTTATGTCAGTCTTCAAGAAATCTTTAACGATGCTTCAAAGTTTGTTAGGAACCAGCAGGATGGATTGAACTGAGTTTGGCACCTGAACATACAGATACATGCTCAGTAGAATTTTTTCTTCAACTCCCACGGCTTCTTCTTAATTAATTACTTGATAAATTAAAAAAATCTCAGTAGCTGCTCAACCTTAAGGCCTTCCTAAGGCTGCCATTCCAGACATAAATTGTGATGACAGAAAGTCTACATTTCTCACGTATCATTGGAAAAAGAAGTTCTGGACTTGAGAAGCATAATGTTTTGCTGCCAGTTATACACCTAGCCTGAGTTGCTGACAGTTTCCTTTTCCTTTCACACTCAGACAACATCTCTGGTTACAGAAAAAGATATGAAGGCCTGGATAAAGAAATGGAAAAATATATTTTGGAGGGGGAAAATAGTGAACTTCTGAGCCAGCTCTCTGATGCCTGCTATATTGAGAAGATTGTGACAGAATCTCCTAGGTCTGAATTATGATGAATTTCTGAGCAAGAGAATTTCTGAATGCCTTCATCTACATAAAACAGCAAACAAATGAAAGCAGGAACCATATATGTGAGAGTGTTTACTCTCTGCCTCCTCTGAAGTGACTTCCCAAACTAGTGAAAATAATTCTTTAGTCTAATATGCCAGAGAGCCACAGCACTGCTTGAAGGAATAGTTGGAGACACAATGGGGAAAAAGAGGAAGCAGAAACCACACAAATTCAGAGCTACAAAATATAGTAGAAGGAAAAACACTGGAAAGCAAAAGAAGAATAAGACACATCATTAATTAGTAGTGCACCATGAGATTAAATCATCAGGGGATTTTAGAACAGTGGTAGGTCCGTGAAGTTTGTTTTTTTTGTGCCTACTATTCTATACTATATATTTTGATGAAAGAAAGAACTTGCCTATAAGATATTTCTGTGGGAGTGCGGTGTGTTTCTTGGGGGAGGGAGATTTCCTTCCTTCAAAAGATTTTGCTCCTTTAGTCTTGTATCTAATGAGAACCAAATGGATCCTGGATACTAGTATTTTATAAGGCCTGGTGAACAGATATTAGAACTTTCACCTGCTGTAATCTTAGCTAAAACACAGCTTGCAATGAGGAGAAAGAGTGCAGTATCCCACAGCCTTCTGGAATTAAATCTTTCAATTTATAGATAATAAATCACTTAAAGCTGAAAACCACATTTAAGTAACACCTCATTGAGTCTTTTAAAAAACATTTTCTCTTGGTCAACCACATGTATAAATAGAGTTGAATAAAAATGATTTGTCTTGTTGATAATGAGACTAAAAGCACCAGTAGTGGAATAATAATACATGCTTTCAGAAAAATCCCGTTAATGTTCTTTAAAATAGTTCCCATTGCTCAGATGAAAGCACTTCTGTTCTTCTGTTAGAAGATAGGAAGGAAATATTAAAGGAGAAAGCCTTTTCTTTTCTTTTCTTTTCTTTTCTTTTCTTTTCTTTTCTTTTCTTTTCTTTTCTTTTCTTTTCTTTTCTTTTCTTTTCTTTTCTTTTCTTTTCTTTTCTTTTCTTCTCTTTTCTTCTCTTTTCTTCTCTTTTCTTCTCTTTTCCTCTCTTTTCCTCTCTTTTCCTCTCTTTTCCTCTCTTTTCCTCTCTTTTCCTCTCTTTTCCTCTCTTTTCCTCTCTTTTCCTCTCTTTTCCTCTCTTTTCCTCTCTTTTCCTCTCTTTTCCTCTCTTTTCCTCTCTTTTTTTCCTCTCTTTTCCTCTCTCCTCTCCTCTCCTCTCCTCTCCTCTCCTCTCCTCTCCTCTCCTCTCCTCTCCTCTCCTCTCCTCTCCTCTCCTCTCCTTTCTTTAATAGAATTGAAGGAGTGTTGAGGTATTCTTTCAGGAAAGTGTTATTATGGTGAAAGGAGCTAATGTTTTATTCAATGTGGATTACTAATGTAGATATTCTAGGATGAAACCCACCATTACAGATATACTGTGGGAAAACAGATTTTCATTTATTTTTCTTCTCCTAGATTATTTTGTTCTTGCTTTTTCTTCCAGAATAAATATTTAGGACTTGTGTTAATAGACAGACTCGCTGGCAAATTAACTCTCCAGTAACCCATACTGCAAACAAGTTGCATGATAGTACTTTGGTTGTTTTTATTTACAAATATTCCACAGTTTATCCATGTGAAAATGTCTCTGTAGACAGTTAACTGCAACCCACATCTCAGAGATGCTATTTAGTGAATACACTGAGGAAAAACATCAATTTCTTACTTTCAAATCAGCTTATGCAGACTTCAAGTTTTCACAGTGAAAAAACAATGTTGGAGGGTGACATAGCATCACAAAAAATCTTTCAGCAAGGACATCTTGTATGACTCTAGGGCAAAGTATGAGATATTGTAGAATCATTGCAGGGTTGAAAAGCCCAAGTACTGCTCAGGCATTTCTGAGAAAGTATAACACTCACAGAACGTGTTTCAGAAATTATAGAAATAATCATAATTGTTTTTCCATGTTAGGACCAACGACATGTATTGCTCAGCAAGGATTTATTTTAGGAAATGAGACTGAAAAGCAATGAGCTGTGCTTAAGACACAAGGCAATGTCCATTAGAAGGAAGTCAGCCAGTTTCCTGGTAGATTCAAGGTAGATAAGAGATAAAAAAAAAAAAAAAAAAAAAAAAAACCTCATCCAGCTGCCTTCCTTCTAACAGCTTTCAAGCTGCTTCATCTTACACTAAATCTAACATTAATTACATATAAGTTCATGCAAGAATGCTAATTAAAACAGTATACCTAACACATACTCTTATGTCTTCCAGGCAACAAGAACATAGCTAGGAACAGACAGCTGTATGGGAGGATAAGAGGTAATTGACCCTGCAGTTGTTAGGCTAATTTATAAAGGGAAATCTCTTGCCCAACTGTTGTTTCATCTGCTCTCTCCTAAAAAATGGCCATAGCAGAAGCATTCTTTTTATATAAGCTATTTGTATATTGTCACGAAGACTAATTACTTAAATGAGGAGTTCTACAACCACAGGAAATAAGGAAAGCTTGTGCTCCATATATTTCTGCTTCATGCTTTACTGACTTTTGAAACTTTCGAAAGTTTCCATGTCTGGGATCTGCTTAAAACCTCTTCCTGTGGGGGAGAGGCATGAACACGGACATCCTCTTTTTTCCTCCAAGAGACATAACATGTAGGTTTTTTCCCTTGCTGAAGCTGCTTGTCCATTTTCACAAAAGATGTAGGACCTTATTTATTTTTGATGCTTCTACTCCCTTGCTGAATTCTTCTAATAAAGTATCATTTTCACTGGGAAGAGAATGGAAGAGCAAAATTAGGAAAGCACATGGATGGGCACACTAATGGCAGAAGTTTCATGAGTTTTGTTGCTTTGTCAAGTCAAAACCCTCGCACATGGATGTCAAATACAGCAATTTTATTTACATACACAAGACTGTTGATTTCATTCCAAGCGTTCTAGAAAAATTCTGTAATAAGGAAACCCACAAAGTTGTGCATGAACCCATGAAAACTTAATTGGCCTCTCAGTACAGACAAAAACATGAATGCCTTAATATACTTGCCAGGTGATTTTTAAGATCCATTATTCCCCAATGTAGAAAGAAATGATGACACATAACTCAAAGGTTCCCTCCAAACAGCATGAGATGAAACTTCTAATTTCCTATTACCATTTCTGTACTGTTGAATTGAGTGCAAGCCACAGCATTTGGATTCAGACATGAATCTGAACTCCCTAAAAGTGCTTATGCCTGAGGTTTGGGGTTTGATTTATTATAGAGATAAAATGGCCACCTACGTGCATTTATCTAGATCCCAGTCTACATTTTATGCTTAAAGGTAATCAGAAATTTGACTTAAAGTTACCAAGAAAAAAAAAAAATCTTTGTGAAATCAAAGTTAACATTTTCAAACACTTGTCATTTAGCTTATGGCAAAAATTCATAGGAATTTCTGGAATGCAGACAGGGGGTGTTTAACAAAATTAATAGAAGATTTGAGTCTAACCCTTTAGATGAAGGTCTCAGTCAATGCTTGGTAAAAGAATGATGTTTTTCTTTTTTCCCTTAATTAAAAAAAAAAACAGTTTAAATTAGTCTTTGGGCTGCCTCCTGAAGTAATTTAACATCTACTCCACTCCACTGGCATTCATTGACTCTACTGCATCTTAGAAAATTAAAAAGATTTTGAAAAAACCTCAGGGTTATGTTTGCAAATTCTTATAACTGTTAATACCATATATTTTTTTGAACATTTCATAAGGTCTAGAATATTTGGTGTTAATTTTGTTTGGCAGTCAAATAAATGCTAAGGAATGTATTTTTAATTCATTAACATAGTATTGTTTAGAGATTTCAAAGATGATTTGCTTAGAGACAAAACTTTTAAATGATACAAATTTACACAATACTTATCTACATTATCTGTTATTCACCTCTAGATATTTTATATACTGTGCTAAAGCATGAAGGGAAGAATAAAATTGGTTAAACCACCCAAAGTACCCAGTAACATTATCTGCAGCTGTTCATACTTCAACTGCTAGGAACACTTCTTCCTAATTAGGCAGCTACTTCTGATGACTGACAAATTTATCCAAACTAAAAGCTGAGTATCTTTTATATTTGTTTAAAGGCTAGTAACTTAGAGAGAGAAGAAATATGATTAGTTACTGCACTTTTAACTTAGATGGCACCCATAATTTTACTGAAAGCTCATAATGTTTGGTGGTGTTTCTCTACTTTTCTTCAAAGCATTGGATGTCAGGTTTACATGAAATTGTAGCTTTCATCTCCCCAAAATAAAAAACAAACAAACAAACTTGAGTTTGTTCTACAATTGATTTGTTTAAAAGTATAGGTTGGTAGTCATTGCAGCCTACCAAGTGCTAGAATATTTATCTTCTGTATGTTATGCTGACTTTTTTTGGATGCTAAGAACTGAAAAGAAAGTTATTATTTTGTGCTCCTAGGTGCGTGGTTACTGTTAAACATTTAAGAAGGATAAATAGCGTAGATCAGTGTATGACTGACTGATCTGCTGATGAACTAAATCCATTTAATTCATACATCAGGAAGCTCCTAAGCCTGAAGCATTCTGTATGATAAAAATCAAGTTTTCTGTCTTCTCATGACAGCCGACCACAAAGGACACTAAGGAACAAAAAGATTTCTGGAAGCAAAGGGAGGAAAGGAATCAATCCACTCTGAATATTGTTAGTGTTAAAAAAATAGAATGCTTCTTAAATTTTGAATATAGCAAAGTGACAAATGCTGGGTTAACCATTTGCTTTTCTTATTCCTGATTTTCAAAATGGCTGCAGCAAGTGAAAAAAAATCTTAAGGTTTCTTTAATCTTATCAGGTAAAATAAGTCCAGCATATGGTCCAGCATATAGATAAGGGGAGATTAGGCTGAATAAAGCCATCTAGTTTCCTCTCATTTTGGATTGCATTAATTGTTTCTCATAGTGTAAAGGGGGGCTTGTATCTGCATTCTAAAGTAGGAAAATCACAAATAAGTCTTGGTATAGCAATGTTAGCCTATAAAGAAGATTAAACAGGATAATATGTTAATACAGTTTCAATCTATATTGAATAAGCTGTGTAAATGATATATACCTTCAGACAGAAAGGGTGAAGAGATAGGAAAGATCTGTTCATAAGAGTAAGACTGTAAGATATATGTTTCTCAGAAATAATCGTGTGGTCTAATTTCATTATTCAATTCCAAACAGACAGAGAAACTTTCCTTACTACATGGAGAAAAAGTCATCCTGAGAACCATGTTTTATATCTGAAAATGGACTTATATGCCACAGAAAGACTTGACAATTCATTGCAGAACTCTTCCACATCAGAGTAACTACATCAACTGCTCTTTATTTTTTGGATAGTTTATAAACCCTCTTCTCCAGTTTAAAAGTAAAAACTTGATGGAAAACACAGCATTTGCAGATGAGAAAAATCATTTCCTGTAAAGTATTGCTCTTCTTTTTTTTGTGAATAGCTGTTTACAAAACAGAGTTGGTTATTTTCTTCTGTAGTTGGTGTTAGGTGCCTAATCTATTAGGACAGTAAGAACCTATTGGCAATTAAAATCAACCTAAGGCATGAATTTTTCTTTCACATCTACTTCATGCCTGAGAACCTCAGTGCAAAAGCAATAAAACACATACACAATGAAAGACTGCCTGGATGCAATCTTTTGGTCCACATTTTCTGAAGAAAAAAAGAGTTCTAGACAAAACTGAATTTACATTTAAAAAAAAAAAAAAAAAATAAGGCAAGGCAAACTGAAACTTGCATTTTTAGAATAGTTAAGGTTATAAAAGACCACTAACATAATCTAGTCCAACTGTCAACCCATCACCACCATGCCCAATAAACCATGTCCCTCAGTGTCACAACTCCAGGTTTCTTGAAGATCTCCAGGGACAGTGACTCCACCACTTCCTTAGGCTGCCGATTCCAATTGAACCTGAGCAAATCCTGCATTTCCATAAGCTAACTTAGCCTGTTGATTCTTTGAAATAAACTACAAACTCTCTGATCCAATTAAGACTAGTTTTTTTTTTTTTTCTTATTAATTACTAGTTAATTAAGAGAAAAGCATTTCAGGCAACTGCCCTGATGGAAGGAAATATCGATAGGAAGATCAAAAACTGGGAGAAAGGAGAGATGCTATGGAATAATTAAGTAAAATAATGTAGATGTACATGGATGCTATGGAGTAATTAAGTAAAATAATGTAGAGGTACACGGGATGCTCCAAAAGTAAGGACTCCTATTTTATTATGTTGGCCCACAACATCAAAAGTGGATGCTTGTGGTACAGCAGTAGACATTGAACCTTCCCACCAATATCCTATTACATTTTGTTGCCTTGTGACAGATGGCAGCTGAGGGTAGTGTGACAAAATGGTGTCTGACATGGAAGTAAGTATGAAGAAAAATGTGTGTCATCAAATTCCTCCACACAGGAGGAATTGGACCCACTGAATTCATGAATGGTTGTTAAACATTTATGGAGATCAAACTGTGGACATCAGCACAGTGAGGCAATGGGTGGCAACAATGACAGTGGCTCACCTCAAATAGTACAAATTTTTATGAGTGCAGTGTGCACTCTTGTTCATTGCTGGTGAAAATACATAGCTAATTGTGGTGACCGTTGAAAAATATTGTTTTGTAGTCAAAAAGTTGCTCTTTCAAAAAATACTATTGTGCTCTTTGTATCTGTTGTAATTTCCATGGAAATGAATATGAGATATCTCTTTCAGAGTGACCTATATGTATACTTCCTTTCTAAAGCACTTCTCTGGGTACACTGAAATTTAGAGGCTCTTTCTTCCAGTTCACAATAAGCACAATTCAGATTTTTGCTCAGAAGCCTTGCTTATAGGCCTTCTAGTGAACGTCCCAGAAAAAGGAAGTCGATTCTGTTGCCTAACAATTAGATGCACATGTTGACTGTAATTGTAGTTCTGAGTTAGATAGAAAGGACTTTTACTGCTACATTTTTAGTTGAACATGTGGAATTCTACCCAAGCTGTAGATTTTGCTTAAAATATGTCTGGTAAAGAACACAAAACAATTCTGTAATATTTTCTTTCTGGTTGATGCAATCCAGTTTTCCAATGTTTATTTATGATTTCACCACCAAACTGAAGCATTAGCTGCTTATAATACCTTGGTCTTCATAACCACCGTCTTTAAGAAATAAAAAAAAAACCTTTTCTCTTAATAAGATTGCATCTGTATGCATGAAATATTTTGCCTTAGTACTTAGCTTTCATTAGCCTGCATGAACTATATGACTTCCAAGGTTAGTGTGAAGAATTTTTAAATACTTTTGTCTTGGCTACAGATTGGCAGAATATTTCAGCTAGTTAAATTTAGACATTCTTTTAAAAGTAAAATTTTCATGTATTTTGGTTCCTAGACAAGATAGTTCATGTTTTAGAGACTCTTGTCTTCCCTACAGTCCTATATTAGAGACAACAATTCCAATCAGATATGACTTATAGCAGTAGTTCTATTCACTGCAGTTCTGAAAAGCATTTTTGCCACAAGGTGGCAAACTATGTCTACAGGTTTAAATCGAAAACAAGATGTAGAGGTGTCAAAACTTCTCTAAAAGCCTTGTATTTCCTCTGCTCAAACAAACAAACAAAAAAGTGACATATCAATATCTGATGCATCTGTACTGTATGGAGATAGAACACTTTTTTTCTTATGAAATAAGAAGTCATGCAGAGGGGGAAAGAGGCATTCATCATGTTAGTACTTTTAACACAACTCACAGAATGTTCATTTAAACAAACCTTTCAGGTCTTTCTAACAAAGTCTTCTAAATAGAATAAAAGCAAAGTATGAGTCTATGGAAACAGCTGCTAAACTTCTGAATAAATTTTAACATAATTATTAGAGATATCTTGTTGAATTTAAGACTGGGATCAAAACTTCTCCAGCTGAAAGTAACATTTTGAATGATCTTCAACGAAGACTTACATGACATACAAATACACAGATCTTCATAAAAATCTTTTAAAAACACACAGACAAAACAACAACAACAAAGCAACCCTCTGCAACTAAACAACGACAAAATAGCCTTATTGCAAAACAAGTGTAGTTTGTCACCCATTTTTTCATGTATGATTTAAATAGAATGCAAGACAGGTACATAACCTTATTAATGGACTTACCAATGAAAAATAATTTTTTTGAAAAAGCAACAAGAAAAAGCAACTTCTTTTTCCTTAGCCTTTTTTTTTTTTTTTTTTTTTTTTTCAATTACAACAAATATCTCAAGTACAGAGATCCTTAAAAAGAAATCTGCAAGAAAGGATGAAAGGATGAAAACTACACAGGCTTCTCTTCTGCTTTCTGATGTTTCATTGAAGTTGCATTTAATAGCCCAATGTTAGAAAAGTTTATGATTATATCCATGATTATGATCATATAAACAAAGCTAATAAATACAACTGTGTGAACAATAGTGCAGAGATATCACTGTTCTGATCAAAAGTAAAAGTGCAGTTAGAAGAAAATTTCTGGGTTTTCTTTGTGTTTTTTTTTCTTTTGTTTTTTTTTGTTTGTTTGTTTTTTTTTGTTTTTAATTAGGAGATAACTAAAATTCCTCAGATGACTTGTTGGGTTTTTAAGGAAACTGAGCCTTTAGAAAAGAAGAAAATAAATGCAGCAGGTTTTCAGTCACTTCCAGGAGACAAAATAGGGAAAATGCTTCATACTAGGAGTATTTGGACATTAATAAGGAAAACTAAAATGTGGATGGAGAACATCCACAGCAAAGGAGGAAATTGTTTTTTGGAGCCAAATTTCATTTGGGGGTCCTACTTATAGAAGTACTGAAGGAAAGGTCAGATGTGATTTTCCTTTCCTCTTTTGAGATTCTACATTTAGGTGTTTTGTTTTTTTCCTGTTGAATTCAGTCATACTGTATTTGCATGATTTTTGAACAATCCAAAATGAAGTCTTAAGGGAGAAAAATCTGAGCTAGAAGGAGTCATGTTAGGCAGCACTTCTGATAAGTGACAAACCTGCTATAATGGTTCTACAAATGGTGCATGCAGAAAGAGTCTTTAAATAGTTGTTGACAGTTAGTAGATCTTTGATTCTCATTTTTGAGGCATTCCAGTCCTAATGGAAAAAACAGTAGGAATCAAAGAAGTCTATTGCCATTCCCGAGACTCTTCCCTTTTCTGGCATGTCAGAACTGCATAAAATTTACAAACTTTTACTGCAGCTAAGGAGTTAACATCCGGGATAAAATCAAGCTTTAAATATTTCAATCTGGAGATGTATTTAAGCTTATAAATATTGAATTGAGCATTAATATCATCAAGTTGTTTATAAAGATTCACAGTCCTCTTTGGAAATTACTATGATTTAGTAATAGAAGTGTATTTTTGTAAGGAAATGTGACACAAACTCAGGGTTTTGTAACAAAATGCCTAAAAACTTTGCCTCTGTTTCAAGTTTGGTAGCTAAAAAACCAAATGTACTCATAGTTGACATATTCTGAGTTATTGCTCCTAAAACAGCTGTGCAGCATATCTGGACAGCTGAGCAGGAATATTTCACTACTGATGAACAGTTTGATGGTGTCAGCAGGTAGTGATTGCTGTGGTTATAATCACAATAAAGTCAATAAATTCTGAAACCAGGACAGGACCTCTGCTGAAGGAGATCAGTATGGGGTTAACGTACATAGCTAGAATATGATATCATCTCTAAATAAAAATTTTGGACATCAAATGTGCAGGTATTGAATACATCTGTTTTGGAAGAACAAAGCATCTTGGTCAATTGTAGACTGATATTTTCCACCTTGCAAGTATCATTAGGCTTACATAAGCAGTAATGTGACCTAGGAGTACTTTTAGAAGGCTCAGCTGTGTGATCTAGGTACAGCTAGCACTGAGTAGCAGCTGTTACTTGTAATCTGTGACAGGTTACATGAGATAATCAATTGTGCATAATTAAAAAAAAAATAAATGAATTAGATCATTGTGTTATTTTTGATAATTAATGATTCAGAAGAAAAATGCTAGCATGAAAATATGAGTGGAAATAAACAGTCAAGTCAGAGCATGGTAAATAAGCAATTTTCAAGATCAGTTGTTTCAAGGAACAGCAGAACATAAACACTTCTGCACTTCACCAGTTGAGATCAGGCCTACAGACACTAAGAGAATCTTAGTATCACATAATTGTTTGAGTTGGAAAGAATCTTCAAAGATTACCTAGTTGAGCTCCCCTGCAATGAGGAGGTTGCTCAGAGTCCCATCTGGCCTGACCTTGAATGTCTCAAGGGATGAGATATCCATCACCTTTGTGGGCAACCTGTTTCTGTGCTTCACTATACTTAATGTAAAAAAAATTTTTTCTTTATATCTGGTCTATTTGGTCTACCTCATTTCTTTAAGTTTAAAAACATTTCTCCTTGTCCTATCATAACAGACCCTACTGAAGAGTCTGTTCCTTTCTTTCTTAAAGTCCCCCTCTAATACTGACTGTACTGGTATCTGTGAGTGTATCTTAGTCTATATCTTGCCCCGTATCTTCTATTCCAGGGTAAGCCATAGTTTTTCTTAATAACATACTTGACCCAGCTCATGCCTACGTGCTCTATCTAATAAAGAACTGTGTTGTGCTTATAAGTTCTGTGCCTTATCTTGCCCTCAAATCTCCATACCTTGCCAAAGTGAAAGTGGCCCAAAGATATGGAGTGTCCAAAAAGAGTGTGAAAGTTATGGCATATATGAAAAATAATTTGATTAAACTTAACAGAGAAGTACACAGTTCTAGTGGTTCTTTTCTGCATTTTTGCACTTCTTCAAATTTAGCTACTCTTTATTTATTTGAACTGGGGGAATGAAGGGAGAGCTTTAAATACGTATTTCAATACATAAAATTACTTATTTTCAATTCTACTTATTTCAGATTACTTTCAGAGAAATTTTCTTGGACAACATGTAATGCATGTCTTTTTGGGTAAATATGATTTATTGCTTAAAAATAACACTGCTGGTTGCAAGATTTTCTTGAAATTTGTTTAATTAAGAACCTTTTCCCAAACCTTGCTATCATCCAAGTTTCATTAGTTTCCTCTGGATTAACCTCATCAGCATATGATAGCTAATACAGATCAACAACTATGTGATTGGTAATGATTCTTCTAATTCTTCTACTTGATGTTCCAGTGAGTTTGAACAGTTTTTGTCATTTTCAATTGTTTTTAACAAAAAGTGTTAAGTTGGGTCTTCAAAATTTTTACAACTCATTCTTTCATTTTATCTGTTTTATTCTTGCCAAATAACTATCCCAGAGCAAGCACATGTTGAAAGAAGAGAATGTGTGCAGGGATGATGATGTGTCTTATGTTCAGTTCATTATGGGCGGCAACCTATCAATCAGGCACAGCCCTTGAGAAGACCTTCAAAGAAGATAAACTAAGTACCAGATACACCCCAGACCTGTAATTCTTTTAGTGAATTTCTTTTCATACATAATATAGGATAATAAAATAATACTGATATCTATAAAAAAGTAATATCAAACAGTTGCTTGTTAAGATTCTAACAATAGCATTGAGAGAAGTGAGAATTGTAATTTTCTTCTAGCATTTTGTTGGCAAAAATTTTATACACACTTCTGCTAATGTCAAGTGTAAAGGTCAAACTGCAGAATGAATTCATATTGGCCTGTTATAGGTACAGTTCAGCCAAGAATTATGTCCATTAAGGCATATATTCTAAAATGTCCACAGTAAAGAAGTCCAGCTGAGTCCACTTATTAGAATCTTTCCTTCCATTCTTTGTATTTCTGTCTAGTAACTTCTCCTCTTTATCTGTAATGTACATGTGATATAAGTTGTGCATTCTTTATAACAATATCATTATCTCTCACACTGTTTTCCCTGGTTGGATATACATGGAACAACTTACAGATGGTACCATTACTGATATCTTTTTAGAAGAATTTTGACATTACAGTAAGCTATTAAACCTTTCTTAGAAAACATATCTCATGAATATCAACTTGTGGAACCGGGAGGAAAGAATAAAAAGAAGTTGATGCATTACTTAGACCCTAAGCAATATTTAATGTCTGTAAGATACATACATCAGTGCTTCATTTTCAGAACTGGCTCAAATCACTTAGGTGGTTTTATTGGGAAATATATAGAAAACCTTGGAGTAGTTTTCATATGCTCAAAGTCTGAATTTATTCCTTCACCTCAAAACAACTGAAAATTCTTTCTTCAGAATCATAATTTTTTAGGGGCTAAATGATTAATAAATCAAGTTGTTAAGCAAAGGTTAAAGTACCTCAGTGCTATACCACCTATCCAGAAATGTCAATTATTTCACTTCAAGCCCTCTGCTTTATTTTCATGACTTTAAAAATTTTGGACTTTTATTGCTTTTGGAGAGTAATATACATGTCTTTGATATAACATAGTGCCTAATTTTGTACACAAAAGGAGTTTTGACATACAAACTGTAGTGCCTTTGAATTACTCCTTAGGAAAATCAGTGGAGTATTAGACTTTTAATTTTTTAATTTTCTCTAGCAATTATATAGGTATATTTCCATGAGGAATATCTTGACAGAACAACAACAACAAATTCTTTGTATGATGAAGGGAAATTATGAATTTAGTCTTAGAATGTAGAACCACAAAACATTTTAGTTAGTAACACTTATTCGCAGTGGGAAGATAATAATTTCTTCTTTCATTCACACAATGATCTTCAAGAAATGGACTCTTTTAAGAACTATATGAGATGATTAAAATTCTCTTAAAAGTCCTGCATTGCCAGTTCCTGAAAAAGTTCAGATGCTGATGGGTAGCATTTTATGAGCTGCAGCCCAAGATTCAGTTCCCTGTAGTTTGGAGCTCAAGACAGGAAGAGTATTTAATAGTTGTTTTGTTTTTCACAATATTTGTAGCTAAGAGGCAGATAAGAGAATATGATGTTCTATAGAATTTTTTTTAGTTGACATCCAGCGACTTAAAATTTGGAAAATGGCTGTTCTGAAGCAGGTCTTGGTCTTTTTCTAATGTATCATATTAAAGATTTTTATTTTTTTTATCACAAATAGTACTACTCTAACAATGCCGCTTTTTTGAAGTTCCTCCTGTAATACTATCAAGTAATAAGATCAGAAGCTTACTATGCTTTTACAATATAATCAATATAAATAGAGAAAAGCCCTGCCCCTAAACATTTAAAAGAGGAAATAAGAGAAGTATTTTAGTGCAGTAACTGATGAATATACGTTCAGTGGTCATGCATAAGACTGAACCATGCACTTAATTGCATTTACTGGGGGTACAGGTGCACTAATAGTCAGCCACTGCACCTCATTAATGCCTTCCTTAATATCTTCCTTAGAAGAATCGCTTGTTTGTGACTTTGGTTAGGGATCGGTTGATAGGGATTCGGTTGATCAGCATACCTGTGAACCCAAATAAAATCAAAGGATGTCAGTGTGCAGAGAGGAACTGTGAAATACACACTACTTAATATAATTTAGAAAATGGTTTCATCTAATTTACTCCCAAGCTAGGTGAGTCAAATAAGAACAAATTGGAAAACCAAACTTCACAAAAACCAGTCCAGATACTGAAGGAGATAGGTCACCACTCAGCAGAAGTGCTGGAGGTAGCCTGAAGAGGTGTTATGGACAGATAAGAGAAACAGTTACATGATGGAAGTTCCGACTCCACTAAGCAGACTGAATACTTTTTCCATACTTACTCAGATACCTTTGATAGCTGATCCGTCCTCAGTTATATTATCATGTCAGGATGACAGCAGAGGTCAGATGCCTGTACTCAGGCAAAGAGAAACGTAAACCTGAAACAAGGTCATCATGCAACAGCTGCTAAAAGATTGTAAAATTTAGCAGTACTTTTCCTGTTGTATTTACAGACATTTTAAGGGGAAATTAATGCATTTTGATATATTACATCCATAGTGTCTGGATGACGGATGTAGAGAATGGGGCAGGCAACACTGCCTCATTTGATGTAGTATCAGAAATATCAAGTTAGGGATATGCGTAGTCATGGATCTTTATTGATTCCATGTCTGTTGAAGCTTAATTCTTGTGACTTTCCTGCTTGAAGGAATTAAACATTTGTTTTGCATTCACATAGCCATTTACAGCTTTCTTATGGTTTGAGTCTGAAAATATTATGTTTCCATGGATATTCCAAGATTTTTTCAGTACAATTTAAACAAAAGCATGAAATATAAGCATTTCTTTTTAATTACTTTTTTTTTCTTTTTTTTTTTTTTTCCCCTTTTTTTTTTTTTTCACAGTGAAGAGTCTGTCTGTAGTTTGTACAGACTTAGTCACTCACTTGTTTTCCCCAGGAACTGGAGCAATGCTCTACTGTTGAGTTAAGGTGTAAACTCCACAGAGGGATAGCTCTAGACTGATATGCATTTTAAAACATTCATGTCAGTAATGGGAAATAAATTAAGTGTGCTAAGCAATCATCTAAAAGATTTAATATATTAATAAAACCACATCAATAAAACAATGGAAAGAAACCAGCAAATCACCGGGATGTTTGTAAACCCTCAAAAAGCACAAGACTTGGAGGCAAAAAAGATATGCAAAGCCATGGGGAACTTAATCACTCATATTATTTCAAAGACAGAGGAAGGTAAAGGTTTGTGTCCAAATTCCACTGAGGTCATTGGAAATTTCAGTGTGTTTACTTTGATTAAGTTGGATTTGTCCTTAACAACTAGTCTGGTTTCCTCATACTACATGAGAAATGTTGCTCAAGAGAAAGGAAGGGGACAGATAGACTGAGGTGTGTAGCCTATGCTTTGCCAGCTGGCATGGAATAAATTGCTGATGATAGTCCAGGAGAGACGGTTGGTTTGGATGTCTGAAAGTTATTGGATTTTAACTACGTTACAGAAAAATCAAAAGATGCCTGAGATAATTGCTTGGGGCCAGTATGAACTGATGTTCCTAAATCATTATGATTCTTGCCATAGGCATTAGAGAATCTGTCTTTTAAGAGCTTCTGGAGCTCAGAGGTTTTTCCTCCAGAGAACATCTGAAGTTATTGTGATCTGGGATATTTCTTTCTTGTCATACTTGAAACGGAGTGACTGTAAAGGCCTTGTCCTCTAGTTCAGGGCCTTGCTAGGCAGCTTAGTTAGATGTCTAGAGAACACTTGTTATATCTAAATATAAATATATTTATATACTATGAGTATATAAGTATCTCCAAAATGACTGAATTGAAGAGGTTGCAGATGGTTATTCCTCACAAGTCTAACATGACATGCCTCTCCCTTTGCCTGATGTCTTGTTTCCCCTCATGTCCAGGTTTCCCTCTCAACATTATCCACATCCGCACAAACTTTCCATTCCAAAAAAGAAATGGAAAAAAGAATCTAACTTAATTCTTTCTCTGTTGAAAAGTAAAATCAAATGCTCTCAAATTTTCTTTGATCTGAGCTACAGAAACTGAAAGTTGATAATAATTTAAAAAGACAAAACAATGTTCTTAATGTATATCAGCCTAGTAGAATAAAAAGCTTTTGTTTGCTTGTTTCAAATATAGTGATTTTCCTGTTGCTCAGTCAAACATTAAAAAAGAATAGTCATTCTTTTACAGTTGAAATATATCATCAAATATACAACAGTTTCTCTGCATTTAGGAATATATTTTGTCTAGACAATTTCCAGTTCAGAGAAATAGGATGTTTGTTTTCTAATATAAGCAGGAGGATGAGTAGAAGGACTGTGGCTGTGACCATGGACTAATGGACTAATGAAGAGAAAAGAAGTTACTTTTGAAAAAGAGAGAATCTTGAAAAGGATTTCTGTGTTAATAGTCAAGGAGAAGTTCTAGTAGAAGGAAAGGAGAAAATCTAATAAACCTCAAAAAGCCAAATAGTTGAAAAATAAGTTTGAGAGCCAAAATGAAGGGTGGGAGAAAAATGTTGAGAGAGAAGTCTTACCAGCCAAATGAAAACTTTGAAGTTAACATCAAAATCTGTTGGCAATATTTCCTTTCTTTCTTAACAACAACTTTTGGTGTGAAACATACATGCACTTTTTAAACGAGAGAGTAAAATAGCCTGATATCATTTGTACAAAGGATGACTGCAAGTGTTACACTGTTACAGGCAACAGTAAGGCTAATGTCTTCAAGCCAGATATATAATGAAAAGTTTATCTAACTTAAAGATCTCCACAACTATCATCATTTCTTTTCACAAATCTTCTCTAACCATTCCTTTTCCTTAGATGTTCCATTAATGTTTTAGAGTTGACTTTAATGTTCTTGAAAAGGAAGTAGCTGAAAGATCCAATATGGTTTTTTTTTTTTTTTAGAAGCCAAACATGTTTCAGCCCTGTCAACTATTTTATTTATTTATTTATTTATTTTCATGGAAATATGAATAAGTGGCATATGGAAACTGCTTCTTATCACTGTTACCAATTTGACATTACTTTCCTGAAATATTTTGTTTATGAGAGTCAAGTTTTAAACAAAGATACATCTCTTATAAAGGATATTTATGTGTAATATCCACTATTTGCCAACAGATGTAGGCTGTGAACCTCAGAGCATATTTAGATCATGCTACTAGAGTGATAGGTATTCTTTGATTTCTCAAAGCTTACTTTGCATCTGACTGGCAAAATTCCAGTGTGATTTCAAAAGCAGAAGTGTAATAAAAATTGTAAAGAGCACTGTTTTCACTTCACTTATTTCTGACATTCTTGTGGCAACTACACATGCTGCTATTAAGAAACAATTGAACAGATAGACAATAATATGTGGGTGACAAAATAGGTAAGAAGTTTTCTGCCTTGACCAATCCCTCAGCAGTCAGTAATACACCCAGGTGACATTTTAATTACATGTGAATTCAGTCAGACTGCTGTTAAAGTTGGATTCTGGACAAACAGGACTTCTTGATGAGTGACCCATTCAACATCAAAGAGCAGTTTACACATTATTTTTCTTTCTCAGCTCTCTTTGTTCTGAGATGCTTTATGTACATGTATTCAAAAACAAATGGAAAAAAGATCTAAAAAAAGTAGAAAACTGAATCTTCTGAATTGACATTTTTCCAGGTTAAAATTTGTAAGAATTGTTCCTAATGTTCCTAACCTAGATCACTGTGAGGATACCATGTTTCACTAGTAAGTAGACACCTAATTGCATGTTGCTAAATATCTTTGAGAAGTAAGGCAAATTTACACCATCTGAGTTCTATGTTTGTAAATGCAGACTTTTGCAAAGATTTGAGCTAGTTAGGTCATAGTTAGCTTTTTAATCATGTTGCTCTTGCTATAATATAGATGTATTCCGAAAATTTTATTGTTTTGCTCACATTGCAGGTATCTTTCTATGATTTTCTATGTTCCTCGTGTTGCAGTAAAATTAGTTTCTGCTTTAATCTTGTCAATTTTAGTGAGCACTTTTCCTTTCTTTAGACCATGTTCTGACATTCTGTGGTGCTGTGGGAATATATGGGAAGCGTTCACTAGGTGGCTGCCACTTCTTGCTCGCAACAAGGTTGAGATGTCAGCCAGAGTGTATACAACTGTGTTTCAGCTCACAGATTCAAACAAGACAGATATCTAGTTCTGTACCTCCAGAGTCCCAAGGTTGTCTTGGTCTTCTTCTTACACACTAAATGTGAGAAAGAAGGTCTCTTTGCAAGAAAATTAATTTTTAGAGTAGCTTTCAAGTTAAATGTAAAAAGAAATGACCTCCCCTACCAGGACAGGGAGAGAGCTGGGGATCTCTAGCCTGGAGAATAGAAGGCTCTGGGGGGGGGGGACCTTCTAGCAGCCTTCCGGTAACTGAAAGGGACCAACAGGAAAGCTGGGGAGGGTCTTTTTTTATAAGAATATGTAGAAACAGGATCAGAAGAAATGTCTTTAAACTGGAAGAGGGTAGATTTAGACCAGATATTAGGATGTATTTATTTACTGTGAGGGTGGTAAGACACTGAAACAGGCTGCCCAGAGGGATTGTGCATGCCCCCTCCCTGGAAGCATTCAAGGCCAGGCTGGATCATCCTGGTCTTGCGAGAGGTGTCCCTGCCAATGACAGGGGGGTTGGAACTAAATGCTCTGAAAAGGTCCCTTTCAACCATAACCATTTTATGATTTTATGACTTACCAGGCTAACAGCCATCTTCTTCTGATTAGAACAGTGCTTCTTTATTTACTTTAGCACATAGCATTTATTTCAGAGAAGCAGAATTACAGAACACTACTCTAATGAAGTTGAAGCTTTAACAGTCATTGTGCTGATGACTAAGACCTTGGTATTGCCCATTCAGCTCAGTGCTGTAAGTGACAGTACAGGAAATGAAGAGACAGAAGTAAATATTCAGGAGAAAACTTTTGAAATGTTGCACTGGATTGAATTTGATCACCTCAGGCTCTCAAAATAATTGGTACTAATGAATGCAAGTATATGATACACTGCTATAGCCATCATTCTGTCTGGTCTGTTTGTTTCCCCTGTGACCTGGCAAAAAAGTCAGGCTCAGCTACTAGAAGAGAATATTAGACTTTGACCTTGACCATGTTGAAAGGACACAGGTTGTGTGTTTCAGTCAGTTTCAGATCCCTTTACAGAGACACAAGAAGCAGTAGAAACACATTTCTGAAATGCATGTGACTCTAGGAAGCTACTTCTACTTTAAGAACTTATGTAAGAATTAAGGTAGGGACTTTGAAGGAATACAGACAAAAGAAGTGTAGCTAGCTGGTCAGGGGAGATGATTCTACTCCTCTGCTCTGCTCTTGTGAGATCCCACCTGTAGTACTCAGAAGTAGGGAGAGATCTGCAAGAGAAGGCCTAGTGGAGGGCTGTGGAGATGATCATAGGGCTGGAACTGAATATAAGCAGAGGAATTTGGGGTTGTGGAGAGGAGAGGAAAGGAGAGGAGAGGAGTCGAGTCTCCTGGGTGACCTAACTGCCTTCCAGTACTTAAACAGGGCCCACGGGAAAGATGGGGAGGGACTCTATAAGGGAGTGACAGGAGAAGGGGTGATGATGTTCAAGGACAATTTGGCTAGGGTTTTGGGCAACATTATCTAGCAGCAAGTAGTCTTGACCACGACAATAGGATTGGAACCAGCTGGTCTTCCAACACAAACCATTCTATGATCCTACAAATCATAAGAAATATTCTAATTTTTACCAGAAATCAATGGGACTTGTACATGAGGTGCTTTTGAAATCTCATTGAGTAAATAAATACATAAATACATTTTAATGAGTTCTGAAGTAGTGAGTCCAAGATTACATGAGGATGAAGCTTGAAAAAAGTAGGCTGAAGTTCTAATTTTTTTTTTTTTTTTTTTCTGGTTTTAGGAGATATATATACACTGATGTATATATATATTTTCTTTTGGAACTGCTGATAATCACTAAAATTCATTAGCTAAAAATAATGCAGTAATGCATTTTGATAGATTGAATTCTCTTCTTTTGCAATTATGAAAGTTATTAATACGCTTGTGAATGATTCCAGAGTAGCAGATTTCAAAGTTTGGAGCCCAATGTTTAAATTAATAAATCGTAGCCAAATTAATAAATCCCTGTACTTATCTCTTGCTGATGACTTAACCCTCTTTCATGTAGGTTTCCTGGACAACTTGGCACAGACCTGCTCTGCCCCACAGCCTGGATCTTTGAAATGGCTTTATCTGACTTACTATATGCTTTAACACTCAGCAAATCAACCAGCAAGTTGTGAACTAGTTACTGTCACAGTCCATAAATTAAGAAGAGAAAGAAATTAAGGAAATAGCTGTGCTTGAGCTAGGAACTTTTATTTAAAATGCCTTTTCTTAGTATTCGTGAAATACATTATTATCTTGTAAAGTATGGAGCTGTTGTTGGCAAGCCATAGTGCACTGTTTGGAAGTGTTATACATCATATGTTTAATTGACTCAGTTCAAAGACTGAATTTATATCTGAGGTGAAAATGACTTCTGTAGTTTCCTAAGGCCAAAATCACTGCATCCAGATGTTAGTGCATGAATGTAGCAGTTAGTGCTGTGTACAGTTGCTCTAAGTTTCTTCAATAGATAAAAGAGAGAAACGCCTGGAAGGGTAATGGAGATCATGGATTAGTTGTCTCTAGACTCCTATATAAAGATATATATATATATATATAAAGATCCTAAGGAGAGTGTATTCCTAAGATGGTCGTCTGATATTTTTTTATTGTTACTTCCAAGTCATTTCTTTGAAAGTTTTTCACTACAAACTTTAACAGTTCATGCCGTTATTTGTCCATTATGATCCTTGGGATAATATTTTACGGTTACATCAATTTTTTCCAAGATATAGAAATATCTGTTTCCTATATATATTCTCTTTAATATAGAGGTGACAGTTAACATATGTTACTATTCATTTTGTTCAGTCAAATGAGTATATAGGATCAATGCTTAGGGCTTAGACAGAGAATCTCAAGGATGATGTTCACTGTCTTAGGATGATTCTGCCTTTCAGCAAGGACATATGAAAAGACAGATTTTTACACCACGTGTATATAAATATATACATGTATGTATAAGTATATACACACATACGTGTGCACATATATGTAATCAGAACAATTAAGTTTGACAATAAGGATGTCTGCCAGAAGAAATGCTGTTTAAACCAGTTTTGCAATGATTATGATAAAATTTTAATCTTTTCCTTAATATTTGCTCCACAGTCCCAGAGGTGCAGGTCCTGTGACACAGTAGTGTCCTTTGTTCCCCATTTTCTCCTTGAAGAGGAAATGTATCTAAGCAGAGGAGCTGGGTTTCTCAACTGTTCCAGCCAGCAGAAGTGTACTCATACTTTGCAGACAGAAAGCACAGCTGGTTGTCACTGTTCTGCAAATTACAAGCCCAAGCAGAAAGTGACACACAGGTGACACATGAAGGGAAATTAGAATTAGGCCAACCAGACTCTTTGAGGAATTTTTATTGAACAATAAAGGACTTCAGTTATCATGTTTTAATTTAGGAGTCATTCTGCAATTAATCATCTCACCTAAACATTTACACTGCAAACAGCAGCTGAGGAACAGCCATTCCTTTCTCACCCTTGCAGTAACTTTTGCATAGAGCTGTAACACACATGAACAACAGAGGAAAATATTATTCCAGACCTATGTATATTGTGTACACTGTATTGTTATAAGCTCATTTGTCAAGGTCCAATAACAGACTTGAAATCTTTGGCCTCTTTCTGGCATCTTTCCACTTCTCAGAACTATGGCTTGGCCTCCTACAATGTTTGAATACAAAGTTAAATTGCTCAGCATTCAGGGGTGCTTACCACCTGTGCTTTGGCAAGATTACATCTTCATTTGCCACTAAAGATGAGGTATTCTTAGTGCAGTTAGTGAGCCTATTTAAGCCAAAAACACAATGCCATGTTTGGGATTCCAACTGACATGAGTAAAACTTGAAGTTATGCTTGATAGTGAAAAATTAAAATATATTATGCTTCAGTGTCCTAAGCAACAGATGAGATTTTGTCCAAAAAATGTGTTCTCGCAGGACAGCAGTGCTCATTGCTTATTTTTCCTTTTTCATCATTCTGATTATGAATGCATGTGTTTTCAATTTAAAAATGTGGATCTAAGTATGTGATTATAGTGGTCTAATTTAGGCAGAACTTCACTCTTTCTCCTTCACTGAACTATCAGACCAAGTATGAATTGCATGAGTTTGTACATATTTTTAATTATATATTTTGACTTCACATTCAATAAATTAGAAGCACTTGACATGAGAATAGTTGAAAGAAAAGTCCCTGGTTGTTTTACACTGTTTATTTAAAGATAGGTTGAACTGTGTCTTCAGCACAATAGACTATTCATACATTCAGTTTGATTCAATTACATTGAATAAGAAACTGATACAACTTTAAGGCACTGTGAGATACTTCTACTAACCTGCAAATGTTACTCTGGAATGTTACATATCTTCCATAGCTTCTGTTTTATGCTTGTTGGCCCTGTGGAAATAAATATCTCTGATATCTTGGGACTGCTCATTGGTGTTGGATGCCTACGTTTAGCAACTGAACTTTGCACCACTGAGATTTAATCATTAGTAGAATAGACTAATTAATTCACATTGAGTGTTTGGTCCTCAAATAAAGAAGACTTAAAGCACGCAGAAAAGAATTCAGAGACATCCATAAGCCCAGTCCATGATTTGAGAAGACATGAATTGTTCTTCCAGTCAAAAAGGGATTTGATTGAGTTTACCTAGCTGTATCTTCATACATTTCCTGCCCAAGGAGGTTGGCTGGGGCTACAGTTATCTTGTATGGAATCTTCAAGGGGATTTGCAGTTAAAATAGATAGAAGATCTAGAATGCAAAGTAATCATCTCAGTGAGATGTGAGAGTGAGAAAGTGAATATTTTTGCTTCCAGCCTGCTCTGGTTCCCAACTATAAACAATTACAACGTGTGTTAGGCTTACAAGAGGAGACTCCCTTGAATATGCCACAAGGAATTTCAAAAATACACAAGAAGATCTTTTCTTTTTTAACATTAAACATGAGAAATTTAGTTTTGTGTGTGTTTGTTTGTTGTCCCTAAAAAATCCACTGTAGCCAGTTCTAGAACTGTTTGACAGAGACAGAAAAGGTGTATGACATAACATTCGCTGTTTCTCAATTCCTAGTTGTTTCCCTCTTTGGTCATAAGGAACAGTTTAAAATTATCATGAGAAAAAGTCTGGAAGTAACTTAGCAGAACTTTTTAATAGAAAACGTACGTATTTTCTATTAAAGATATGAAGAAGATTAGTGTAACCAGTCACATTTTTTTTTAGATACACTTCCATATGCTGATGCCAAGGAGGTTTTTTCTTGTCTTTTTTTTTTCATGTCTTCAGTTCCTTATATTTGTATCTAACTTTATATTTGTATCTATATTTGTATCTGCAGTTTCTATACATATCATAATTGCATATTTTTCCTATTGGGAGCAAAAAGGAAAATCTAATATTTGTTTTTAAGAATGATGGGAAGAAAGATATTTGATGTTAAATTCCATTTAATTTCCAAAGCCACCGAAGTTGAGAGTGTAACAACAATACCTTACTTTTCAAAAATCTAAAACATGAATGTGCATGCCTATTAACTCCCTTTGCATTCTTGCAGTCAGCTGTTGTGGTAGTTAAAAAAGAAATCGATGCAAATTTTAGTCTTTTCATCAGTTTCAACATTATGATTATCCTAAAATATACTTAATTTAGAAAAATACTATCTTAGGTTATTAAAACTCTATCTAATTAAAACTCTAGTACAAAATGGGACAACAAAAAACTGAGTATACTGACGAAAATTTAAAATTATTTGTTTAAAAGTGCATACATGTATTAACACTAACAAAAATGTTTTCTGGGAAGCTTTCCATTTTGTAAACAGGCCTTCTTTGGTCTAATAATTAGTCAGCAAAAAGAACTGCAACAGACCTTTTTTGGGGAATAAACAGAAAATGAGCAGAAATTGAATTATCTGAATATGACATAAACAGGATGCAGAAGGATCAAAGTTGGTTAGTGTTCCACTGGGAGTGTACAAAACGGTATTTCCTCCAAACAACAGAATTGATACAGTTAGCAAATATCGTATCAAAGTATTCCAGTTTCCACAGGTTAAGTCTTTAGTCACCCTAAGCGTGTTTTGCTCAGCACATATCCCGTTAGCCTGAACTCTGGGGATTTTCATTTCTAGCTAAAATCCCACCAGGATTCACAAGATAGGCAGAAGCTTGTTCTAGGGCTCTAGCGAGGCAAACTTAGCCTCTTTATTTTCTCTCTACAGGATGACGACGGTAAGAAAGAGGAATTCTGCTGTTCTTCAAGAGTCTTGCAATTGAAACATTCCTCTGGGAGAGAGACCTGATTTCAAAGCCTTTCACTGCCCAGTATTTACCACATTATAGGAAGGTGCCAGATTTTTCTAGGCTGGAAGCCTAAAGGTTTCTTGTGCCATCTTTCACACTCTGCATAAAATAATTAAATATTCATTGAAGCAGAGCCCAGAGAGATTTTGGGGCTTGTCTTACCTGGGTACTACAGAGTCCTGGGCACATTCCTCTCTTTTCCTTTTTACAAAATAAGTCTGTGCAAAGTGGGTGATCTTTCAGCGGAGAATCTGTAAAACATAATACCAAGATACTTTATACTTCCTACTTAGGATCCCATTAGACATGTGGACTCAAGTCCCCACAAAGAGTTTTCAATAGGCAACAGATGAATCAACTTCTCCTGTGTTAAAACAAACAACAAAACCTCTCTTTTATGGTGAAGGGCTACAATGTGCAGATAACAAGTCTGGATAGTATCATTTTAAAGAAGATACCAGGCATAAAATCAGAGCAAGATGTAACTGAACCACCAGAAATTAATTGCAGGCATCTTCATGGCTTGGGAACTGTCACCAGAATTCAGCTGAACATGTTTATAATCATCTGAGAGATGGTCACAAAGCATCTGCACTGAAAGGGTTAAGAGTCTTCAATGCATAATCGTGTTTCTTAACTCAGGTTCAGTGCAAATCACTCAGTTTTTGATTTTCACTTTACACAGCCTGAGATCTGGTGAAGATACTGCTTAAATTCTTTACATAGGTTTTAACACTGCTGATTTGAGGTAGAATCTGTCATGTTCAAAGCTAGACTCCTTGAAACAGTGAAAACTGTGAAGACTTCACTACAGGGGAGAAAGCAGCAGAGATGAAGGAGTTGTTCTAGTTACCACTTTACTCTGGGAGTTAGTGAGAAAGAAGTAAAAGAAGTTCTAAGCACAACTTAGTCCATTGGTTTGTGCCATCATTCATTTCAGGCAAATGTTTTGTTTGGCACAAACAAAAAAGTCTTTTTTTCCTGAAACTTTTTTCTTTAATTATAAATATTGCAAATACAATAACTGTTGATGTTACAACAGTGATGTTGTGTAGCAGCACTTTTGCAGTGCATCTTGAATTAAACACCCTAATTTCTCCTCAGTTGTTTCCAACTCAGGATATGTGTGGTAGAATTCCCAGGTGTGAAGTTCATTGGTGGTTTCCTTCGTAAAAATATGAACTGCTATTTATGAAGAGAAATTTCAGAGAACTCCTGGGTTGCAGGGCTGCAGGAGCCAAGATCACATTAAAATGAAATAGACAGTGGGTGCCTACATCTCTTAGAGTCTCTTAATCCAAGTGATTTAGGCACCTACATTCCAGCAATTCATTTCCCCTCCACCTCCTGGCAGTGTAGATGTCTGAGCACAGTGCGTCGGTCACATATCCGTGCTTGAAAGAACTCTTACTGCAGCCAGATAAGGAATATTCCTTTGGCTCTGATTCAGACGAATTTGAAAAGTATGATTTTTCTTGGAAGAAAACTGAATCCCTTAACTGTTTTCTCCTGCCACCACAGCACAACTACTGATTTACAGCAGCATGAGGTCTACTTTTCCATCTACATAATATTTGGAGAAAGCTTATAGAAACATAACTTGTAAATTAGTATAAGCAGAATGTGTTTGCTTTTCCTTCCTGCCTGTCTATACAAAGATGATCTTGACAGTATCTGTTTTGTGTTGAACTCTGCATGTCCAGGGCTCTTTACACTGATGTTTGTATGGCAGGTGACAGCTCCTATTTGCCTTCTGGGAATAAGCTTTACAGTCTGCACCAACTGGGAGGAAGAAAACTCCAAAATCCACTACTGCCTGGAGTTGATCAAAGTCCAGAATTGGTACCATCAATTCCCTGGCTATTTAACAGTGGAATGCAGCTTTAAAAACTTTGTGAGTCTTCTGAAAAATGATTCCAGAGAGGTGCTGTGAATCAGTGTGTTAGAGTAGTCTAACCTTACCTCTTCCCTAGCTGGCAGGGTGTTTTTTGTTTTTTTTTTTCCTGGGCTGCTCTGAGCATTTCTCTGCCTTCTGTCCAGTTGTATGTCTGGGTTTCCCAGAACAAGATTTGGATCAATGTGTATCTCTTCTGATTCATACTTTTAGATTTTTCCCAATCTACTGTTCATTTCAGTAATTACATATTTAGGTCCAGGGTGAAAGAGATAAAGGAAATAGCAACAGCAACAACAGAAAACAAACAAATTAGCAAACAAAAATGTTTGTGGATTTCAAGATTAATGACAGTTCAATTATTCTGTATTTTTCCAAAACCCTATTACCCATCTGGTACTTACTCATTTCTTTTCTTTTCCATGCCAGTGGCCAGGGATTGATAGCATGCTCTAATGGTCAATGCTAACAGTTTTTGAATTTTTATGTTTTCAATTTGAAACATAACTTTCCTAACTTTTACACAGGGAGACTTACAAGGCTCCCTTTCAGATTCTTGTAATTTATTGCCCCTTTCATGAAAGAATTAAATGCATTTGCTACAAGACCAGTCTTGCATTCAGTATAACCTTCAAGCCTCTATCAATTGCAACGTGAGTTTTTGTGAACAAACTTTTCATGTAATGCAGTTTGATGAATCTTCAGAACACTGATTCAGGTACTCCACCAAAATTCAGTCTAACTATAAAGTTAGTAAATAAAACTTGTCCATCATTATGAATATTTTCATTTTCCACAGATATGTTGAAATCCAGTGCAGCATCCAATGGTCTCAAGCATAAGACCTCCTGAAATAGATAATAGCACGCAGCTGGCTATTGTTAGCATTATATATATATCTCAACAAACTGTATCATTAGAAAAACACATACTATCAATTAAGCATATTTACTGTTGTAGAAAATTATTATTGCTAGATAGATTACAGTCTAGAAGATTGTATCAGTAGTTAATTTACTCTTACAATTAGCAGTTTTGTACATTTGTACATGGAACCTCTGATCTGTCAATATCCAGGTCTTACAAATATATTTTTTTCTACTAAAGCAAAAAATGCAAACAAAAACCTCCATAGAATTGTTATCACTTTCCTGTGCTCTGTCAGCGTTTCAGACAAATTATCTTTTTTTTTTTTTTTTTTTTTTTTCCCGCAAGACTTACTTGTCTAATCCTGTCACTCTCAGGCATATTTTTAAAAACTTTTAATTATGTTTCTGACTCTTTTCTGAACTCATTCCACATGTTTGAGCCTGTTTCTCATGGCTGAGACACTCTCACAAGTATCTCTCACAATACCCAATACCACCAGAGTGGCAAACATGTCAAACACTGAGGTACAAGCCTCTGTACAAGCCTTCCACTCATTTCCTTTGATTGCCATTATGTTCATTTTTGATAGGCATCAATCAGACTGGAATTATGATCAGTTACACATCCACGTGACAGCCCTCAATTTTCACAAGTCACTGCATCTCAGGAAACATTCACTTAATCTAAATGCATTGCCTGCATTTTTATTTTAAGCTGTATGTTTTCTTTATCATTATTAAAGTACATATAAACTAGTTCTCTTGATTACTTACATCTCACTCATGACTTGATCTGTGAAGAATCTTAGGAATCGGTTGTTTTCACTGCATTTGATAATAAATATTGGATGTAAGTGTAGTCTGAACCAACCAAAAGACTCTCTAGAAATACACCTACTTGATTATTCCCAGTTAATCAATGTATCTTGAGATACATCACCACTACTAAACCACCAGTAAGGTCCTAATTTACATAATATGTTATATATTGATTTTCATAATGCTCTTTTTTCTTAGAATGGTGTGTGATAACAGACAAATACCTTGCAGCATGAGCGTCCACACTTTTGGCTTGCTTGAACCACACTGTGAATTCCCTAAACTATTTACTGTCTGCAGTTAATCTTGAAATGGAAAGCGTAGTTTATACCATTGTCATACTAGTTTAAAAAGTTATTAAGATGCTATTTATTTAATGAAATATACAATTAACTCTAAAAATTCTCACACCAACACAAAAGTATAAAATCATAGAAGAGAATCTCAGAATAATTTAAGATTAAAAGGATCTTTAAGATCATCAAGTTCAACCATCAATCGAACACTGCAAGTCTAGTACTAACCAATGTCCCTAAGTCCACATCCATGTCTCTTAAATATCACCAGTACTCTATCGCATAAAGAACAGCCTATCCCAATGTCTAAAGATCATTTCTGTGAAGAAATTATTTGTGATATCTAATTAAAACCTCTTCTGGAGCTACTTGAACCCACTACATCTTGTTCTATCACTTATCATCTGAGAAAGGAGGCCTTGCAAGGAGCACATAAAAATGCTTGTGCCTAACAGAGAATTTCCCAAACTGGATCAGATGGAGATTTCTCTTTCTGTGGCCAGAGCACCCTGTTCATGAGGGGTACAGTACAAACAGTCTCTGAAACTCTTGTGTTTGCATTTTCTGTTAATATGTCCATTTCTCCTACTGGGATTTTGCATCACTTCCTGTTGCCTGTTCACGTCTGCAGTATGGAACAAATTCCAGGCTTTGGATTTTAGGTTCATACTTAGAAAGATATTCAAAAATTGAGGACAATCACTGTGTTAAGTGCTAGTAGGTTCCTACATTCTTCATTAGATTTATCTCATGTTTTTCAGAAACAGAAAAGAATCAAACTGATACATTCAATGAGTCCTCAGAATAAGATTCTTCTTTACAAGTGTTTTGATGCATATGAAGTCTTTTAAAGCACCTCACGAATTTGAGGTGTTTTCATTTCCTTAAATGATACTGTGAAAATTAAGATTTGCAAACATTTGCAGCCTTCATGTTTCTTAAATGACATCAGTCTTACTTTAAAAGAAAAAAAATATTGGAAATGATCTCAAGTATAAAATTAAAACAGTGATTAAACTTCTCAAGTTTCTTGTTCATTTTAAAATATTTGCACAATCCATACTCACAAGCGTATTTTGTTATTTTTTTAAGTTATCTAATTTAGTCATCTGATTGCTAGTATTCTTATTTATGTGACAGTCAAAATTCTAGTCTCACCTGTCTGCTCAGGATTTTTCTTCATAGTTTCTACAGATCTTTCCTGAAAAAAAAAATTAATGACTTGTCTGTCTTTTCTCATTGAAAGAACTTTTGTTAGTTAACTCTGCAGAGGAAGGAAGTATTTTCTAGTAATTAAGGATCAGATCTAAATCTAGCTGAAATGAAGAGTATAGCTAGTTCAGGAGTTTTTAAAATATTTTTTTGGTGAAATGTTTTCAGCAGGAAATTCCAATTCATTAATGCTTTTCAAAGGAGCATGCTGGTTTTGATCAGTCTTTCATTAGAAAAGTCTTCTTGGATGCAGTCCACAAATTGTGGTCAAAACTGGGAACAGACATGCTTGTCTCCAAGTTACCAGGATGTCAGTGGCTACAGCAAACACCCATTGTCTAAAAGAAATGGATTCAAATTCTTCCTTTGCAGTAGACAACTCAGCTATCTGAGCTTGTTTCTCTTATCCTTCAGTTTCTCTTATCCTTCAGTATCCTTCAATATCTGCAGTTATTTACCATTCCTTGCCTTCATGCCAGTGTGAAAAAAAATTATTTTCAGCATCTTTAATTTCTTGTGAGAAAATGAAAACAAAACAAAACAAAACAAAGAAATTACCACACTTTTATTTTGCTCCAGAAGAGAAGAATATTACTCAGTGCCAGGTTCATATTTTAGTTTCAGTATCTGTGGGCAGACCATGACCTACCAAACCCAGGTTTAGATTCTGTCTACATCCAGAGCTGACAGCAGTCACAACTTGGTCTATTTCTATTTGTAAGTCATTCTAATCTCTTCAGTTTAAATTTATAAAATCACAATAAATGAGATGACCTACTGGTACACTGTCTTCTGGTTTGTCTTTAAGTTGATAACATTTCTGTATTTTTGCAGGGAACTTTGAAGGAGAACATTTTAGAAAAATACTAAAGAATTTCACTGAGAGTAGTTTGGCAATGAAGGATTAACAATTCATTGCAAGAAAATACAAAAGAAGCATCAGGTGTGGAAGGAATAGAGCACACGTGAAGGAGTTGCAGAGCAGACTGGGTGGTCAAGAGGATTAAAAGGAGCAATTGCTGTTAAGAATACCCTTCCAACTGTTCCTATCCACTTTTCTCATCTGTTCTGTAAGAGTCTTCATCCGGTAAACTTGCAGGCTTGGAGGGCATGTTGAAACAACTCCTCTGCCACTTCAGATGTCTGTTTATCAAGGGCTACTTTTTGCAGACAGTGCTTGCTAGAAAATTTAAGTGTACCTAAGACTGGTTTTACAGAAGTGCAAGTGAGGAGGATGTACTAACAAAGGTCCAACACAAACCATAGCATAACTTAGTGCTTATTGAGAAAGGGGCTTTGATCAGAAATTAAGCCCTACCTGTTCAAAATATCGTTCTTGCTTTTCCCTTTTTGTCCTTTCCTTCCTCTTCTGAAGTTTCTTCAAAACAAAACAGAGACAACAATGCATATTTCTTTATTATGTTTTCTTCAGAGTATCTCATTAAACTTGTGAAGTTACAATGTTGAGTCTAAAAAATACCGACAAGAAGCAATGCAATTCTGCCTTACAATTAAATTCTCACTCAACAGATTCTTCCAACCTGCAAGGGATGTGCTCAAGTAAACCTTAACCATCAAGAAAGTGAAACAAGGCTGTGCAGCAAAACAATGGATTGAGTGAGAATTGCCACTGTAAAGCAAAGTAGATGAGAAACCAGCAGATAAACAAAGAGCTGAACTACATTTTGGGGTGGGTGAGTGGGAAGGGAGGTCTTTCCTAATATGTTTTGAATCTCTACTGGTCAGCATTTTTTTCTGGCTCCTTTTCTTTTTTCTGCTGTCTACAAAGAGTGAGACAGTTTGAGATGAATCAAGCCCATATGTGGTGTTCGGGGTTATCACCAGGTTATTAAAGGACAAATTGTTATCAGTTACAGTCAACATGGGTTCATTAAGAGAAAGTCCTGCCTTAGTAATTTGATCTTCCGCGATAAAATCACACATTTGAGGGATGAAGGGAAGGTAGTGGATGCAATATTTCTGGATTTCAGTAAGGTCTTTGATACTGTTCCTCATAGCAATCTTTTGGACAAACTGTCCCAGTGTGTGATAAACAGGCTCATTCTACACTGGGTGATGAACTGGCTGAATGGCAGAGCTCAAAGAGTTGCAGTAAATGAGACATCAGGCTGGCAGCCAGCCAACAGTGGTACTCTCCAGGGTTTAATTCTAGGGCCAATCCTGTTCAATATCTTTATCAGTAATCTAGATGCAGGAGTGGAATGCATCCTTAGCAAGTTTTCTGATGATACTAAAATGGGAGATGATTTTAATAACAAGGAAGGATACCTGTTCAGCCTTTCTGAAGTATCTAGACAAATTGGAGGTCTGGACAATCATCACTGGCATGAACAAGGTTAAATGCTGAGTGCTGCATCTGAGATGTAGTAATACTGGGCATAGGCACAGACTAAAGATGAGCAGCTGAGAGCAGCTCGGCAGGAAGGGACCTGAAAGTGCTGGTGACAGCAGCTCAGCATGAACCAACAGTGTGACTTCATTGCTCAGGTGCTTGTCTCTTCTCGATGGTAACTGATGATTGAACATGTAAAAACAGTTGTGCCACAGGAGAGTCAAAGTGGATATTAGGAAAAATGTATTTGCTGTGTGGGTGATCAAACTGCAACAGGCTTCCCCAGGTCTGTCAGTGTTCACAAAGCATTCAGATAGTATCCTTAATAATATGTTTTATTTTTTGCTTAGCCCTGAAGAGCTCAGGCAGTTGAACTTGATCTTCCAAGTGAACTACTCCATCCTATCCTATCCTATCCTATCCTATCCTATCCTATCCTATCCTATCCTATCCTATCCTATCCTATCCTATCCTATCCTATCCTATCCTATCCTATCCTATCCTATCCTATCCTATCCTATCCTACCCTACCCTACCCTACCCTACCCTACCCTACCCTACCCTACCCTACCCTCCCTACCCTACCCTACCCTACCCTACCTTATCCTAGCCTAGCCTAGCCTACCATACCCTAGCCTACCCTATCCTATCCTATCCTATCCTATCCTATCCTATCCTATCCTATCCTATCCTATCCTGTTTTTAGATTCAGTGGACCTAAGCCACTTTGCACCAGCCCAGCACAATGGACCTTTCAGGCAGCTAATCCAAAATTTATACAAAGTTTTGTCTTAAATTCACTTATACTGTCTGTATGAAGGTTAAAATATGATTTTTCTATTCATTTACTCAGCTTGAATTCCCTTAAGATGAAGGACTGGATGTTTGGATTATTACAACATCCTTTCCTTTGGCCTCCAGACTTGCAACTTGCTGTGCAGAGATCTGTTCGGAACACTGCACATCATTCCTATGCTTTTACTGTAAACATTTCCTTTTCATCCTGTCACTGAGTTTTCCTTCTTTACCAAGTTTAACAGTAGCTGCTTGTATTCAATTTCAAGATCTTTTCCAGGTTTACAGACTTCTTCCTCCATTAATACTTAAATGTTAACTCTGTACTCATCCAGTGGTTTTCTTCACTACTTGTTTTCTTTCAGGCAAGGGCCTTCCTATTTCTCCTCTTTTTCCACGAACTTTGCATTATTTTCAAGTTCTTTTCATAAACCGTGCTCTATAATACCAGAACAGGTTTTGGTACAGCAACTTGTCTGAGGTCCTTCACCTTTCGCGTGACTGAAATGCAATTATCGTGATGCAGCTATCTCCTAACTCACAAAGGGTTCTTTTGTGTGGCATATTAAGTGCTTTTAATGGGCACAAATGCAGTAACATGGTAGATGGGCACGTAGGGTGATTAAAACACTGCATTTTCTTTCACTTCTCCCACTTGGATAAGCTAGAATTTTGGTCCAATGATACAGCATATTTTGGTGTGATGCTATGACAAAAAAGCAAGTGGGAATGAACTTCCAGAAAAATTGATACAGTCAACAACACCTTTGTCCTCAACTCAAAGTAAACTTTGAAGAAGGTAAACAGAGCAGACTGGCAACTAAATGGATGGTTCAGGTAGCTTAGATAGATCCTGTGCCTTGGAATTAGAGACTGCTTCTTTATTTTCTTTTGCTTATGGAGAACTTAATGTGTTGGAGTTATAGTCTATGACATCAGTGGATTATTTACAACAATGAAAAGCACTGTCCTATGAAGACTTTATGCAGCGCCAATACTTCCTTTCAGTTTTTCACTAATATATTGACTTTACAAAGAGCTTGTGTCAGAGTCCTTCAGAGGCAGTAGAAATACTGTCTTGTGCATTTGTAGTTATAATTGCTTACTAAAGGTTCACAAAGCTCTACATACAGCTACTGGGTCATGCAAGGCCAATTGTGTTAATTTTTATGCTGAAAATTTTCCCTATTGGCAACCACATACTTTTTTTTTGTTGTTATTAAATTTTACCCACTTCAAATTTAGGTGTGCTGTGCTGTTCATTAACACTTTTCTCATAGTCAGTGAAGAGGATTGATCATCTCGAAAAAGCAATTGTTCACATTATATGATTTGTGGGATAAATTCCTCCAAAACTGCCAATTCTTCTCTAATAATTTTTAGAAAATTTGGACAAGATGCTTAGAAGTAGCAAAGGAAAATAGCATACTCACATAGGTTCACTAATGTAACTTAGTCTCTCTATATGATTTGGCAGCATGAGTGGAGCATCAGGCTCACATACAAGGCTGTATGATTCCCCTACCTACGCAAAAGATTCAGAGTAAAATCCTGGCTCCACTAAAGTTAATATGCAGCTAGTCATTTAATTTAGTGAGACCAGAAAGGAAATCAACACAAGAATTCAAGTCATGTTGTACCACAGCATGTCTTTCCAAACAATTCCTATGTAGAAAAAAAAAAGATAGCTTCTTAAAAAGATCTTCAATATTGTAAGAGGGCCAAACTAATCTGAGTTAATGGCAGTTAGCAATGTTACAAATTGTATTACCTGAGTATATCTTAACTTCCCCATTTTATAATAAGTTTGTCATCATTAACTTTTACACTATTACAAGAAATACATGTAATAAAAAATAAAAGTACAGGTGTACTTTTGATATTTTCACATGCTTTTCCAAGTGAAATATACAATACATAAATGTTTGAAAGAGGTACAGAAAAGTCAAAGTAGTAGCTCTGGCTAGACTGTGCAAAGTAAAAAATCATGCCAAATCCAACAGAAATTCTAAACCTCAGATTATCCCACTAAGGAAGAACCATTATTGTAAGAATAATCAGAGACCCTTGGAAAGTCAAGTTGATCTGCAAAGAATATATGGAGATGAAATAACACAATTTCCATTGACTCATAATTAAAAACACTGATACAGTCAACATATTCTGTCTTTGGATAACATAAGAGGAGTCATCTGGCTAAACTATGACATTTTTCTACATCAATTAATTATCACACACACTGTTTTTGTAGCAGTGATGCATATCAGCTAGTGTTGGATGAATAGCACTCCCTACAGAGCTTGTGTACCTGGAGTAGGTAACAGGTGGCCTTTCCCAAAGACAAAATGTCTGAACAGATCTATCCTGTAAGCTATCTAAAATGGAAATGTACAGTTAGTAGCATTTGGCCTTTCATGTAATATGAAATCCCAAACACAATAAAATTGTCACACTATATTTTCTACTCACTTCTAAAAAGATACATGTTAATTAAAACAAGCAATGTGTAATAGAATGCAGAACTTGCTCAAGTGTGCTCATTGCATTTCAGAGATGACAGTTCCTCCAGATTGTTGCTTTACAGTCACACATTGGATTTCTAAATCTTAGATTATAATGGGTGCGTGCAAGCTGCTGGCTTCTCCCTGAAGTTCTGAAAGGATTGACTGTACAACAAAGTTTGGCTCAAGTCTTCATTCCACTTCAATTTTTTCCAAATCTCAGAGCTGGATCTATGCCACTGAGCTTCGTCTGTCCTCCAGAAGTACCTCCTCCGTGAAACATTTGATAAGAGAAACTCAGTTTTAGCAGAAAAGGTGACTTGCATCGTATAAACACCTCTCTCCAACTGATTTTTTTTATCTTCATTGGAATTAGGGAGGAATTTATAAATGTTGGTTCTAGATAATATATCAAATACATTTTTTCCATCATTTAAACAAAAGGGAGAAAAATCTTTAGAGTAAAAGACTGAAAATTTCCCATCTCATCTCTTATCATTCTTCAGTTAAAGAACCTATTGGCTAGCTCATCCACACTCATAAGTAATAGCATTTCTACCACAGATGTAGAAATTTTTCCCATTTGATTACACAAGACTGGAGGTTTGCAGGTTCAAGTGTTAGCTTCCTGAAGATATTTTTTCTTTTTTTTTTCTTTTGGTATTCCTCAGTGAAAGTGACAGACCCAAATTTAAATCCACAACTCCTCATTATTATACAGGTTGATTTTATGTGCTTAATATTTGGCAGTATTTTTTTTCATGATACATTCAAGCTGTTTAGTATTTGATTTTCATTGAACAAGGCCAGTATCTAATGGCAGAAGAACTTTTTCCTTCTATAAACCAATTGGAATATGCGTAATGCTGGAACTGCTAAATCAACTAGAGTTTATTTCCATAATTACAGCAGATTGATTTGCTTTGCTGATTATATGTATACTTTTTGAAAATATGAAACATAATGTTTCATCACACAATAGTTGTTAGTCACATACAGATCACTGTCCCAAAGTTGGTGTTTATCCATTCCCAGAGGTGACCCAAGGAACTAGATTCTGTTAAATCCTGAAGAAAAAAAACCCTCACTGGAGTTAATGAATTCACCACAGAAAACTGGAGCTTCAACTTTTTTTTTTTTTTTAATTAAAATTTAAAAGTGATCTCAGATACTTTACTGTAGATTTATACAGAGGATATAATCTCACATGGGCATTTCCCATAATAGGAAGTGAAAAAGCAACTCTTGTCTCCTCCTCCCACAGAAGTCCAAAGTATTTCCCCTTTTTTACATTTATATTTACAATGTTATTTTAAACCAAAGACAAAATTAGCTGAAATTAAATCAACTATGGTGGCATCTCCACCACATCTTAACATCCCTTCTTACCATTTTCATCCAGGTTAGGGGAAAATGGGTAAATCTTTTTATTTTTTTACTAATTTTTCAATAAGCATTATGGTTAGCTGAGGTTTAGGATGGCTATTTTTAATGTTTCTCTTTTTTTGATCTTGAGCTTTTCTTTCTGTCCTCAGCTTTCATTTGTTTGAGAAAGGTAACAATGGAAGGATATAAAGCAAGAATTACATATTCTGCTTTCTAATCTGTTTACTCTACTGTACAATGATATCCTGCCTATTTTTATTCCTCTTTGGCATTACACTAAGGCTAGAACCAAAAAGAGCTCAGATTTGCTCTCAGAATAGAATCCATACTGCTTTTATAGAGACCAAAGTTCTCTTTGAAAGAGCAAAAATAAAGAAAAAGATTAAAATAAGCTTCAGAAAAGTAACTGAGTAAATGTAGTTGATGAGGAGATCTGGGCAGCAGGAAACATTAGAAATACAACTGTATGTTGTCTGTAATATTACCTCCCTCTGGAGCTTAAGTGGATTACTTCCAACTTTTGTGGTTGCATATTTACTAGTAAGCAAAATAAGCCACAAACCATTCTGTGATCCTAATATGAGCTGATATATGACATTTCAGCTAAACTCTCTTCCCCCATCTACAGTATGATTGCAACAGAATGGTGTATTTGCCTATGCAAACTTCTGAATCATATTTGGGTATTGTCTGCAAGAGTGTTACTTGGTCCACCTGAAAATTTTCAGCTATTCCTACCACTGATTTGACTGTGTTATTGTGGGATAGCACTAAGGCTCATTCCTTGTCTTTGTTATATTCACTAGCATAGACATACATTGTAAGAGTACCTATATCACCTCAAAATTAAGAAACCAAATGTATTTTCTGTTAAACAATTCCTCTACTTGTAGTGCTACTTTTTTAGTAGATGACCACAGCCCACCTCATATCTTTTTGTTTAGAAAGTCAAGTTAATGATCTCTACTTTTCTGTGATAAGACCTTTGTAAATTTCAGCCTATATTAGCTGTATTTTGCCAGCCAAAATACTGCACTGTTCTCATCTGTATGGCCTGAAGTTGTTGATCATCTCTCTTCCCTTCTTGCCCAATTTTGTTTGGACTGATCAAATTAGGATCTTTTCCCTTTAGGTCTTTTGTCTTTTTTGACATTGATTTACCATTTATGTGTAGCATTTCATAACAGAAAGGAAAAACTGAGGAAATGCAGGATGAAAAATGTGAGCAGAGTAATCCCTCAGGAGGATGGAGAAGGTCACAGCTCACTTGCCCCTCCCCCCCTTGTCAACAACTCCTCTATCAAAGGTTTGGATATTATGTTACAAGTAATGCATGATTCCAATTTACAAGAAGAACAGGAAAGAGGATCCAAGTAATTACAGACTGAGGCCAGTTTCGTTTAATATTTTTATTAAAGATCTAGATGAAGTTGAATGTACCCACAGTAAGTTTGCAGATGTATAGGACTGTTCATCTGCTTGAGGGTAGGAAGGCTCTGAACTGAGATCTAGATAAACCAAATGGTGCTGCACTGGGGTCATAGCAGCCACATGCAGAAGAACAGACCTGGGGAATTGTGGCTGAAGAGTAGTCCAGCAAGATGAACAGTGTGCCTTTGCTGCGAAGAAGGGTAATGGTATTCTTGGTTGCATGGAGCAAAGTATCAATGGCAGGTCAAGAGAGGTGATCTTTCCTCCCTCTACTCAGCACTTGTAAAGCCACCTCTTGCATACTGTGTCCAGATCTGATCTCAGAACAAAAGAGACACAAACATATCAGAACGTATCCAGCATAGGGACTGGAGGACCTCTCCTGTGAGGAGATACTGAGAGAGCTGGGACTGTTCAGCCTGGAGAAGGGAAGGCTCAGGGAGGAGTTTATATTTGAATATATGACAGGAAAGTACAAAGAAAAGGGAGCCAGGCTTTTCTTCATGGTGACCAGGAACAAGACAAGAGGCCATGGGCACAAATAGGAACACAAGAGGCTCATTGTGAACATCAGGAAGTGCTTCTATGCTGTGTTGGTGACAGATCACTGGCACAGGTTGCCCAGAAAGGCTGTGAAGTCTCCTCCTTGCAAATCTTCTGAAGTCATCTGGACATGGTCCTGGGCACCCTGCTTGAGCAGAGGATGGACCAGGTTGAATCAGATGGCCCTGCCAAGCTCAACAGTTCTGTGATTCTGTGACAAGGATGTGAAGAAATGGTTACACTAGAAGAGATCTAGATGATATTAGGAAGAATGGACAACATTGTGAAGGATTGTCCAAGGAAGTGGTGGAGTTCCCATTCCTGGATGTATTTAAGAGATGTGTGGATGTGGCTCTAAGGGACATGATTTAGCAATGGGACTTGGTAGGTCAAGTTGATGGTTGGATTTGATGATCTTAAAGGTCTTTTACAACTAATTGATTTTATGATTCTGTGATTCTATCATTCTCAATATATAAATTCATGTCCTGAAATTCTTTCATTGTATGAAATCTTGAGAACCCACAAACATAATTTAATTCCAAATTTAACTCCGAAATGTTACATCAGTTCATTTGAGCAGAGATTAGCAAGCTGGCTCTTATATCATCTTTCACAATCTTGACAACTCATGTTCTCCCTACAACTTAGGGAGATGATTTCACCAGTGACTGCTCAATGTAAAACATCTGAGTAGGGGAGATAAAGTAAATGGAAGAAGATAAGTTACAAGAGTCTACAAAATCATGTAGTAAACAGCTTGATTGTTCACCACCTTCCTGTACAACAAAATGTAGACGATTCTCTGACAGTGGGTAGCAGTTCTGAGAAATGCTATGCCAAAAGATGCAGTGTGTACAATAAGTCTATGTGGATTTGAAAATCAGGTATATAATTAGAAGAGACATATGTTGGGGTGTTCATTGGATGTTCAATGATGTCAAGGATAAAATACTTTTAGGAAGAAATTTCAATACCTGGAAATTTTGATCTATTAAACATAGGTGCTGAAGATCTTCTGGCATCTTCAGAAAAAGGTGATGATTGCATGAGAGTTTTAAGGAAATTATGTTTTTGACCCAACAGTTTCCATCACAGCAGATGAGAGCATTCAGAGCTGTGCTTGACCTTCAGAAGGACCTATTCCTCTGTACCACAGGAAATCCCTTGACAAGCTCTTCCAACAAGGAGATGGGAATGACAACAGCAGCCAAAAGGGAGGAGAGCTATAGAAAGGTGAGGCAGGGAGCATGCTGCAAGAGCCCTGAAGGGTCACTGAACTTGAAGTGTGCTTTATGTCACTCTGTCAAATTTATCTCCCTATGGGATGGCTGTCTCCTGGTATACAGACATAATTATTGCTACAAAGGGGACAGCCTACTTTAAATCCTCAAATGGGGGAGGTTAAAATAGAATAGATCATAACTTAAGACTTCCTTTCCGAAACATATGCTAGCAAATATCTAGAAAAAAATAATGTTTAAAAATCATTTATTGTCAAAGGTTTGTCCTCATCTGTTCAGCATTTTGTAGCTATTCATTTGCCTTGAGCAACAGCTTCCTTGATTTTTTTGTGAATTGTGTTTATATGTAAGAGAGGTAGTGGAGTCATCAACCCTGGAGGTGTTCAAGGAAAGTATGGATTTTGTGTTTAGGGACATGGTCTAGTGAGTGCTATTGGTGATAGGTGGATGGTTAGACTGGATGATCTTGAAGGTCTTTTCCAACCTCGGTGATTCTGTGATTCTGTGATTCTGTATTTTTTAACATAGCAATTGTCATAAGGATGAAGGACCACTCTCACTAGACCAATGATCTGATAGGACAAAACCATTTTAATTAATTTGCAGTCTTCAGAGCTGACTCAACAGAGAGAAGGCATATAAGGCAGCAGCATTAGGCTTTGGTATCATGTCGTATAATCTTTCCACTAGCTTGGAAACCCATAAGAATTTTCCAGTCCTTTATGACAGAAGTATAATGCAAAAAACAGTAGCTGTATCTCAGTGCATGTATTTTTGATTCATGTCTTATAGATCAGCTCTAAACCAATACTGCAACATGTCAGTGAATCTGTTATACTGATGTTTTTATCTAGAACAAAACAAAACAATAATTGCACTCATTAGGATGAATGGAATTCACTTATATAAATGTTAATGATCCAGCTCAGTCCATATGATTCTGCAAATAATTTTGCTATACACATTGAAGTTTTCTTCTTTTTTCTTTTTTTTTTTTTTTTCTTTTCTTTTTTCACTACATGTATAGTGGTTTGATTACTTCAAATAGCAGATGATAATTGAAGAATACTTGTCTGATGAGTAGTTTAAAATAATTCTACAGTGGGATTACAACTACTGAATTTCTTGTGAGCCTGTAGGGTTAATCTGGAATAAAAGTCTATATATAAACTAGATGATAATTGAAATCATTCTTACTGGCAGACAAACCTTTGACGCCAACATTTGTACTTGATTAACTGCAAAAATCTTGAGAATATTAATTTTTTTTTTAGGATGGTTTTTGATATACAAGCTGAGTGCTTGTACCTGTTTAGAAGTTACAAGGACATTTATAGTGATTAAAATCACTGTAGTTTGGGAGGTTTCTGGTTTGTTTTTTTTTTTCTTTTTTCTTTTTTCCTTTTTTAGGTTGCAAAACAAACCAAATGGAAGCAAAATAATTGTAGACTATGGTAAAAAATCTAAAGGATCAAGTAATGATTAAGCAATTAGAGATCTATTATGCCCCAGCCACAAAGTGGGAGAAGAAAAGTATCATTTCTAGAGTTCATGTAAGTCCAAGTTCTCCATTAGTGTAAAAAATACACAGCATTTTGAAAGCTCTGTGGAGCTCTAGCTTTTCTGCCAGCAAGTGATTTCAGTTAGTCTATCTGCAAAAGCCATCAGCAGCAGAACACCTGCAGGCAGCTTGGAGCAGATTTATTGTCCCTGCAGCACTTGCTAAGAAAGGCTACTGGTGCACATTCATGTGGCCACTGAGAGCTGTAGCCTTCTGCACCCAATAGGAGCCAAATTACAGCAGGTTTTGTATGTGATCATACAGTGTGAAAGCTCAGGGAAAAAGCATTCCCTGCTTTTTTTTAAGCTCAAGCCCAATAGCCAGAGTTGTTATCACTCTGCAAGCAATTATATGTGGCTTTAGTGTTTAGGTTATTATAGCCTGCCTGTGAATTTTGAAACAGTATGAACAGTCAGGCTTACACTGAGAATTAATTTTTGCCTCTGTTAACTTCTTAATACTACTAAGCAGAAGGTCATGTTGTGCTCCTGATTGTTCACACTGTATATCATTATACAGTGTTCACATTATATATCATTATAGCAGTCTGAGGCAGTAATGTAAATTGGCTTACCTCAATTGAGTTCATTTTCATGTTCAGACGTTCATTCATTGGTTTTGCTTGAGAAAGGACTTAAAGTGGCCCTCAACTAATAGAATTGCAAAGAAGCCCTTCAGACTTGCATTGAAATAGTGGGTAATGAGAAAAAGAAAAAAGTTGTTCCAATTAGTGTTTGCTTTCTACTTTGTATACATAGGCATCCCTCTAATGCTTAAATATGCTTTAATTTTATGCATTTGTCTGTAAAAACAGTCTCCTTCTGCACTTTTCATTAATGTTCCCACATCAACAACTCTTCATCAGTTTTATAATACTCACGACTCCCTTTCTGGTCCATAATCACATTTATTCTTTGAGATTATCTTTTCATGTACTGTGCCTTTATGCCTGTTTTATGATCTGTTTAAAAGGATCTCCTTAGTTACACAGATGCTAATGTAAGCTTTTGGATGACCTTTCAGACAATCTTCTTGGGGATAGAATTCACCGCACCTTTTTGCTGAGTGGTATTCTCTTTTGCAAACATAGCCAACATGTCACATGTTTTAAACATGTCATGGGTCACGTCACCTCAGCTAAGAAGACAGTTCCAGTAATGATTTCAAAATCATTATCTGTGAAGGAACTTACTGCTGTTGTACACACATGACAATCAAATATTTATTGCTGAAAGATGCATCACAACTAAGGCACTGCTCAATATTAAATTACTGAAAATAATCTAATAGCGATCTTAGGTCAGGTAGAGATTTTATGTTGTAATATTTCATAAGGTGGAAGAGAGCATTAGCAGTCATTTTGTTAAGCTATAGACATCCAATATTCATTGCAGATGAAAGCACAGATTTTGCTTTGGCTGCATTCCCATGATGTGATTTGCACTGAATAACAAATTGTCTCTACTCTGAGCATTTTCAGTGGGAGGAGGTGGAAAGCAGGATGTCAACATCATATCACAGAAAGACTGAAGTTCATAGATTTATATACTAGAGCAAGGTCTGATTCCAGAGAGCACAGATAACTGTGAAGAAGTGCACTGAGCTGGCCTTGAATACAGCCTATTTTTGGTTGTGCACCTGATCTCAACAAGAAGCTCTAACGCACCCTTCTTGATTTCCAGGAGTATGAAAACTTTTGCCCCGTCTTGTAGAGCCTCAGATTGCACAGGATGCTTAGGTATGAACAGCTGAACAGAACCTCTAGCCTATACAAGCAATGTGTTGTGACTCTCATTAGTATCTAGATTCAGGAATAAACAAAAACATTACTTTTTGACCATAAAAATTTTGGACACTCAGTATCATCCTGAATTCAAGAACAGACACTTCCTTAAAATAAGACTAATGTGACCTGTCATTATCAACAGTTATTCCATATTTTATCTGGCTGTATAGGTGTAAAATAGGATACTAAAGTTGAATGTTGAAAGCCATACTGACCGAGCTTTTAGATTCAGAACTTGACCTTTTGTTTTTGAAGCCTGTTTGCAATATCCAAGGGTTCTTTAAAAAGTTTATTTTCCCCTCAAGGAGTCTAAGCAATTGGTGCCAACAATCCAACAGCCAAGTCCAAGTATTATATGTCTGCATGGAGAAGAGATGGATTAATGGAAAAATTAATAAGAAAACAGTTTAGTGTTGAGATTTCAAAATGGTTTGTATTAATAATGAATGGGCTGGGAGAAGTCATTTGAAATGACTGACATTTGGATCTGGCTTCTAAACTGTTTTTGACTGGACTAATTTAAGGTGTGTCACACTGCTCTAGTTTTGTGCTAAAGGAGATTTTAAATGCTTATAGACTCCAGAATGGGTATGAATTGACTGAATGCTATTATCAGTTGCAAAAAGTACCAAAATAACTATAAAATAATTTAAACATCCAGAGAAATACATAGCATCCAATTATATGGATCTAATTTACACAACAGAAAAAAGAGCATATAGAATTTCATATGTTAATGATGCACTGGAAAACAGGGAATTAAAATGAGATAGCTTTTCTTTTAATCTATCCAGAACATCTGCTAATTTACCAATCTTAAAATAAATTTATGCTAACACATGCATATACAGTCAAATCTGCCAAATATTAGTAATTTATTGAGTTAAAGATTTTAGATAATTCCTTTACAATAAATGGATAGTTTTCCAAAAAGGCATTTGAGGGGAGGATCAAACAACCTTCCCTATTAATCTAAAATTACAATTTTTCATTCAATGGGATCTTAAAACTGGTTGTGATTGGATATTTAGTTGTCTAGTTTTTTTCACTTTTTTAAAAATAAAATGATTTTGGTATTCCCCCACAAAAGACGGTCTACCTACCCACTCTCCGAACCAGAATGCTAAGACTGCTGCACCACCTTGTCTTCACCCCTAAAGTTCTGTGATATTTGATCAGCAGCTTCCAAAGGACTGGTTCTCATGTACCCATGGGGAGGAATATTCCCAATCAACTGGAAAGCAGCTTTGCAGAAAAGGATTAGTGTTCTTGGTGGATACCAAGTTAACTACAAGCCAGCAATGTACCTTTATATCAAAGAAGACTAAGAATACTATGCTGCACTGCAGTAGCCAGAATATTGCCTGCAAGTCAATGGTGGTGATCCTTCCCTTCTACTCAGCATGGGTGAGATACTTGAAGGGTGCTGAATCCAGCTCTGAGCTCCTTAGTACAACATAGACATGGACATACTGACCATACTGACTGGACCAGGCCAGAGAAGGGTCACCAAGAAGATTAAGGGACTGGAGTAACTGCCATACAAGGAGAGGCCCAGAGGGAGGGGCTGTTCAGTCTGGAGAAGAGAGGGCTCAGAACTGTCTTATCAGTGTGTACAGGTATATGAACAAGGAGAGGGGAGATGAAAATAGAAAGCAGCCAGACTATTCCTAGTGCTGTCCAGATAGCAGACAAAAGCTATGAACAGAAACTAAGGTACAGTAAGATCTATTTAAAAATAAGAAATAAATGCTTTTCTTTGAAAATGATCACACACACACTGGCATAGGTTACGCAGAGATTGTAGAGGGTCCATCCTTAGTAAAATTCAGATCTCAAGTACATAAAGTCCTGAGAAACCTCCTTTGGGCACAAGGTTGGGCAAGTCAGTCTCCTGGGATGCCTTACAACCTCAGATATTCTGTGATTTTTTCTTTCCCTAACAACAGAAACATGTGGTCCTTTAAATGCTGGAAGGGAAAAACATTCTTCTTTATGCTTCCAATATGACAGTAAAATGTTTTTCCAGTGAGAAATGTGATTCATCAGTTTGTACAGGAATGCCAGATTAAAAAAAAATAAATGCCTGCAGACATAGTTAGGCAGCCAATTACCAGCTACATTTTAAAAAATGTTGGGTTTGTGTCCCTGTAGTGTTTCAAAAATCAGATCTGTATTCCTTTTGTATCCATAAATCCTAGGTTTATCAGGTGTCTCCTTCAGTGTTTAATTTTTATGCATCATCATGTAAATTATTTCTTCTGTACTCTCAGTATTACCCTAAGCCTCATGCAATTATTTGTATCACTGAAGACGAAAGGAAAATAGGTAGAAATGAATTTGAATTTGAAGGGAGAAAGAAGAAAAAAAAAAAAAAAGAATGAATTCTTCTGGGGAAGGAATTAACACTCTGAAGGGGATTTCAGACTCTGAAAATCATGCTCAATAACTAGGGCCAGGTGACACAAAATACATGTTGGGTCTTACTTTCCAGGGCGTCTTCTTTCTGTTGCTATAACTTTTAAATGCATTCTCTGATTTTATTTTGTTTTGTTTTGACAAGATTGAGCAGAGCTGTTCACTAATTGAGTTCCATAAAAATGGATGTTCTTTTCATTAAGTTTGTAAAGGATCCCAGCCAGGTTCTGTTCTGGCCGCCACTTTATTACAAGAAGTGACCATCAGAAAGATTTCAACCAGTGTATACGCCATAGCCTAATGGCTAGAGTACTGTCTACAGAATTTGCAGAGCCGTGTTTCATTTCCTGTTCAGTCTGAAAAGTCCACATTTAGAATTCTCCATCTTAACTCTAGGGTAGAGCTGGAAACAGACAGGAACTCCTGTATCCTTTTTAGAACTATGCTATTAAGTATAGGAATGAAAGATTTATGAGAATAGCAAACAAAACACTGAGAACTAACCAAGAAGTTCAGTCTTCCTGATGAAAGTGAAGAATTTTGTTTTGTTTCCTGCTTTGGTCTCTGCTTAAGCATTTTACATTAAGCAGTTGTTGTTACATGGAATACAGAAATCAGAGCCCAAAGCATAATGACATTCTGCATTTAGCAGAGATGCCTCTTTCTTTTACAGCACTGACTCCAGCATAAAAGTTAGTCTGCTTTCTTTGCAGATAGGAAATCTTGGTTCTATATCTGCTTTAGTATTAGAGATTCAAAATTCCAAAATAGAGTCTTACCCACAAACACCGATTAGCTATTGTGGAAGAAATCTACCAGTTTTCCAGTTGGTCCAGCGTGTAATTTACAAGCCAGAGGCATACTTAGCTTTACTGCAGTTTGGGGAGTGATGAAGACCTAGTTTCTAAACTGTTCTCCGTGCTTCTTTTCTTTCTTCCTTTCTTCCTTCTTTCCTTTCTTTCTTTCTTTCTTGGGGGAACAGTTTGAAGGTCCATGTTCATGACTGATAGTTTTGGCTAATCCTGGGCATCATTGTTCTTACTGTGTAGGTATTGAATTGTGTTAACATGACACTTAATTCTCCCATGCTCTTTATATACAAACTTGGTACATAATTCAGGGTATTGTGATGTAGCTCCTGGGGCTAGACACATGGAAGTCAGGCAATGGTGTGCCTAACTTGGAGGTTTCTGATCCCTTCACAAGCCTAGTGTGCACACTCTACATCTGTTTGGTCTCCTGAAGAGAGATATACATGTCTGTGTATTTTGAATATATTTTGAATATATTTTGAACTGTTCTTTGAAGCATTCTTGATGTTAATTTACATCAGAAACATTTTTAATCCCAGTGCAAATCTCCTGGTTCTCATTAAAATGAATAATATTCATTTATATGGATATAATTCATTTTGCATTAAATAATACAGCTATAGCTAAAGCTACAGCTGTAATACATCTCACAAGGTAATGATCAACAATAAAAAAAAAATATGTGTTTTAACATTATCAAATCACTGATTCTTTCTCCAGGTTGAGGCAGGCATCTCAAGAGGGGAAAAATATTTATAGAATGACAGTAAATTAGTTCAACAGTAAACGTGCAGTAATGAATTTCAGCATTAGAATAATTCTGTTGCAGATATTGGCCAAGGTAGTTTGGAGAACTATTTGGATGCAGTAAGAAAACATCCCAAATGGCACTAGGATCTCTTAACTATTTTTTTGTGCATGTGTGAAGTAGAAGAGGAATTAAAAGGAAATCAATGTGCAGCAGAAGTGAGGGTGCCTTAAAACTACACCTCCCAGTACCCTAACTTTGTATTCTCATGATCACCAGATGATGGTTATTTGCTCATTTAACTAAATACAATCAATCGAAGACATATCCATGGATCATACATTGTGATTAAAATGATCAAAACTCAATGAAGTTAAAACAAAGATTCAGTCATATGCTCAGCTGGTTTAAATCAATATAGAATCGCGGATGTCAACGATCTTGCCAACTTACACAAACTAAGAATTGAGTCTTGTGTGTTAGCATTTCATCCAAGCCCATCTTGGATTTATTGCAGCTAAGATATGGGATCAAGAAGATGATTCTAAAAAGCCACTCTATTCTCTTTATCCCAAATTATTTTGGTGCCAAAGTGGCTTCTTGCCTAATTTGTGTGCGGCACTGGCTGGAGTGCCTCCACTGGCTTCTTCAGTGCAGCAGCTTTCAAGTCTGCAGCACAGGAAGGGCCTCACAGGAAAGAAGCAATGTGAGGAGGTCGAAAAGGTGAAGGGACAAATAGCCATATTGTTACATAATTAAATTTGAATGCTATTATAAGCTTTGCCACAGGTTTTCTATAAACAGCAAACAAATACTGATGTCAAACTAATAGTCTGTATTTTTTTGAGTCTCACTGTTTAACTTTCTGATTCAGTACAGGGATTATTTTTTAAGTCATGCATTCATTCATTCTACTAGTTTATTGCCTCTGTAAAAGCATTAAAACAATTCTGCTGCTTTTTGCAATATCTTTTTGGGTCTCCAATCTCCATCATATTTTTTTTTTCTTTTTTCATTTTTGTGAAAAAGCAAAACACTAACTAAAGTTTTCAAAACCCTTTCTTCTTGAGGGATGGTTCATGGCTGAATTCACAGAATCTTTTTTATTAATGGTCATCATCAACTGATATCAGCCCTATTTTTGGTTTAGTTTTTGTTTGTCTGTTTGTTTTTCCCTATGTATTCAAGGAGTATCTGAGGAACAGAACAGATCATTATTTACTGTGTAACATTGTCTTTAAAATACAGTTCCCTTTTCCTACAGATCTCCCTCTATTTTTCCCTTTCATTGGTTCTATTCTTTCCCTTCAGTTGCCAGTATGATTTGTTTGGATCATTTTTCTTTTGTGTCACTTTCATTTTTGGTTTCCACAGCAAATAAGTTAAACAAACAGATCCATAATGGGAAAAAAAATATATTTCTGCTTTTTAATTCACGTTTTTTTTTTCTTTCTTTTTTTTTTTTCCCTTGAACCACATGATCAACACAAAAGGATCTTCATCTTAAAGCCAGTCAAATTCATACAATCACAGTGTGTTTGAGGTTGACAGGGACCTCTGAGTCAATCAGGTCCAATCCCTGCTCAGATATACCCAGAGTGGGGTGGACAGGGCAACATCCTGGCAACTTCTTAAGAGTTCCAAGGAGAGAGAATCTATAGACTCTCTGGACAACCTCTGCCAGTGCTCAGTCAATTGCACAGCGCAGAAGTGCTTCCAGTTGCTCAGGTGGAATCTCTTGTGCTCCTGTTTGTGCCCATGTCCTCTTGTTCTGCCATTGGTCACCACGGAGAAGAGGCTCTATACTCTTTGAACTCTCCCGGTATATATTCAAAAATATTGATAAGATCCTCCTTGAACCTCCTTTTCTCAAAGCTGAACAGTCCCAGCTCTTTCAGTTTGTCCTTATAGAAGAGGTGTCACAATCTCTTGATCATCTTTGTGACGTTATGTTGGATTCTGTCCACTATGCTGAGATCTCTCTTATACAGGGGGGCCCGGAACCTGACACAGCACTACAGGTGTCTTCTCAGCAGTGCTGAGTAAATGGAGAAGGATCATCTTACTTGATGTGTCAGTGATACTTTTCTCAATATAGACAAGAATACCAACAGTCTTCTCAGCAGAAAAGGCACATTGCTGAATCATGACTCACTTTCTGATGTGAAGAGAAGAAATATAACTGTCTGCTTCCCCCAGGAGAATTCTAAAGGAAGAATAACAAATTATTTATAATTTTTTCCCTATCAGAAATCATTCTAGGTATGGTTTTTTTTTCATGAATTTTTATTCAAATAGTTGAACAGAATTTTACTTGAGGGGGACTGTTCAATTGCTCCCATATGCAAGCTTATGACAAATTTTCATGTTCTTGAGGTACTTGTGGTTATTCTGTCAAAGTTTATGTTAATTTATCTTTATCTTTAATTTTGTCCTTTTTTTTTTTTTTCCTCATTCTTCTTAGTGATGGTTTTGCATGACCAAAAACTTTCAGCTGTCGATTTTCCAAAACTAATTTGCAGTAAGAATATTATCTTCAATAGAAATATAGAAAGAATGCTGATAGATGAAAAACAACTGCAGGATTAGTAACAAGAACTACTTCTGACCCTTTTTATTATGTTTACTGGCAGCAGTGCAATATTCAGATCTAACATGCAAAATTCACATTAAAATTAGTGGGATCTACTTCAGTTGAGACAGCCGTGATGGCACATACTAATCCAGCATGTTTGACATATACACAGTTCATTGCACCAACCATGGAAGAGCACACTACACGATCTCTCATAAGGTTGTCTTCAAGTACTCAGAGAACAGCCAACTATTCACTCCATGTGAATGAATACATCTCTATCAGCAGAGGATATGAATGCTTTTTTTTTCTTGGCTGAAGATTTGGTCCTCAGATGCTACAAACAGCATACTTTCTTTCAAAACAGCTTCCATTTATTAAGTGCTTGTTTTGAAAAAAAAAAGAGACAAAAGACAAAGTAAAGGTAAAGCAAATACGAGAATTTGTGTTTCTAGAGCAGATTTGTTTTGTGTGAAATCTTTGGCACTGTTTTCATAGATCCAAGCTTTTATATCCTACAGGGTATGATGTCTTTTCAAAAGACATTTTAATACAAGGACGAAAAATGTCTTCTATTTACATGTTAATTTGCATATAGCATTCTGATATTTAATGCACTAAATCTTACTTTCCACTTGGTGTGTCCCCTTGAAGTCAGTGGTGTTTGCACTGGTTAATTATAAACAGAATATTTATAGCCATAGATTTATCTTCATAATTATTTTCTAAAATCATGCATTTAGAGAAAAGTGGGACACTGAGGATACAGAAGATGAAAATGCTTACACATCTACTTTTCTTCTAATAACTACATATTATATATTGAAATGTGCTTGAACTGTTGTAATGTTTTGATCTGGGATGATATACACAGATAGTTTGCATGGAGAGAAGGTAGAAGGAAAGACGTGCCAAACATATGCAGAAATAAAAACATTTCCAGACTGGAGCTTCCTTATTTTTTTAGCATCAGTCCTAGAAAAATATATATTTTGGCTAGAAGGTTTTGCTTAAACATACTTTCAGGGCAGCCTTCAGTACGATCACAAGCATTCAAATAAGATGTTATAATGCTACTGATTACACTGGTTTATATCTCTGTTGAATCTGGCCCATGATATCTACTGTGTAATTAACACAAACATAAATTTAGCAATAAATTCACCAAACTGAATCATAATTTAAGCCAAAGGAAGAAATGTAAAAAAGTCTAATGCTAACTTGAAAGATGTAAATTAGCAACAGTTTCCTATGTTTAACAACTGGAAACAAGATGTAGTTTTCAGTTCTTTGTAGATTTTTTTTTTCCTTTTATCTTATATACCTCATTTATATAAACTTTGCTAAGAACTTAATTCTGTAATGTATATAGTAGCATGCAAGTAAAATATTCTTATAAATCAAAAGTTTGTTTTTTTTTATTTAGCCGAATGTACTTACATGTTGATATATATTTTTATATAAGGCAACAATCAAGCATACGTTATTTCTAAAATGCTGTATTAGATAGTTTGCTCTGTAATAGATGGACATTTGCAAATAATTGATCTCATATGTTATCTGTGTCAATTTCTCCTTTTAAGATTGTGCATTCACCGGAAGGGAAAAATTGAATTTGCTACAAAAGGGAATGTGTACTTTTTGAGTACTTTTCTGAGAATATGTTCTCCGGGAGAAATTGGGGACATTTGGGGAAAATGGGTTTATGGATTGGCATGGCTGAAGACATACTCCATTATCCAGGTGTATTTTATTGTGTTGTGTTGAACAAGAGCTACTGTGCAGGTTAAAAAATGTTTCATATTGGAGGTCAAACCTGATCTCCAACTGCTGTGTTTTCACTAATACTCCATTGTTCTCTCTTTCTATCAGTATTTTGAGTTTTAACTGTGATGTATTTTTCCAAAAGTAGAGATGGAATTTATTATAATTTGGACTATTATTGCATTATGAAAGTATGATCTGTTTTTAAGTTTTCGGTTTCAAGATTATCCTGCTTTTTTAACTCTTTGCACAATGAATTCTGTATATCTGATGACTATAAAGTTAAAGTTAATATCTCAAGTCACAAATTGTTAATATATAATGATGTAGTAAAAGTTTACAGAAGCCTGAAACCTCATTTTGGAACTGAACACATTGCCTCTACAACTTTAATAATGCTGTTGCTTACTTATTTTATTTTAGGATGTGAAGGTTGAAAATTAACCATGACACAGACTTGATATGTTTGTTGATAAACACACGAAAATAAACACAAAAGCTTTCTTGGGACATCCACATAGAAGCTTTTGGAGACACAGAAATTCTATCTAAGTAATTTATAAAGGCAGCCATGTTCTAAATAACTCATTAAGGAGTTTCTTTCCAAGGGTTAACTAAAGAATTAAGTGAGTTAGCACTGGAACTATCAGCTGTATTTGGACAGGAATTAGGACAAATTACTGCAGTGATAAATGATCCCTCTGTGTTGTCCATAATCCCAAAGCGAACAATACATTCAACCAGTTGGTGTTCCAAGCAGAAAAGAAACTGCAGCTGTTCCAGAGAAATAAAATTGTGTTATACTTGCAATTGCTCAGAAAATCTGGGGCATGGAGGTATTAAACATAACTGAAAGGGAATGAGTCAGATCTTTAGCTCCTGTAAATCAATATTACTGCATGAGGTTGACCATATTAGCCAATTAGTGACAAGAGTATTATATTCAAAAGAATCATAATAAGAGGTGATTAAGGAATAGAGGGCTTTACCATTTAGACTGGATATTATTTCAAATAAATTTGTTGTATAAGTCCATATTCGAGCAAGTTGGCTGAGGAGTAGCTCTTGTCGGATAAGGTGAGGAACAGCATTACCATACCTGTATCATTCCTTCAGTTATATAAAGTATGTGTTAGTTTAAACATCACATATATACTTTTTAAACCAGTGTAACAGATTGACATAAACTCTTTCCAAAGCTTTAAATGTGGGAGAGACTTACGAAATAGATGGATGGCCTAAATTCACTGTGTCTGTGAAAAGCCCCATGTTGAGTTTACCAACTTAGGCAACCTGGACAGTGGGATCGAGTGTACTTTCAGTAACTTGCATATGACAGCAAGCTGAGTCATGCAGTTGACTTGCTAGAGGGAAGAGATGCCATCCAGAGGACAGGTGTAAGATATGGCCTATTTCAACCTCATGAAGTTCAGCAAGGCCAAGTACAAAGTCCTGCAGCTGGATTGGGGAAATCCCGAGTACATATGTAGGCTGAAGAGAGAATGGCTTGAGAGTAGCCCTGAGGAGAAGAATTTGGGGGTGTCAGCTGATAAAAGACTCAATATGAACTGGCAATGTGTGCTTGCAGCCCAGAAGACCAGTATCCTGGATTGCATCATGAGAAGCGTGACCAGCAGGTCCGGGGAGGTGATTCTGTCCCTCTACTCTGCTCTCATGAGACCCCACCTGGAGTGATGCATCCAGTTCTGGGGCCTCCAACACAAGAACATCGAGCTGTTGGAGAGGCTCCAGAGGTGGCCATGAAGATGATTAGAGGGCTGGAGCACCTTCCCTGTGGGGACAGGCTGAAAGCCTTGGGGATCTTCAGCCTGGAGAACAGAAGGCTTTGGAGGGACCAGCGACCTTCCAGTCCCTGAACAGGGCCTACAGGAAATCTGGGAAGGACTTTTTATAAGGCCATGTATCAACAGGATCAGGAGAAAAGTCTTTAAACTGGAAGAGGGTAGATTTAGACTAAATATTAGGAAGAAATTCTTAACTGTGGGGGTGGTGAGACACTGGAACAGATTGCCCAGAGAATTTGTGGATGCCTCATCCCTGAAGATATTCAAGGCCAGGCTGGATGGGACTTTGAGCAACCTGGTCTAGTGGGAGGTGTCTCTGCCAATCTAAGGTTATTGGAACTAGATGATCTTAAATGTCCCTTTCAACCCAAACTATTCTATGATTCTATGATTCTGCGATTCTATAAGTAGTCACCATCAAATGTAGCCTCTTTTTACTAGGATAGCAAAAACATTAAGAATGTATCACAAGGTATGAGACAGAGACTCTTCTTCTGATTGTGTTTTTAATCCATGTTTCTTAATGAATTTATCCTAAATGACCGTGATTTTGAATAACAGATGTGTACTGTTTGCCTGTAACAGGAAGTCAAGAGAAGGGGGAAAAGGAAGAAAAGATCTAGTTAAGATCTTCCCAAAAGATAGTGTCCTTACAGCTAAGGAATTTTCTATTTCCAAACAAATATTTGGTTATCTTGAAGTGACATTATTTCATGGAGATAACTTTGTTAAGAAATATTCTGATATTTCCAAAATCTGCCTGTATTTCCCTAAACTTCCATTTCTTTTCCACTTTCTCCCTCCTCTATCCATTTTTTATTAAATGCATAATTTTGAAATGCCCAGAAGGTTCGCATTTGGGGTAATTTTGCTAACTGATCAAAATAAATACATACATAAATAAATAAAAATTCAAGTTTAAAAAAAATCAGAGGAACTGTCAATAAACAAACACGTAGACTCAACAGTGTTGAGAATGCTCATTTTTTTAGTCCTATTTTTAATAGGAAATGGAAAACAAAAGGCTTTCAAGTCAAACTCTGTTTTACATGAAAGAATTCTGATATGATTAGAGGATGGGATCTAAATAATCTAGAGCTTGTTCTGTGGTATCTGTACTGATGCTTTCCATCAGGTAGGCCTGAGGATTTATACATTTATGCACGTGTGTTTTGCAATCACATTTCAAAATGAGGTGATTTATTTCTCTCACCCCCTCCTCAGATTACTCGGAACAACTTGCCAGTTAACTGTTTACAATTTACTCTATGAGGTGCATTTTCTGTTACTATTCAGCTCCTTCTAAAAAATAGATATTTAGACCATTTTTGTCTGTGTCAAATATATCAGGCTTAAAACCTTTTTAAAACCCGATAATCAGGTCATCTGACAAACTGGAACATTTTTAAGACAGCCGTTTCAAGTTTCTTGGTAAACAGAGTTTGTATTTTGTACATATCTGTGAAATGTAAACTATTTACTTTTTAAAGTTTTCTGATCTCCCATAAATCTCTGCTCACAGTGTACACTTGAATGTACTGTACCTCACTTTTTTGGAGCTGAACTATTCACTTCTTTAATACCCACATTTGTGTCCACATGACAAAGGCACATGACAGATGTCTTTGAAGTGTAGCCATTAGATGTCAGATGGACCTTCTTTTTTAAGTGAGAAATACAAAACGTCACTGTTTATTTTCTCTGTGCAGGAAACACAATGTTTTGTTTAAAGCCTATCCTGATGTAAATACATGGCTTGACAGTCATTACCAAATGATACTTCTTTGATAACAGAAAAAAAAGAAAAAGAAAAAAAAAAGTCAAATCCTGCTGTTTTACATATATGCTTTTTTAATTAAACTTCTTGGCTGAAATGCTATAATGAGAAATGATTCTGTATTTATGTCACACTTGGTGCTCATTTAAAGCCATATGTATGCCAGTAGTTGCAGACAAACCAAATTAGCGCTGTCTGCTCTAAGCCTGGGGCAGAATGGGCTGATTATAAGCCAGTTTTTGTCTGAAAACAGCCTACCACATGCATGAATAGCCTGAGCTATTAAGTCCCAGTTAGAAGGATATGCTTAATACCTTCCTTAGTTCCTCAGAGTAGGCATCCTCATGATAGATTCTGATCTACAGTACTTGTTTCTGCCAGCAAGGATCACTTTATCTTGGAAATGTCTATCCTCACCAGTTTTAAGAAGATATAGTAGAATTATTCTTCTTCCATTCTTGAGACTAGACATTGTAGTGCAGCTTGACAGAGTCGGAGAGGGACATCTGTGCTAGGACCAGAAACTAAAGCAAAAACTCCCATACAACCCTTAGTCCTTCTCTCAAAATGAGTTTCAAAAGCTCACTGAAGTCAAATAAAGTATTTTTCTTCAAAATACAGGAAAATTGAACTGGCTAAATAGGAGTTATGAGACCGTAGGAATTGCTCCTGCTCAATAGTTATTTGACCACTTTGCAATGTCAATTTGACTAAAAACATAGCATTCTTTAAACAGGGAATCCCTGTTCTAGAAAAGCAGTTCCGCATTTTAAGCTTCTGATACAAAACTCTTCAAAATTGGCATAAATTCAAAATCTATGCTTAGATCCAGATCCAATTTTGTACTGTTCCTCAATGAGTTAAGCCAAGGGGACCCCTCTCCTAACATCTGTGGATATTGGGGTATTTGAAATCCAACTCCAAATTCCAACTTAAGCCGTACTCTAATGTAAACAAAGTTAATGGCTTGTCAGCATGGGGCTATAAAGCAATGTGGGTACTGTCATAATATTGATGTAAGGAAACTTAAAATACATAGCCATTTTTCTGAATATAACAGTGGGTTTTGCTCTTAGGAAAAGTCATTAAATCAGTATGTTCAGGTTATGTAGCAGCCAGAAAAAATATACATTTGTGGCAGCCAAGAAATTACATGGAAAAGAAATTGTGCCTTGACCCATTGACTTTATGCAGTGCCAAACAGGGGCTGCCATTTCATGTTGTACCACTCAGGTTGTACAACCATGTGCTACAGTTAATGTGCAACTATGGTTGTACAGAAACAAGGAGAAACGTGTGTTTGACCTGCAATACTCAAAGGACTACAGGAATAGGAGTCAGGCAGAGAGCTCTCTCTGAAAAGGAGCATTGAAGAAAGCAGAAAAAGAGATGCTGTACTGGGATATGTCACCAGTATTGGTTCCTACCAGTGAGGAGTTGTTCTCAGTAAAATAGTATTCACTTTTGATTAAGATCATCTCTTAGGTGATCTATTAGTAACTCATTGTAGAATTTCTATTATTCATAGAAAATCTCTGCAAATTAATAAAGATGTTCCTAAGGATTATCTTCAATTACAGCACAAAATAATTTTGTTCATTCTTAATGATTTCCAACTGCTAGAAAAATAAGCTTAATTTTTTTCACAATGATCAGTACAAATTGTGCAAATTTAAGTATTTTAGCCTATCGTTGTGATTAATTATTTAGCTTCTAAGTTACTTTATGTCATCTTTGATTTTATCCAAATTTATCTACTTGCAATGCTACAGCATCAAAAAATGTATTGTGTATTTAATAATCCTTATGTATCATTATTTTGCATTTTTAACATATATGAATCACTTCATCACTGCTGTAGCCAAATAACTTTTTCATACAAGACATCAGCTATTCAGTTGCTGTAAAATAACAGAGTGCTTGGATGCATAATAATTTTGTTCAGCTTTTGTGGGGTGTATTTGGGACTTTGTTCAGTCTGTACCAGTATTTTGCTTTATACAGCAGATAATTTCTCTGTGCAATTCTGTGTTTCATTAAACTCAAAGATACGCATGATGGGGTGAGTTCAGATAAAGATTTGGATTCATTTTGGAGCTAAGAAGAGATAAAGCATTAATACTTTCCCAGACTTTTGCAATGGTTTTGGTTTTGGGTAAGGGCCCATATCTGATTGTTTAAATATTTTGAAATGAATGGGATTCTGTTATGTTAGATAGATCATAAGAAGTGTTGGTCTACATGATGGAAACAAATGACATGTTTCAACCATACTGAAGAAATTCATGATGAGTTGTTCACAACATGAATCAAATTAATATATAGCACATGTACAGAAAGTTTTGGACAGTGGAACAGGAGACGTGGTTGATGTCCCGTACAAGTCAGAGACATTTGGATTATGCTACCAGTAACATGGTTTAACATTGGGTTAACTGTGAAGTTGTCATGCATTTGAATTCGATGATCTTCACAGATCACTTCCAACTTTCTCTTCTCTTCTCTTCTCTTCTCTTCTCTTCTCTTCTCTTCTCTTCTCTTCTCTTCTCTTCTCTTCTCTTCTCTTCTCTTCTCTTCTCTTCTCTTCTCTTCTCTTCTCTTCTCTTCTCTTCTCTTCTCTTCTCTTCTCTTATCATGATAGTTGTCCTAACACTGATTCAGCAACAAAGATTTCTACTTTCCATCTTTGACTGCAATTAGCTTTAAAGAAACTTTACAAATCCTTGAGTCTCTTGGTAAATTAGTCCAGTCTGCCCCAAACCATGCAAGCAGTAATTTTGCCAGATGGAAGGAAGAAAAGGATTTACCTGGTGCTACTGGTTAATCTACATGCAAGAGGTTGCTGAAAACAAAGTCTAACAAAGTACAAGTTGATCACTTCCAACAGTTGCCATTCCTTTTTCAAACACTTTGATATATTTTACAGCTATTAATGTGTTTTTCTTTTCAAACAGATATGAGAACATCTAGTGAAGAATCTATATAATCTCCATAAGTCCAGTAACAGATGATGTTTATGTCTCTTGCAGCTCACTTGAATTTTGACTGAAGTACTCAGTTTTAAAATTTTACCCACCATTAGATCTATTTTCCTGAAGTTGAATATAAAGAAAGTATGGTATTTCAAAGAATATTTCAGTTAATATCTGAACTTCAATGCATTTTTTTTTTTTTTTTTAAACTCGGTAACTGTGCTATACATCTTACATAATCTTAATCAGTATTTCTCACTTAAGCCAATCTAATGTGAGTTAATCTACCACTCCTCTTTCTCATCCTGTCCCTGATTATGTAGCTTATTATTATCCTAATCTCTCATGCTTAGAAAATGACAGATCTATATTACAAAGAGGACAGAGATAGTGGTTACCCTGAAAAAAAAAGAATTGTTCTGCTTATATGTTGCAAACCAAACACAGAGTTTTGAGGCTAAATTCTAATACTGGCAGCTGAATTTGATTCTGCTTTACAAACCATAAGCCTGTTTAAACATGGTTAATTATCAGGTATTCTGAAGTGTCACTACATTTTATCACATAAAGCAAGAGCACATATTCATGTTTTATGTGCATCTTTAAGATTAATTAATTGTGAATAAACTCCTTAATTGCTCTGAGGTACAGATGGAAGCAATCTTCATGAAATTACAAATAATCACTAGGGTGCTGGTTGCAACAAGTGGAATTTAAGCTTGCCATGCAGTCTTAGAAATTTAATTAAATGTACTAAAAAAGCAATTTGATACTTTAAAAGCCAAACTGTTGCATGGCACTCAAGCAAATCAAAATCTCAGTTAGGTTTTCAAACCAATCTTTGCTGATGATCTCAGAAATGCCAACATTCCCAATTTAGAAGTGTTATGCTCTGCAAGATCAGTGCCTTGAATAAATGTAAGAACTGACTTCTGAAAGTATTATTTAGGTGAAGACATATAGGCTTCGAAGACAAGCAAGAATGATTCTCAGGCATTACAGATTCACATGCTTAACCAGACTAGTAATTTTATATAGTATTGAGAGAATAGACCCTCTGTATATTAGAAATGAGTAACATGTGCCAGATGTCATCAGGTATATTTAGCATTTATAAAACTATAGAAGAAAATAAAGGAGTTTGTGTTTAAGATCGTCCCTTTGCCTTTCATAACATTCTGGATCTGTGAAACTTAGCTCAGGGTAATGAGAAAGAAGAATAAAATTTTGGTAGAATCTTGGCTTCACCTCTCTTCAGTGAACTAACGGCCCTGTGCAGAGATATGTACTGTTCTTCCTGCTAGACAATTATTTCAATTATTAATGTGTTCAAGTACCACATTGCTTACAGCAATGTAAGGTGAATATAGTACTTGACTTGGTAAGTAAAGCTCAGATCCCAAAGGAGATTTATCTGATATTCATTTTAAAGTACTTGAGTTATGATTTAAATAAAGGTGAGGTATAAAAGCTACAAACTGCAATGCAAGTACATTTCATGTAGTTGACACCAAATCCCACGCTTCTGTGGTGAATCAATACTTCACTCTCTTTGATCTCTGTTTAAGGTTCATTTGGAATCTACACTAATCTGAAAAACTCAGTGATGATTTTTCTTTCTAAATATATGTATCCAAAGCTCTTACTGAAGACTTAGGCATTCTGCATTGTCTTTTCCTTCCAGTTGGAAAGAGTACAGATTTTTTGTTATGTAACTTTTAGGCATCTCACATGTAGGCAGCTTGAATTGACTAGCTAACAGAACCTATATCTTTGTGTTTGCTTCCTGTCTAAACCTAAAGAAGATTGAGGCAGAAAAGGTGCTTCCTTATATGACACATCGACCAACTGGCTATGGCACAATACAGTGCATCTAATGCATAGAAATATGGTGAATCTTACAAAATCCAGCTGAGACAAGCCCTAATATGTGGACATAGGATGAGTAAGTAATTATAGAGAATGCTTCTAATATAATAATGTAGCACTTAGACCACTTGTACAGGAAGTGCGGAAAATGGTTTCCCTTCCTTCATCAGACAGAAGGATCCATATTTTCTCATTCCCTGGAGGGTGGATAAGAACCAGAATTTATGTCAGGAGTGCCAGAGGGGGCACAGACATCTCTTCTGCCTTACAGGTGGGAAATGGATACATGATTTACTGTCTCTGAGAGTTCCCAAAGAAATAAGGTGTAACGATGAAATTTAATGATTAGAGCTTTTTATGGAAAAGGGAGTCATAGGCTTTGTTTCTGAAAGTAATAATTTAGTAATAAACTTTTAAAAGTTCATAATGAAAACTCTTAGTGTCTTATTATACCAGAGCTGCTCTGAAAACAATGTCTCATTTTATTAGGTTGGCCCACAACATCAGAGGTGGATGTTGTTGGTATGGGAGTAGAGGCTGAACCATCTCACCAATATTCTGTTAACTTTTGTTGCTGTTTACAGACAGCAGAAGAGCAGCAGTATGACAGAATGGCATCTGACATGGAAGTTCATACGAAGAAGTGGTGTGTCATTGAATTCTTCCATGCAAAAAAAAAAATGGCAGCCATTTACATACGTCATTGGCTGCTGTTTATGGAGACCAAACATTGGATGTGAGCACAGTGAGGCAATGGGTGGATTTCATCAGTAGCAACAGTGACAGTGGGCTTCCTTTGCTAGTGCAGATTTTTTTGAGTGCTGCACACAGCACTCAAAAAACTTGTTCATCACTGGCACAAATGCATAGCTAATGGTGGCGAGAATGTTGAAAATTTTTCTCTTTTTTTTTGAGACTTTTCTTTATCAAATAATGTTATTTTATCTTTGTATCTGTTGTAGTTTCCATGGAAATAAATAGGAATCATTATTTTCAGAGCTACCTGCATATCTCCCCAGTGAATGCAAAAATTGTGATCAGCTATTTCACAGACAACATTTGAAGTATACCTTAGATTTCTGTGTTATATTTGAGCTCTGTAGATTGGTATAATGTATCATAACAGTACTTGGATGCACTACAAAAAATAAATGGAAAAACAGGAAAGCTGAACTTGACCTGAAAGTTCATATTTTCAGATCTGCCTTGCAGGATATTTGGCAATTTCTCTGTAGAAGTGGCTACATAATGAAAGTACAAAGTTCCTTTGATCCAAAAAATCTCAGTGGGATTTAATAATTTATATCAGAATTTAACAACACAGTGGAAACCTCTTTTATATACTATAGCAGTTTTGCTTTTCTTTGTCAGATCAGCTCTTGAAACAGACTTGCTATTAATGGAACTGAATTATATTTCAATGTCTCAGGCACTTTAGTGGTTTCATTCTACCATATTTCACTCTGGTCTCAGTCCAGCAAAGACCTTAAACACATTCTGTGTTCAACAGAAACCTATCACTTCAATAAGACAGAAGACCTTGCTTAATTGTTTGTTTGTTTTTTTTTTTTTTGTAAATTTGGGCTATATTGTCTATACTGTACACTGTTCTTTATGATGGCATTGATAAAGAAAACTATATTGAAATGGATCCTGTTCTTCCATTTTCAGTAGTATCTCATTCAACTGGATTGAATGTGAAACATGTAATTCTCATCTGTCTAAGATTATAGTAATAGGATTCAGATATACCTGACTTGCCCTCAAATGACAGCATCTGTACAAAGATTCTTTAATGTTGACACATGGAAATACGTATGTTTACAGCTCAATTCACTTTTTCAAATATAGATTTCTGCAATAATACAAATTGTACTCCAGAAGAGTTTGTTGCTCCTTTTTTTTTTCTGTGAAAGTGGCTTCACCTAGACATTTAATAGACAGAGACATTAATTTGTCCATTTTTTCACCAAGATGTCTGAGACTGATAGTAGCATCCTTTGGGACATTAAGAGAAGAGAATAAAAATTCATCAGACCAAGGTCCTCCACATCTACTGTATTCTCTCTGAGAGTAAGTAGTAACACAGTGACAAACAGAAAAGAAACAAATGCATGTACAAAAGTGCACTGGTCTGGCAAGTTTTCCCATAATCTGTGGTTTCAGAGCTTCCTGAACAATATATTTTTTTTCTGGCTTATCATGTTTAATAACACAAGTTGATTCACCCTCCATTATTTTGGTCCTTTTTACGTCCCTATACATTTTTGATCTCCATGAAATCTTGTGGCCATGAGCTGTACAATATAATTATATATGTTGTGTGGAAAAATTACTCCCCTTTGGTCTATAACTTTCTCCTTAATGCTTTCATTACATGCCTGCTAGTTCTTGTGCTGCAAGATGGAGTGAATATTCAATATCAGTTCACGTTTCTGTGTTCACATTCTGCATATAGTTTATGACTTAAAGCCCTCTGTCATTTCATCTTTTTCCCAGGCTTAAGAATCCTAGTGCATTTGCTCTTTCCTCATATGGAATCCATTCAGATGTAGGCATTACTGATGTGAACTTAGATTTGTAAAATTAGAATTTAAGTGGGTTTGGTGTAAAGAAAATGAGGAAAGGCAGAAGAACAAAGTTTCATTAGAATAAATCCTCATACTAGCAGTGCAATATGCAATAATACCCACAGAAATATTGAATGCTTGTTAATCATTTTCGAGTTCATAACCAATTTATTTTGCTATTGTGCATACTTTTGACAGAAATTAAGTGAAACTGACCATTGTTTTGGATATTAGAAAAATAAATTCCTTCAAAAGAAAAAGAAATGAATACACTAGGTTACTCCTTTTATCTCTACTTTCATATATGAGAACCATTGAGGTGGAACAAAGGGCACGCAGACTGGAAGGTCATGCTGACTCTTTCTCTTGGTATTAGCAGTTATGAATCAGCCAATATCTGATGGTCATTTGCTCTTCTCCGTCTTTGTGAGGAGATTATATCGGTGGACTCAATCCAATTCTTAATTGAGAGAGTCATTTTTATTGACAAAAGAACACGAGATAGCAAAGAATTGAATAAGGATGAATATACTTCATCTTGCTTAAGGTATTTTTATGACTCTAATGTGAGCAAAACCAGTGTCGTAGCTAAACTTATGTATTAGGTTTACTACTGTTATTTATTACCAATATTAGTGCAGCTCCTAGAAGTTCCCATCAAAACCAGAATCTCACTGTGGAATAACATGTTGGTTTCCAACATATTTTTTGCACACATCATTTCAGTAAGAAATGTGTTCCTCCAAAGCAGAACAAAACAGCATGTTTTCAGATGATTCACTATGATTTGCTGCAAGAAATTCAAAGTAATTGAGCAAGACTGCAGCTGGAATGCAATAGTTCATTATGATTATTAGTTGTATTCAGCAGAATGAAATGACCCTGGTTACAAAATCGTAACTTAGAAAAATGAAATGGCATGTTGAAAGTTTTAGGTAGAGAACACAATCCTGGAGGCTGACTTTCTAAATTGGCAAAACTCATAAAAAGCTGTAAGAATCTAACAAGGAATGCCCTTTTATCTATGGTGTGTAATAGGTTCAAGTTAACGCAGTCTTATTTACAAACGTTATATTGGAGAATAACATAATCACAATTTTTTTTTTCCCATATTCATCATTTGAATTTGTTTTCTGTCCTGTTCTTGTTAGTTATATAAAGAGGGGAAGAACATGAATTCTTTTCTTAAGAATTTATGTTTCTAAATATAGACAGGATGCAAACAGGTGTGGTGTTTAGGTAAGCTGATGGCAGGCAGGCTGTCATCCTGGTGCACCAGAATGCAATCCCTGTCAAGGAATACTTCAGCCACTGCATCAGATCAATGAACTGCTGTGTCTCACATGGGAGCAATCTTCACTCACGCCTCTGAAATCAATATGAGAGCAATTACCACAGCCATATAAAGGACAGGCAAGTAATCTATGACAGATTTGATGACAGCAGAGGAAATGCTCCTGAGAGCTGTAATTGTAAGGGTTAACTCAGATAGCTCTCAGCTGTTGGGCAGGATCAGCCCAAGAATCAGTGGCTACTAAAGCTTCAAAGATAACAACATGCTCTGATTTAAGAGCCTTTTCTGGAGGCAAGGCTGTGAACTCTACTGCTGTTGATGACATCTATCAGCCCTTTAAGATTAGCAGGACTAGTTCCTGGACAGAAGAGCAGCAATCTAACCCAATGACATTGATGCATTTCTGTTTGTGTATTGCCATTTTCTTTCAAGCAAACACATTAAAAAAAAAAAAAAAAAAAAAAAAGATATGGGACTTGATTGTGCTGAGTGGCCTAGAATAGCTCTGCTAATTGCAGACAAATGTGATTTTAAACAAGAATTTATAAGAACTGAATATAAGCCTGAGAATTTATCTGTCTGGGATCGTCACCTCATTTCAACCAATATATGTATTTTTACATATCTTTGCTCTAATGTCATTGTCAGCTGTCTTGGTACACATTTTTCACAATTATAAAGCATAAAGGACAAGGGGACAAAGAAGAAAGGAAAATAAGCTAATGTCTTATAGAAAAGGTCACACTTAGGCATATTGCGTGTTAGATCTGTCAAGCTCTTTCAGATCTGTTCTTCTTATCCTGCCTAAAGCTAATGGAATGCACAAAGCAGCACCATTTAAATGCAGGAGCAGATTTCACAAAGTTTTGGGCTCCTTTTTTTCTGTTTAACTTTTTGTAGTGTTAATTAATTGCTTTCCAAATGCCTACTTAAGTTTCTAAGATCATAAAAATGATCTAAGAAAATCTAAAAATCTAAAAATCTAAATGATTTTCTAAGACCAGGTAAAAATGAGTTCACTTTAAATAAAATGATGTGTCTTGTTTGTTTGCTTGTTGTTTTTATTTTTTGATAGAGAAATATAAATTATACCTACATAAACTCTGCATACACTTTCCCGTGTGCCCATGTAATGATGGTCCCCATGGGTCACTGATTCTCTCATTTACTCATTAACATTTAGGTGGCCTGGGGATTTCTGTATCACCTCCAGCTGTGTCAGTGGATGTAAGGAGTTATTCAGTATACATGGGAGGAGATGTGGAGGGTTTAGTTTAGGGGCTCATATTCACATGTGCTTGGATGAGTCAGTAATTCCTCTGACTGTGGGTGGGATTTGGCTTCCTAAAGATAGACCTATAGTGATATCTGAGACAGCCCTGGGTATCCAAGACATCTGTATGGGGTGGAAGTTATGACAACTGGTTTATAAGGGTGTCTCCAGAGCAACAGCTGAAGTCCACGTGTATTATTACACAGTGCTTAAAATGACACAAGATATTTCTGTTTCAGAAGCTCTTCTTCAGCAACTTAACTTACATACAGACACCTGAAAGTAGGTACCTCAGTCTGGAGTGGTTTCTCATCATCCGTGAATACTTATTTAGCTCACTTACACGATTAAGCTGTAATTTTGCAGGAACATCTTGCTCTACAGTGGGAGAAACAGCACATCGCTTCCTCACTTCCTCCACACCATGGCTTACAGTGCACTGCAATGGGGTAATGAGGTCTGACCTGACATCAGCTACTGAAGTTCTGCTCCAAACGTCAAAATGGACATGTAAAAGTAGCAAGCAGTTTTTGCTTCTGACTGCTACTTCCAACAAACATGCTTTTGACTCATTTGTTAGTGAATGAAAGAAAGGCCTCTTGATCTTAAAATTCTAAGTTTCTGTGGTTTGGACTAAAACTTCATCACTGAGAACTTTATAGCTCATCTAGATTACAGAATGGGCCATAAGAGATTATGAGACATATTAGTGAGTGGGTTACTTGAATGTGAGGTTTTGTGCGTATTATATGTATGAAGTATAAAAATGGGATTTGACTGTATTTGCATTTTAATGCTGTACAATAAAGTCTGTATTACTCTATAGCATTGCATAAGCATGCTGTTGTGAGATGAAGTAGAAAATCTCTGAGGCCTGTTTCTTCAGTTACACTTATATTTTTGTTCAGTCCCCAAGGTTTAAGGCTTATCAGATGCAGACAAAGCGAAAAGAAGCAGTACAAACTAAAACTGTTATAGACCCATATGTAGCATGATGCGGTGTGGAATGAGACCAAAATGTATTCTTTAATAATGAATAGCAAAGTCAACATTTATAATAATAACAGGAGATACTGAGTTTTCTTTCCATTTAGAGGTCAAGAGTTAATGTCATACCTCAGCTAGGGAGCTTAAACATACAGTGCTCCATTTATTACTACTGGAGTTTGTCAGTCAGACGCCAGCAGTCAGTGTTAGTATCTGGCACAGTTTCATTCAGAATTAATTATTTCAAAATAAATGGTCGCTTTTGTGTTAAAGTTTGATAGTGTTGTTTTCTGAGGTGATCTACAAGATCTTTGACAGTAAATCTGTTCAGATTAACCTTCAACCTTTGATGTGAATAATGACTTTTTAAAAATTTTATTTATTTTAATTTTGTTCTTGTATTTTCATCCATTGCCCATTTTAATTATGAAAAGAGTTTAGAATGCTGTACCTTGCAGCATTTACTGAAGCAAAGCCCTTGTCTCCATCCTGATCCATCTGTATTCCAAAGCAAGAAGAATAAGCCAAATTAATTTGTTCACATATATGCTGGTGTCCAAGAGTTCATAAAAGTTTGACATTTGACCATGAGTTTTTTCCAAACACAGACTTATAGCATCAAAAAAAAGTTGAGAAATAAACAGAGCATTGTGCAGAGAGCTACATGCATACTACTGTGCATGCTGCACCAATCATGTAATTAATCATGTAAATAATGTACATTAAATAAATAAATTAAAAAATAAATTAAATAAATAAATCATGTAAAAATTAAAAAAAAAATTCTCTCCCCTTTTTTGTTTTCAGCACAGTGTTTTCTCATGGTAATAATATGAAATGAAATGAAATTTTTTTCCATATTACTTCTGAGTATCTCAGTTAATGTCAATCCTCAGCTGACTGAGGCATCACTTACATATTCTATGGTGAATGTTGACTGGTACATTAAGTTTTTTAATAATCTCCGTCTCTTCTTGCTGAAGAATTCATGGATGAACCAAAATTGCTGTTAATTAAGTGGTTGTCCCTGTCTGCCTTTGGAATGACAGGAAGTCTTGAAGAGAGAAACTTCCAGGTGGATTTCTAAGAGCAAGGAAATGAGAACAGGTAGGTTCAAATCTCCACTTACGCCTTCTAAGGTACCACTATTAGATATTCAAGGCATTCAAAAGGTCCACTGTGGATGCTAAGAAACATATGTGTTCGTAAAAATGAATGCACAAGTTTAGATACATTCTGTCCTGTCTTCAGATATCAGTTCAATAACCAAAACTGTTTCAGATACTACTGTAATTCAACTTAACAATAATTTAAGATTTTTCTGAACTGTCCACTGGCTGAAAAGGTACTGATGTTTGACACTCAGCTCAATGAAAGATCCTGGTAGACATCTAAGCCTCCTGATATATTGCAAGTAAAATGTGTTTCACTGGTTTGTCCATACAAGAGAGACGTCTTTTAGAATATGCAGCCTCACTGCTCCTCTGATGTAAGAGCTACATAGGCAGCAGCTCAGAGAGAACATCTGCTCCTGTGATTTCTGGTGGGGAGGAGATTCTCTATTTTTTTCTGTGTCACAGAACACAGCTTGTTTTCTGTGAGCTGTAGCCAAAGTTTTCTGTTGTTTTTTTCTTTCCCCACTCTTCCTCCTTCCCCCCACATGGTATCTGCTTTCAACATTGCTTCAATAGCTAGCATTGTAACATACAGAGATGGAGTTCTACAAAATTAATTTCAGAACTCAGATAGAAACTGATTATCTTCCTTTGTAGTTCTAGAGCTGAAGTTATTAAATAAGAATTGAGTGTGGAATGCAGCCAAAGTTCTTAGTAAGAACATCGATTGGATAACACAGAGTACGAGAATAAGATAAATGACAGAACATAAGTATTTTAGGCCTTTCACTAGTTTCTCCAAGTAGTCAAAGAGCATGGTGGCTCATGTTAAATTAAATTGAGGCCTCTAAAGAAGAAAGCAAAGCTATATGTATTCTTCAGCTGGATTAGTAGTGAAAGATATTTGGACAACTCTTAATTGTAAAAAATCTAGTTTAAACTCATTCATTCATCATGACTTTTTGAAAAAAGAAAAAAGTTTCTCAGGTGTGCTATAGAATAAATAAGAATTTAATAACTGCTATAATGTATATAATCTATAATGTTACCTACTTAATATATTATAAGACAGGCTGATAATTTTCCATCATATTTTGAGAGAAAATAGTTTTGTTTAAACTGATTATTTTCTAAGAGAGCAGTATTAAAGAAAGTGTTATGTTCCTTAAGTAAACAAAATTTTGCATGATGCTCAGTTAACAACATAACCTACAACATCCACTCCCTGGCAGATCTTCAAGGGAACTTTCCCCAGGACACAAGAGCTCTCCATTGCCAGGTGTAGCAAGTCAGGAAAGGAAGGCAAGAGAACAGCATGACTGAACTGGGTCCTGCTGATTAAACTTAGGAACAAGAAGAAAATGCACAGGCAGTGAAAACAGGGACAGGTACTGTAGGAAGACTACAAGGAAGATGCTAGGCTGTGTGTAGGGATGGGGTCAGGAAAGCCAAGGCCTAGCTTGAACTAAACTGTGAAAGGAGTGCCAGGAAGAACAAAAAAAGCTTCTACAGGTACCTCAAGCAGAAAAGAAAAGTCTAGGAGAGCCTACCCCCACCCCCAGTGAATGACACAGGCAAGCTGGTAACAACAGACAAGGAGGAGGCTGAGGTACTTAATAATTTTTTGCTTCTGTGTTCTCTGAGAACTGTTCATCACATAGCCCCCAAAAATGTAGTTCAGTAGGAAGGGATCAGGGAAGCAATGTCCCTCCCACTGTGATCAAATATGTGATCACCTGAGGAGCCTGAACATCCATGGGTCCCAGAGTCCTGAGGGAATTAGCTGATGTTGTCACAAAGACACTCTCAATGATATTCAAAAAGTTGTGGCAATCAGGTGAAGTCCCTGATGGGACTGGAAAAAAGGAAACATCACACGTGTTTTTAAGAAGGGTAAAAAGGATGAACGGGAACTACCGACTTGACAATCTCACCTCTGTGCCAAGAAAGATCATCTTGGAAGATCTTCTTCCAAGATCTTCTTGGAAGTTATGCTAAGGAGCATGGAAGAGAGGGAGGTGATATGGGAGAATCAGCATGGCTTCACCAAGGGCAAATCCTGTCTCACCAGCCTAGTGGCCTTTTACACTGGTGTAACTGCATCAGTGGACAAGGGAAGAGCCACTGATGTCATTTCTCTGGATTTCAGTAAGGCCTGCGGCACAGTACCCCACAACATCCGTCCATCTCCAAATTGGTAAAATATAGATTTAATGTGTGGACTGTTCAATGGACAAAGAACTGGCTGCAGGATTGAGTCCAGAGAGTGAGGGTCAGCGGTTCAGTATCTGAATGGAGATCAGCGATGAGTGGTGTCCTCCAGGAATCAGTGCTGGGACCAGTACTCTTTAATGATTTCAGTGACCTTGACAGTGGGATTGAGTGCATCCTCAGCAAGTTTGCTGATGACACCAAGCTGTGGGTTGCAGTTTACACATCAGAGGGATGGAACGTCAGGCAGAGGGACCTAGAGACTCTTGAGCAGTGGGCCCAGGTGAACCTCGTAAGGTTCAACATAAATCCAAATGCAAGATCTTGCACCTGGGTTGAGGCAACCCTCACTACCAAGCTGAGAGATGAAAGGATTGAGTGCAGCCCTGCTGAAAAGGACTTGGAGGTACTAGTGGACTGGAAGCTGGACGTGAGCCTGCAATGTGCCCTCGCAGCCCAGAAAGCCAACAATACTCTAAGCTGCAATGTGGTCAGCAGGGATGAGGGAAGTGATTCCTGCCCCTCTACTCTGTGCTGGGGAGGCCTCACCTGGGGTACTGTGTACAGATGTGGAGTCCTCAGTACAGGAAATATGTGGACCTGTTGGAGCGTGTCCAGAGGAAGGCCACCAAAATGATCCAAGGGATGGAACACCTTCCCTACAAGGACAGGCCGAAAGAGCTGGAGCTGTTCAGCCAGGAGAAGAGAAGGCTCCAAGGTGACCTGAGAGCAGCTTTTCAGGGTCTAAAGGGGAGCTACAGGAAAAAAGAGGACAGACTCTACAGCAGGGCCTAGACAAGGGAAGGACAAGGGGAAATGGTTTCAAACTACAAGAGGGTAGACTGACATTAGATATACCGGAAAAGTCTTTTACAGTGAGAATGGTGAGGCATTGGAACAGGTGCCCAGAGATGTAGTTGATGCCCTGCCCCTCAAGGCTTCAATGGTGAGTCTGGATCAGGCTCTGAGCAACCTGATCTAGCTGTGCAAGTCCCTGTTCATTGCAAGGGAGTTGAACTAGATAACCTTCCTACTCTAAAAATTCTATGATTCTACAATTTTTTACTGCCTGAATCTCTTCCATCTTACACTAATATTTGGTTTACACTGGCATTTCTCCAATGAATTACTGAATACCTTCAATTGTGAGCTTTCAGCTCTGAGGAAGCAACTAATATTATGGTTAATATACTAGACTCAAATTCAGAAAATCTGACTTTAATTTCTGGTGCTGCCAAAACTGCCCTAAGAAAAAAATATCTACTGAAAATGACATTTTCAACAATAGACAAACAATTTATGAGCTTCCCAACCTCACTAAGTAGCTTAAATTCTTTCTTTTTTTTTTTTATACAGAAGTAAATTTCTCAGCTAGATTCACAAAGAACTTTTATCCTTTGATAAAGAAACCCAAACTGAAGTCCTCACAACAACTTTTTTAGCTGCTTCTAAATCTGGAAGTATGGTAGGCCCCATTTCCTTCTTTTAGCAACTATCTACAGTTGTCCATAAGAATGTCTGCTTCATCTCTTCCCTCATTTCTTCCATGTACATATTGACAGACCAACACCTATTGCTCAGTAGTGTTAAATTAACTTACTGTTTGTCAAATATACTTGAAGTATGAGATGCAGCACAGTATATGGGTGAAGATATCACATCTCCTTTGCCCTTAATGCTTTAGGACACTTACAAGGGAAATTGGAAGTCTGAATCTAAACGACTTTTTTTTTTTTTTTCACCTACAAGGAATTTGAACTTGATTTGCCCCATTACTTTTTTTTTTTTTTTTTTTTTTGGAAGCTGTTCCACTTTACACAGAGTAATTAAATATTAACTGGGCCCAAGACAGTGAGCTAGTTTATTTTTGGTCCTTTCTCACAGATTGGTTAATACAAAACAGGGAACTAGAAAAAGAAATAGAACCCAGGCATTTTTTTTTTTTCCTTTGAGTGAGTTTGGTAGCTGCTTAAAATATATATATATATGTTTTCTCTTCTTATGTAATACTTAAGTATACTGTGCAGAATGCAGCTGTTTCCACAGAAGATAAAGGGTCGGTCTTGTAGTATTTCAGTAATGACAAATACTCAGTGAGTGAGCACACTGGATTCAGATTCTTGTTGTCAGAGTGAAAGAACAGACTCATTTCAGGCAAAAAGAATCAACCTAAAGTCATAGAAAGTATGTGTTTATGCAGAATAAATTGTCTACAAATTCACTTTTCTGTTAGCAGTACTTTGACTGAAAAAAACCCTTAAAGGACCCAGATCAAATCACAAGTGAAAGGAAACCACACAGACTACGACAAGGCCATGGGAGGACTAAAACTGCTTCTAATACTTCCTAGAGAATATATTAAGTAGTCACAAGCTAGGGGAATATAGAGCATTTTAGTACTGCTTAAGTACTAGAGATGATATATGTATTTTCATAGATGCTCCCAGTGGAACACATGATCTCTGCAATAGTCACATCAGCTTTCTGCATGATAAAAAGAAAAAGATGCTTTTTTTTTAAAAAAAAGAAAAAGATGCTTTTAGAAAAAAGCATCTGAAAATGGAAATTAGAAAAAAAAAAAAAAAAAAAAAAAGAAAGAAAGAAAGTAAAAACAGAACCTTGAATGAAGAGGTGCTCATAGCCAAAAAAGAAAACCCTGCGGAGAACATAAGGATGACTACTTCCATTCATAGCAAGGAATCTTAAGCAGTAAATCCTTCTGTGCAACATAAAAATAAACTACTGTCATTCCACATTAAAGAACACACGGAGCTCTCTGTCATTAGATTAGATAGCTCAAACTGAAATCTGGCTTAAAGAATCTGAACCAACAAAACATGCTCTTGCAGCCTAAATCTGCAAGCTATAAAACAGAGATGTAACTCATGTCAAAACTTGTCTGAAATGAAGTCTAAGCTAGTGACTAGGATGTTTTCTCGAGAGGCACACTTCAATCTCTAATAAAAAAATTCAGAAGTGGAGTAGCTTCAACAAGAGGGAGATTCTCATTTCAGATCAGAGCTCTATAGTATCAGACCTCTCAAAATTAGATAACTAAAATAACAGGTAGGACATATCTGCAAGAAAGTAGACTAGAATTCTTGCTCATGGTAGAATGTGATGTGGACTCCACATTGCTGCCTGGTCATTTTATAATCTGTCACAGGATGTGTCCTGGAGTAGAGCTGAGTATCTACGTTCCTTCAGGGTGTGTATAGGAGTTTACCTTGAAAACTGTTGTAGAAAAAGATAATTGCTTATAGGATTTATTTCTCTCTTTTCTTTCCCAGAATCTTAGAATCATTTGAGTTGGAAGGGACTGTTAAAGGCCATCTAGTCTAGTTCCCCTGACTGTTTAAGCTGCCTATGAGGCCTAAATAGTTTAATTAACAATTTTTTAATCATAGCTTTTACCTAATTTGGGAATAGCTGCTAAAATATGATTACAAGCTGTGAGCTGGTGCTGCTGTAAAATAACTTTATTATGTTTTTATAGAAAAAATCTTTGTTTCCTCTTTTTGGTTTCATTGTACCATGATTTATATTTGACACCTTTTTTTTTTTTACATGTCAACAAGACCTAGCACTTCCAAATGTTCATTCTACTGTTCAGAAGACTAAGAACAGTACAAAAAGCCCACAATAAGCTGTTATTCATTATGAAAAATGGAGAATTTTAAGATTAAATTTATAGTTTAATAACTCACTGATATTTTCACCAGGAATGTGTTCGTTGCTGGATATATAGTTAATTTTTCAAATTTAATCCAAGCATTAGAAACTACTATTCATTTTTCTGAGTTTAGTCTGATTTATAAACCACAGAGGATAAGCACACACATGTCCACACATTCTATCATCTTACACAAAGTGCAGATGATATGTGGCATGACACTGAGCAGCTTGTTACTTTAAATCAATATAATCAAACTCCAAGAGTTCAAAGCAATGGCTTACAGGAATTCTAGTAATATTGTATTGATTCTTTGACTTTTTGCTCAATATTTCAAAAGTTTCTCAATGATGGAGAAAAATAGGGAGAATGTTCCCTATCATTTAACACAGCAGCTGGCAGCTATGTCTTCAACTGGAAATAATAAGCTTGGGCTGCATAATTCCTCATGCTGCAAGGTACACACATTCATACATGCATGCGTAAGTATATACATACACATACTTGCCTACTTTTGAACTTTGGGGTTAAAACACTGAACCGAGTAGTCATATGAATAATGTCTTTTTATCCTGCATAAATACGTATTGCTGTGCTGAATCCAACAGATCTCTATCAGGTAATACTAAATAAAATTTGGCCCAAATATTCTGAGTTCAACTTTGGGTAGCAGCTAATTATTTTTATGTCAGCTGTTAGGCTTCAACTTGTATAAATAATTATTAATTCTACAGATATTATAATAAAAATATTTGAGATTGAATGCTGTGTAATTCTTTTAAGCACAAGGCAACAAAGTGCAACATCTGCTCATTTTTCCCATCAACTTAATGTCCTTAGTAAATGAGTAACAGAACATGAATCAAATTAGTATCCAAGGAATGGAAATGAACTGTGTCAATCAAACAATCTGAGAATAACTGTTCTTCTAGCACTTTTTGTAAACTTGGAAGGAGATTGGTGTAATGCTCAAAAAGAGACAAAAAAAAAATTCCTTTCAAAACATGCAAAAAGTACTTGTTGGAAGGAAAAAAAATCTAATTGAAATAAACGTGTTTTGTACTTAGACTTTTAACTACATTTTAGCATCAAAAGATATTTTGAAAGCAAAAAATTGTGTTGAGGGAAAAAAAAATTGAAATCAAAACAACTTACTGCCTTTTTTTTTCTTCTCAGATATCCTCATTTTTGAGGCTGAGACTTTTTTTTTTTTTTTTTTTTTTTCCCAAACATAGTATTTTATTGCAAGATTGTCCTCTTCAGATAATGATAAAGGTCATTCTAGCAGTGTTCTTTCCTCTTCAGGCAGCAGGTAGAAGAATTTCAAGTGAGTCCATGTAAATACAATAAATGCAACATTACCAAAGATTTTTTTTTACCAAAGTTTTTACTAAATTTGTATATAAAAAATCTGAACTGAAATTGGTGAATTCTTTGAACTTGATAAAAACTCTGAAAAGAATGAGTGAACAATTCTGAGAGAATTCAGTGAATAATTATTTTCTCATAGAACCACATTCCTAGTGACTTGGCCAGGGTCAATTTTATTTGAAGATTTAGTTTGAATTTACATAATTACAGTCTACGCCATTTCCCCGTGTAAGGCCTGTGAGCTATGAAGACAAGGCAAAGTAAGCATTACTAACATATTTGCAGAAGGTTTTAAATACCTTCTGCAAGGATCAGTCAGAGAATTTAGGACTCATGGATGCTTTTATCATTCCAACAGTGAGCCTGATCAGCAGGCTGTGGCTTACTGGATTTGATAGTAGTGATTTATTTCCACCATGCAAAGGTATAAATAACTCCAAGGAGAATCAGGAAGAGTAAATCTCAAGGTATATTTCTCTTCCTCAAGACCAAATCCAAAGACATATATTTCCCAGTTAGGTTCATATTCGTTTAGAAGTTGAGACTTGATGTGTTTCCACTAATTCCAGTCAATCTATTTTAGACTTTTTCTTCATTTGTCTGGAAGGCATCCAATACTTTTTTTTTTTTTTCTTTTTTTTTTCCCCCTCTGGATCAGTTATTGTTATGGTAAACAGAGGTATGAAAAACAGAACTACCCAGTATCACTTATTCCTCTTTATAGGCTTTTACTCTACTATATAGCCTGCTGAACTCAAAATCCCTTGAATTTAGTTACATAGTTAGCTATATTTGCTTCCTTTAATCTTAAACACTAAAATGTAAATGCAAATCTTGAAAGGCATGATATTGTACCTGCTCAAGTCTTTCCAATGTGTAAAAATGGCTCAGCTATAGAAAAATATCACCATGGGAGTTCTGACAGTGAGAAAGATTAAGTCATTCAACTATAGGCTGGATAAAGATAGTTTTTAATGAGTGTGTTTGAATATAGATGGTACTTTTTCTATCATTGATCCTTCTCAAGCAGTCAATCTCTATGAGATCAGAAACTTGACGTTACTATCCTGTCCTTCTTTGTCAGAATTATGGACAATTAAATTATTTTTAAGGGTCTCAGGAGATCAGCAGTGCAGTAAAGTTTCACTTACTTGTTTCTCATAAACCTTTTTGTGAAACTTTCCCTTTGCTAAGTGTCTTAGATCTGGCACAATGGGACTGTATGTCATTCTTCAGGAAGACCAATACTTTTAGAATCAAAGACTAATTAGTGTTTTCAAAATTCAAGTGTAATACTTCCCTGTACTAAAGCCTAAATTCTATTGACATAATTGTCTGATTATTGTTTGTTTCTATAAATGAAATTGTTTCTTCTGAACCTTAAAAGAACCATCAAATATTTTTCAGAGTCACTATATGTACATCCAGATCTTAATTTTACACAAATAAAAGGTTTCAAATGACCAGTCAGATTGGAAATTGCAAGCAAGTATTTGTTTTTTGTTTGCTTGTTTTTCTTTTTTTAAATTTTGCTACATGTCTCTTGAAAATCCCTTCTTCTCTCCTCTCCTCTCCTCTCCTCTCCTCTCCTCTCCTCTCCTCTCCTCTCCTCTCCTCTCCTCTCCTCTCCTCTCCTCTCCTCTCCTCTCCTCTCCTCTCCTCTCCTCTCCTCTCCTCTTCTTTTCTTCTTTCTCTTTTCCCTTCCCTTCCCTTCCCTTCCCTTCCCTTCCCTTCCCTTCCCTTCCCTTCCCTTCCCTTCCCTTCCCTTCCCTTCCCTTCCCTTCCCTTCCCTTCCCTTCCCTTCCCTTCCCTTCCCTTCCCTTCCCTTCCCTTCCCTTCCCTTCCCTTCCCTTCCCTTCCCCTTCCCCTTCCCCTTCCCCTTCCCCTTCCCCTTCCTCTTACCCTTACCCTACCCTCCCCTACCCTCCCTTACCCTCCCCTATCCTTTTTTTTTCTTTTACTTTTTTTTTCTCTTTTTCCTTTTCCTTACCTTTTTCTTTTTTTTTCTTTCTTTCCTTTTTCTTTCCTTTTTCTTTCCTTTTTCTTTCCTTTTTCTTTCCTTTCCTTTTCTTTTCTTTTCTTTTCTTTTCTTTTCTTTTCTTTTCTTTTCTTTTCTTTTCTTTTCTTTTCTTTTCTTTTCTTTTCTTTTCTTTTCTTTTCTTTTCTTTTTCTTTTTCTTTTTCCTTTTCTTTTTCTTTTTCTTTTTCTTTTTCTTTTTCTTTTTCTTTTTCACAGAATCATAGAATCACCAATGTTACAAAAGATCTCCAAGATCATCCAGTATAACCATTTGCCTACCACCAATATTTTCCCACTAAATCATGTCCCTCAGTACAGCATTTAAGTGTTTCTTCAAAACCTCCAGGATGCTGACTCCACCATCTCCCTGGGCAGCCCTTTCCAGCACCTCACCACCTTCTCAGAGAAGAAGTATTTCCTAATAACCAACTTGAATCTCCCCTGATGCAGCTTGCGGACATTCCATCTAGTCCTATCACTGTTACCTGGGAGAACAGGCTGACTCCCACCTCACCACAGCCTCCCTTCAGGCAGCTGTAGAGAGCTATAAAGATCTCCCCTGAGCCTCCTCTTCAACAGTCTAAACCATCCCAGTTCCTTTAGTTGGTCCTTGTGTTCCAAATCCCTCACCAGCTTCACTGCCCTTCTCTGGACACACTCCAAGGCCTCATTGTCTTTCTTATAGTGAGGGATCCAAAGCTGAACATAGTACTTGAAGTGCTGCTTCACCAGAGCTGAGTACAGAGCTCCTGCTGGCAACAATATTTCTCATACAAGCCAAGATGCCCTTGGTCTTTTTGGACACCTGGGTGCACTGCTGGCTCATGTTCAGCTGAGCATCGACCAACACTTCCAGGTTCTGTTTCTTCTGCATAGTCACTCTGCCCCAGGTCTGTAGCATTGACACTTCCTCACAGCTTGGCATTACTGAGGATGCACTCAGTCCCCTTGTCCAAGTTATCAATGAAGGTATTAATCAGGACAGACCCCAGTACCGATCCCTGGGGAACACGATTTGTAACTGGTCAACAGCTGGATTTAACTCCATTCATTATTTTCTTTCTTTCTCTCTTTCTTTTCTCTCTCTCTCTCTCTCTTTCTTTCTTTTAATTGTTATGAAGGCAAGAGTGATAAACAAATGTATCTATATTAACATTCTTGTAAATTGATTATGAGACTAAAGTGTTATGAGAAAGTCACACGTAACAAAAGAAGATTTTCGGAAACACAGACATGCTGGTTCAGCTTGAAAAATGTAGGAATTGTCAATGATCCTTAGAGTATTTAATGTCACTTAACAAAGCTCTACAGTGATATTAATATTCCAGATATTTAGCTTGGTTTTCATTCTTCAGCTCATGAAACATATTCTCAGATTTTCCAAGCTAAACTAATAACAGCCTGAAGCAAACTCTTGGATGTATCATATAACTGATAATGCATAGATGTGTTTAACAAGAATTTTAAGCAATTGAAGTTATTCAGATCCTTCTATCCTGTTCTTTAGCTAGCTTAGATCCAAAATGAAAAGCAAGATTTTTAACCACTGATTCACGGTTGATGGATTTGCTTTCCACATTTTGCTATGTTATGGTAGATTTGGAAATAGAAAACTTGCAAGCAAAATAATTTCTTATCACTGCTAGGATTCCCATATACCTCTTTTCCCACAGCTTTGACAGCAATGTTTTCAGTTAATGGCATGCAATAAATATTTTGTGAAATATAGAACATTTCTGTGGTTTTATTAAGGGATACTTAAAAATATACAGCTCTACAGCTTTTCCTGAAGGATTTAATCTTGATTCTCTTTAATGAACGAGTAATGCTGATCACAAACCTGAAATGTATTACTCTAAATTTCCAGTGGTTTTACAACACCTTTTTTTCCAGCCACTTGCTTTAAATCATTATTGCAAAGAAACATTTTCTGGATTCTGTATTTGCTTATACTAAGATGGAAGCCAAAATATTACATTGGTCACTTTTTCTAAACCCTCAAAATTGGTTGCTAAACGAGACAAATTAAACAAACAAACAAATAAACAAACAAAAAACACAAGGATTCTGAGAAGACCAATAATTTCCCTATAGCCACTTATGTTTAAAATAATAACAGCTCAAATTATAGATTTTCAGTTGAAAGAAAGCACATAAGTTCACTCTCTTCTTACTGCAAATGTAAATAATTTTAGAACCCATAGATAAATCTAAATCATGCAGTCATGTTAGTGAAGAAAAAGTCCCCAGGCGTCATCTACCCCAGCAAGTCTAATTAAAGTGGGTTTTCAGGACCTTACCCTATTGTGTGCTGAATAACTTGAAAGGCGAAGCCTCCTTCCTGGGTGAATTTTCTACTGTTTGACCATCTTCCTGATTAAATTATAAGAATAAAAAATAAAAACCTGCTTTGCAATTTGTATTAATTGTCTCTCATCCTTCCACTATGCAACTCTAGTAGTCCATACTCCCTTCCATTAAGTATTTATAGACTCCTTCTCTTAAGAGTAAATAATCTCATTCTCTCCTTAGATGTCACATGCCCCAGTCTCCTCACCTCGCACCAGCTTGCTCCAGCATGTCAATGACCTTTCTTGTACCAGGGAACTAGCACTCCACAGAGGTCTCCAGATAAAGCTCTCACAATAACTGAACAGTGGGGAAGAATCATTAATGTCCAGCATGCCCTTGGCTCAGCACAGAGTTGGTCTTCTAATGTCAGTTTCCAGATTATTTTCAACAAAACTACCCTCTAGACAGGCATACTATGACTTGTTATTTCCTCACATACTTGTTATTTTCTCACATATGAGACTTGGCATTCATATTTTTTTTTTACCTTCCAGAGTTCCTAGTCAGTCCACTTTTCCAGCTTGTGAATTCCCTGCTCAGACACTCTTCCAGTGCTATGTAATCAGTGAGATGAAGATGAGAAGTCCCTGCTCAGCAGTGGAAAATCTTTCCATCTTCACAGGCTATCAATCCTAAGCCTACCTCTTGCAGCTACTTTTTGGGAAAGAGCTAATTTAGCACTCTGGTAGAGATATTCAATGGCTATTAAATGAATGAGGGAGGGTAATGGGTACCAATGTTATTTTTGCAAACTACATACCTGAAACATGGTAAATTTGATTTCTGGATGTATTTCTGTTCTGTGTTCTAACACAAAAGACAGGAGTTTCCAGCATATTCTAAGGAAAGCCCCAGCTTCTGGCTTTCAACCTTCAGTTACAAGGCAAGTAGTGCAGAACTGAAATAACAAAGATATAGTGGATATATAGCAATCTTATCATGAAATCATAGAATCATGGTTTGGGTTGGAAGGGACCTTTAAGATCATCTGGTTTCAACCCCCCTATGCTGTAGGCAGAGAGACCTCCTTCTAGATCAGGTTGCTCAAAGTCCCATCCAACCTGGTCTTGAATGCTTCCAGGGAGGAAGCATTCACAACCTCACTTGGCAGCCTGTTCCAATGTCTCACCATCTTCACAGTGAAGAATTTCTTCCTAATATCTAGTCTAAATCTACCCTCATTAAGTTTAAAGCCATTTCCCCTCATTCTGTCACTAAACATCTCATTTTAAACAATGAGAACCTGCTTATACAAGGTTTAGTTCAGGAAAGAAGCAAATGAGAACTTTCATCAGATATAATTGGCACCTAATTAAGTTATCCTCTTTCTTCGGATTATGAACTCAGCCAAAGACTGTCTGTAGTTTAGAAGTCCCTAGGATGATGCAAGTTTCATTACTGGTGTTCTGCAAAACCAGAACAGAAAGACTCCAGCATGGTTTCTTTTTGAAAAATAATAAAAAAAAATAATGGTAAAAGAGCATTATTTTATCACTTGGAACTGAAATACAAAAATTAGAAAAATAACTTATGACATTTTGTAAAGTAAGAAATTAAATGATATGGTGAATTAAACTGCAATCACCACGGTAGTTCAAAACCTGATAAGAAAACCACGTACCGCATATTTAAAGTTTGAATTTCAGTATAAAAAATGTATATTTTTTTTCATCATAATAACATAGAATGGCTTGGTTGGAAGGGATCTTAAAGATTATCTAGTTCTACCCTCTCTGTTATGGACAGGGTTGCCACCCACTAAACCTGTTTGCCCAGGGCCCCAGGCAACCTGGCCTTGAACAATTCCCAGGATAGGTTCTCCACAAATTCTCTGGGAAGCCTGTGATAGTGCCTCACCAATCTCTGAATAAAGAGTTTTCTCCAAACATCTATCCTAAGTTTCCTCTCTGTTACTTTAATACTGCTCCTCCTTGTCACACTGCTACCTGAGAGATGAGCAAATACTAATGATTAAGGCTGAACAGAAGTCAGGGTTGTAGCGATGCATTCCTATACATGTTTTTCCATAGGAAGTTCCTATGAATCCTGATGTTTTCAGCTCTGCTGTGCATATGACATTTTTATTGAAGACAATGTCTATGTAAGACTTGTAGATATCCGCTTTCATTTCACATTATTTACTGCCAAAATGAAGCTGTACAGCGAGTGTCAAGACAAATGTAATCCGAGTGATCACTTATTGGCTGTTTTGTTCTCTTTTACAAACTGAAAAAGCATCATCCAATAAAAAGATTATTCAGAACACAACCTTGTTTGTTTGTTTGTTTTAAATGAGTATAGTTACAGAGAACAGTATTGTCTTAACAAGAAGTCTTTATCTGATTCTTTTCCTAGTGCCACAATAATAGGAATAAATAAATGGAATAAATAGATGGTAAATATTCAGACAATCATTTTAGTTACAATTTTCCTTTAAAAAATATATTGGAAATTTCACAGCAAGTTACTTCATCATCTGATCTGTACTTCTTCAAGAATTGCAGTCTTTCTAGGATGTTCTTTCGAGTTCATGGGCTCATGAGTCTATGAGGAAAAGGCAAATCCTGTGCAAATAAAAGTAGGTGAAAAGAGATCTGAGAAAGTACTGGTACAAACAGCTAAAATATCAGCAATATCAATGCAAATAAGTTAATTTATATCAGCAGAAGATCTGGTCAGAATTATTTCCATTATTTTCTACAGAATTCCAGTAATTCTTTGAAGACCAAATTATGTTTGATCTCAAATTGTATAGAAAAGTTTGTGACATTAAAGAAACTTGTTGGAGAGATTTTCAGTGTTTTCTGATTTTGGATAGGTAGTGAAGCTTATAAAAATACCCCCTTCAATTCAAATGTAGTAAACGTGGAGGTACAAACACATAGCTAATATTCATTTTCTTCAGTCTCAATGAATAAGATTCAGTTCAATTGACTGTGAGCTCTGATTCATTTATTTTTACTGGAAATGTTATCTGTTCTACATATATTCTTGAAATGGTTGATATAGATGGCATGTTTGAAGAAAATAATGAAGAAGTTCAGGTTCAATAAATAATTAATCACTCAAAAAAAGAGGCCTGTGGTTATAAGTACTATCTTTTCTTCTTAAGCTCCCCTAGCTTAAAAAACTTGCACTGAAATTTCAGGTTCACTGAAGCCAATGGGATTGTTGCCATTGTTTTCCATAGCTCTGGGAGTTAAAAACTTTCTTTGACTATATCTTGTAAAATACTCCATTAGAAACTGTTTCTACCAGATAGAATTTCTATTCTTTTTATTAGGATATATTCATTATTATCATTTGTTTCGGCTTCAGACTGTCTTTGGAAAAAAAATATTAAATTGCCTTCTTAGTCCTTGTTACACGGCATGACAGAAACTAATTTTTCCCACTGGCTGCTCTCCATACACAAAATAGATTGTGTTGCCAAAGAGCAATTTGAATAAAAGCCCAATATTTTCCAAGTATTCAACTTTCTCTCAGAATTCAATAGCAATTGTACACCTAACTCCTTTAGGTTGTTTTGATTATTTCAACCTCCAGTTGCTAAGAAAGTAAAGTTATTGGCTTCCTTTACAGGAAAATATTCTATAAATTCAAGTATACCTTCCTTTGCAAAGGAGTTCTTCCCTTCTCATTTCCTAAGTTCCCTAATTTCATCCATATGTCTTTCACCGGTGTGTGCAGTTAGTCCGAGGATTTCAGTGTGTATCCAAATGTTGAATTTCTAGGAAAGGTTTGCAGAGCCTATCTGGCTTTAAAACTTGATTGGCCATCAGCTGTTCTCTGCAGCTGTTTGCTTATTTTTTGACTTTAACAAGATACAGAGAGGTTCAAAGCTGGGAATACAGTATACACACAGCGTGTACATGCAGTACATCTAACTTTCTTTACTTTTTTTTCCCAGTTGTTTTTATGAAGTCATTCTGTAACATCTGAAAGATGGGATTCTAGTCCTACATTTCTACAACTGAGCATTCCCTGAAGCACTCTAAATTCATAAATACTTATATAAATAAAGACATTAGAACAATATTGTATTAACAGGATTCTGTATTTTGGGACAGAAACTTACTCTTCACTACAGATGGAAGAGACAAAATATACAGTGGAACAATTTTCTGTCAAAAAGCAGTGTTCCATCAAAATAAATATGCTTTGTGAAGTCTTTGAGTCTGACTTCATGTAGTTTGGAGGTAAAAGTAGAGAGAGAGATATGTACTGAAATAGACGCAGGTCTGGAGTTGACTCCTTCCTTGCCTTAATATCCTCTTCTGTTTTTCAGGCAGTGACAATGCACTCTTGGATGCAAAATCAGTAAGAGGAGCAGGAAGCTACATGAGGTCTGCTCCTTTTAGCTGAGGCAGTAGAAGATCCTTGTGCTTTCTTTGACCTCAGAATACTTATCTAACTGGATGTGTGCAAGCCATGGGGCACTGTTCCACACAATATCCTTGTCTGCCAATTGGAGAGATATGGATATGATTGATGGGTCACTTGGTGGATAATGAATGGCTGGAGGGTTGCACTCAAAGAGTTGTCACCAATGGCTCCATATCCATGTGAAAACTGATGACGAGTTGTTTTCCACATGGCACTATATTAAGACTTACATTTCTATCAGCGACAGACACTCTCACCAAGTTTATGAATGACACTAAACTGAGTGATGCAGTTGACATGCTGTAGGCAAAGGATGTCCTCCAGAATGATAACATCAAGAGGTTAGCCCCCACAAAAAACATGCAGTTCAACAAAACAAAGTTCAAGGTCCTGCACCTGAATTGGGGTAATTGCAAGGGTGGATAGAAGCTGGGCAATGGGTGGACAGAGTATAGTCCTGCAGACAAGTACGTAGGAGTATTAATTGTTTCTGTGATCATCAGCAAAGTAGTTGAGAGGACATGGATGCAGCTCTGTAGTTTGGATGCTTGCCCAGTAAATAATAACTGTAAGTCTACGTAACTTCGAGTAAATTTCCAGTCTTCTTATTCTTTGAGTCTTGCTCTTTAAAACGTTTCAATGATCTTTTACCATAAGGAGTGCATGAGCTCAGCTCTTGGATATTTAATATAGCTGTTCATATAACTGAAACAATCCTTGCCACCACCATCAGAGAAATAGTTAAGTGGCAAAATATTTTGCAAACTGACAAATGCATGTATGTGCTATATATGTGTGGTGTATACGTAGACCACATGGAGAAGCAGGAGATAGCCATCCCCTCAGCTGAATATGATTTGTTCCAGATCAATCTTTTTAAAAAGTAATTTTATCTCTCATCTAGGATGTCATATGTTTTACACTGTACCCATGAATCCATGGCTCTCATGCATATTAACATAAATAAAATTGTTCATGCTTTTTTTTTTCCCGAACTTTTAATTTAGAACAAAATAATCTGATTAAAACAAATATCTGGGATATTTAACCAGAGGTTACTGAACAGAAAGGTAATGCATCTTCAGTTCTAAATTACTAACAATGTTCGTTTAACAGAACTGTAAAGAAAATGTTCTTCATTATACTGACCCATGACCTAGAGTCAAATTGAAGGATGTCTCAGGGTAATGTTGTCCTGTACAAATACAGCATGTCAAAATTTCATTTATAGTAACTTGAAATTGAATAAGGCATGTCATAGGGACCTTTGGAGATGGTTGCTGCGTTTCCCAAGTGTAAGAGAGAGAAAAAAAAAAACAGGATTGATTAATACAGTTTTTTCACTAAATGCCTCTGGCCATTGAAAACTCAGTCCCACAAACATACATTAAAAAAGAAACTAAATAAGAACAGATACTGGCAGCACAGAGGACAAAAGCATAGAGATGGACCAAATATATCTGTTTATAGAGGCCTGGTTTCAGATGATTTTTAAATTAACAAAGCATATCTGTGAGTCTCATACACTGTTAATATTAAAATCTTGAGGCAACTATCCTGTGAAAGAGCATAAAGAAATAATTTTGTTCATTTTTTCTTGAACTACAGAACATAATATCCTAGAATCAAAACTTCTTTCAAAATCTGCCACTGGTTTCTATATTATCTTTATTTAAAGGATGAATTTTGTAAACAACTGAAAAAATAAGTCAGGAAATTCTAAAAATAACAGTTTAAAATGAAGTAAAAAAGTGATTGACTTAAATGACAATGAATTATTATTTCTTCCCCCACAAAAATGTATGACTGGATTTGGAACCTTCCAAAGCCCATACAATCCTTCTTTACTGTTAAATTCTTTCATGCCTCACACCTGCTTTAAAAGCAGTTTAACCTGTCTGAATTCCACACCCAACAGCGCCTTTGGCAGTTGCTTGACTTCCAGCTTACATGTGAATACACCAAAGTATTAGTTTGTTGTTCTGCTTCTTTTTAAAAAAAATTAAAAAATCTGTATGAGTCACAAGTCATTTTCTTCTCTTTCTATGGATTTTGTGTTGCATACTCATTTTTTCTTTGAACTCCAGCTCTGTGTGGAAACAAGAAGTGCTTTCCAGTACTGGTGGTGGCACACACTCATCGGTCTCATCGGTCTTCAGATGAAAACAGATTAAATTTTTTTACCTCTCTCTTCTTCCACTTTCTCCCTTAGTTTTCCTCTTTGTGAAATGGTTCACAAAGAATCCAGTTAAAAATCAATGAGTTTGTAACATTCACACAGATCAGCTATGTACCATTTCCCTGTTGAGAACACCCGGTGTACTGAGCACCACTGAAAACCCACACATTCCCTTACGGTGCATCAGCAATGGTCAAATTACTTTGAAAATCAGTCTGCAATGATAGGTATTTTGGAGAATTTGACCCTAACTGTATGCAACAGCAGTAAAATCTTTACAAGAACAGCAATTGCTAACAAAGCTACAAAATTTGTTAATTCACTTTTTTTACATGAAAATTGACCAGAAATATTTATTATTCATCATATACTTTCCAGATGAACTTTTTAAATCCAGAATGTGTCCTGACATCCATCCCAAAGTAAATTGTAATAACATTCAATGTTTTATCCTTTAATCTGTTTTTTTTTTTTTAAAAAAGAAAAAAAGAAAAAGAAAAGAAAAAAAAAGCAACACAAAGCAAAAATATTACATTCTTTTTTACAACAATATTATTTTTAGGGACCAGTTATTTTGGAAAACCCTTTATTCTGGCTTCAATTTTCAAGAAACTTTCCAAAATAATCTGTGAATGATTATTTTTTTAGATTATCTCCACCAGGTACAAATATTTCTAGATGGAATTTGAATTGAGTAATACATGCTCATCTGTAATTCAAATCCACCCATACATGTGTAAAGTAGTTGTCTGTGCTTGTGGATAATAAAGGCAGTAATTTTTTTTTTTATGTGTGAGTGAAAAGATTTTTTACTTCTGCTTCATAACTTATCTGCCATAAGGTGTAATGATGGTATTTTCACAGACAAAGCCTTATCTAGATGAATATATTTCAAATTAGTTCTCTAGGACTATAGGACTCTTTCTCTCTCATTACTTTGTTGCCAGTTTGTCCTCCTTTTCCTTCTTGACTGTTTGTTACCAGGCAATTCAGCTATGACAGAAACAATCACTCAAAATGATGAGCAGGGAGATATGCTGAACAAGCTGTTTTGTAGAGTTTAATAAAAACTACTACTAAAGGTGGATTATCCTAGAGATGAAAATTGCCCCTTTGAGCTTGTATCTTTCAATAACACACATCACATGCTATTTCCAAAATGATTCATCACTGATAATTATTCATGATACTCATGACTTATTCAACTATTCTATCTTCAGTATCTCTATTTGCTATTCCACCTTATTCATAAACATTTCCTAACTTCAATGGCTTGACAGTATAGCTCCACAGCCAGTATCTCCAAGACACATTACTATCTCTATGAATCTATGCAACTTTTTAAAAAATAAATCTTTAAACCACAGAAATGTAATACAACTCTAAAAAGAATGATTAATGGATCTTCTAAGTGCCTGACCACAATGATTAATTCTGTTTCCACGCATTCTCTAAACCCAGTGCAAGGTTTCAGGAAGCCTTTGTTGAACACACATGTACCTGAAAGTCATTTTTTTCTTAAATTTAGATTCTGCTTAGGTCCTGTTTGATTGCTTTATTTCTTCTTTTTACTTCTTCAAGTAGTTATTTGTCATGCTATGACAATTTTTTAATCTACGTTTTATGATTTTGTGTTTTATTAGTTGAAATACCTGCTTCATTTTAATAGAAGGGCTTTTGTATTAGGCAGGAATACAGAAATTTCAGCACCTAATAATCATAATTTCACTTTTTTTTTTTTTTTAATATTGCTTTCAGCAATCACAAAACTTTTCACTGAAGTTTATGTTAGTCTATAAATCAATTCATGCAACCAGAACACCTTACAATTGGCAATTTTACTTTTATCCAGGTAGCCTGAAGCTTTTTAGCCTTATTTTCACAGGTTCTTTGACCCAGTGCTGGGGCTTAGCTTGTCTGGAAAAAATCCAACATCTTTACAGGTGCTGCAGAAAGCACTGCTGGCATTTCAGTGGGTGGCATTTTTCTCCTTGCATATTGCACTGCACCTTCCTTAGCACTGTGCTAAAACCAGGAGATATCCTCTGGGAGTTTCTCAGACAAACTGGAAAATCAGTCCTGAAAACCCAGTTCACTTCACTTTCTGAAGGATCAAAATCTGATATAAGTAGTTTGCCCAAAATACAGTGAGATTTTGGTATTTCAGACAGTCTTTTCTGCTATTTCATAAAATCTATTATTACTTTGGAAAATGTCCAGCAAGCTAAGTTCATGTGCTATGAACAAGTATGTCAAGCACTGAAATCAGCATTCCTCTCCGAGGATTAAATCTAAGTAAAATTCTGAGTCTCAATTTTAAAAGGCATGACTTAAACTATCATTTACTAAGACTTGTATCCACTGCTTATTGATTTACTAACACTTGTATCCACTGCTTATTGAGCATCTCATGTCTTCTGTGATCAGCAGTATGGGTTTACAGTTTGCAAGTTATTCAAAAGGCTGTTTGATACCTTGACATTGGTTTATATGTTTCTGAAGAGAAACACACATGCTGTCATGAGATTTTTCAGTCTTTACATCAGTAGTACAAAGGGTCCAACATTTTGCTATTTAATGCTGATTTACTTCACAGCTATATTCTGTGGGTACGTTTCTGCCATCTATTTCATATTTTATTATATTTTCCACTTCTTTAAATTGCCCCTTTTCTTGATAAATACATTTTATAAATTAAATCAGTATGGCCTGACCCAGCACATATTAAAATTCCACTTGAGTCAGTTCCAAATTCAGGTGCTTATAAAAACAAATTTGAGGAGCAACTGTAATTCCAATCTCCCCTATGTTATGTGGGCAATTTAAAATTATGGAAATACTTCCAACTTTATAGGCAATTTGAAATGAAAAGTAACCAGAATTCTGGGCATGTGCTCTGTATACAGCGATTTTGCACATAGAAGGTCTTTTAGATGAAAATTCCATGTGCACCCATTTATCTAGTTCTGTATATGTTTCAGATGAAAATTGCACATTTGAATTTTAAAACTCAAAATGCTCCCTTTATTGGACTTCTAGCCAATAAAGAGAACATCTGTACTATAACTGCAATCTGTCTGTTCAATTTGTACTAAATTAATGGATTATATAATGGGCCTATAAGTTTGTTATTCTTTCTGTATAATGTACTGTATAGAGTACAGTACTTTCTGTATAGAGTACATTTTGGGGTAGCGGAGAGTAGAAAACAGGAGGCTAAGCAATTGTTGGCTCTGTAAGGAATAAAATAATGCAATACATGATCTTCTACTTATGCCAATATATATTACTATATGAATATAGAATCTTGACATGTAGACAGATGTGATTCTATGCGCTTCTACATGTCATGCTTAGCTTTACATTGCACATATGCATGTAATCTCATTTGATCAGACCATTTTCCTGCCATAGCAAGTCAGGTCTTTACAGCTGATTGCCATGTTAGAATAATTAGGTTCAATTGGCTTTGAATTTCAGAAGTAGAACTTCACTTTAACAATGTCACCACTTATTCCTATGTTAAATGAACTATTACGTTCCTAGTTTAAACACTAAGCATCCCTATAAAGCGTGAAAGACTATGTAATTAGATTAAGCAATATTTTCCTCTTCAGTAGAAATAAACTTTTAGCAAACTAAAAGTATTCTTCACCATTATAATTCATGTAGATCTAAGTCTATCATATCAGATGTCACTGAAGATAAATTTCCCATTTAATCAACAGGCAAAGTGAAAACTTATTAGAACATATCAACATGTATTTATCAGCCTAAGCTTACCCTTACATTTTCATAAAGGTAAATCTTCTGATATTTTATTTTCTTTCACAATTAAATAAAAATTAATAACTTAGCCCCTTTCTTCCAATGAAGAAATTGTCATTGTACCTGTGTATGAAAATAACTTGAAGATAATGTTGTTAAAAACTAGTGCTGGGTAGCCTGTTATCTGGTATAAACCACCGGAGTTCTATTGGTGATTCCTATGCGACAAGCGTCAACAGTAGAGCATTTCAGCACTCACTAGAAGTTAAGGAAATAGAAATCAGTCAAGGGCTGGTAAATTAAGATACTTCCTCCTGCACAAGAAGTCTGTATGCATCAAAGACCAGAGGTTAAAGAATAATTTTAAGAAGCAGCATTCCATTTTCATCACCTTTAAATTCTTCCTGAGGCATCCAGGAGAAACTGGTGAATGGAAAGAAATGTAAATGCTATTGGCCTAAGCAGGAATAGCATTGGTAAAGATTTTAGTATCTTTGTTTCCAGTCCTGGTAAATACAAAATAACGGAAAGTTCCATATCACACAAGCATAATAAAAACCAGAATGTAAATTGTTGTTAATGCATAAAATTCTGTGATCTCATAGGTAAGAAATATTCTTCTAAAATAAAACGGTTTTGACCTAGTAATCCCAATTGTGAAATCCCTCATTTAAGGATACATAGGATGTTAGTGAGGTGGACATAAGCTTTTGCTGCTCTCTTTCCCCAGATAGGGGATCATGTTACAACAACTTCAGTGCAGCCATTCTTTTGGCATTTTCAGTGGGTCAAACATTATTAATGCATACTGTCATATCACATAATATTAACTCACACACATAGCACAGAGCATGTGGGCTATGTGAGATGGAACCCTGGTTCTTATTAGTCAGAGAGGATTCAGATCCTAACTTTAGAATATAGTATCAGGATTCCTGTTACTATCTTACCATTCTCAACATTTCATTATGTGCATGGGGATCAGCTTCTTTCCATCCAGCTCACAATTTTGAATTGAGAAAAGTTCAGAGATTTGGATTCTTCTGTCAATACAGTTCCCTTTCTTATACCATGTACTAAGGGACAAAAGATTAAATGGAAATATATGTATATATTAACATGACATTTTTCTTCATTTGTCAGCTACTTAATTAGATATTCTGTCATAACCTCAAAGCAGCTGTGTGTATCCTCTGGGATAATGGTATTCTGATAGTTGTGGAACCAGCCAGCAATTTTATAATTCCAATGCCATTCAGTTTTGTTGGCTTTTTTTTTTTTTTTTTTTAATAGGTTTTATTAAATTCATATGATTTTATCCACCTCTTTCCCAAGCCCAATTTCCAGTCTATTTTTTTGTTATTTGTTTGTTTGCTTTTTTTATTGCTTTTTAAAGCTCAATTCTCAAATGTCAGTTAAGAAAAAAGTAGTCAGAAAAACATCTCCACCAGTTCTGGGAGTGCATTCCATGTTCTTCAAAGGCAAATTCTGCTTCAGAACCCAGTAAGCCACTGGATTGAGAAGCAGTGATTTTGTTCCTCCTATAGCCGGCATAAAAGATTATTTACTTCAATGAGGAGAGTCTAGTGTCTTACATGAGTCTTTTACTAGGCTTATGTTCTGAAATAAGTAGTCTTTGCACCCTTACCTAGAGGAATTTGTCAAGTTGAGAATCACACGACCCTCCCAACATAATTACAAGACACATTTCAACTATATGAAAGAGACAAAAGGCCGATGTGCATGCTAAAGCATGTTTTTATTACCTTTGACTTCAGCAGATTCAAATACTTTTAGGCTTTAGCTCATTCAACTGATTCAATCTGATTATATTCTATGTCATTATAAATGTCATTGAAATGTAATTAGTGTAATTAAAATTGTTCTGTCAGTTATATTTTTATCAGTATGTGTCAATATGTCTTGAACACCTGAGTTTCCAGGAATTTTTCCAGTGCTTTTGCAATTCATCCTAAAGCATAGTTAACCTAAAGTCTTGGACATAGTGAAATAGAAAGAGTGGAAAGGAGAAGTGACAAGTGGCTCAAGAACCAAATATTAAAGGCAGACATAGAGCATAACAGTTTTGGACATCTTTAAGGGCAATGAATCCACTGAAGCTGTCAGTGTTTGTGCTGACTATAGAGGAAGACCAAATGATGAGTTAAGGCAAAATGACTAACATTTGAACAGCTAAAATTAGGTTGAGTTAAAAGCCACTCAAATGCTTATGAAGGAAACGTGAGACATGCTTAGGAACTGTTAAAACCACACTCAGACTAAAGATGGTAAAGTCTAGAAGAAGGAAGGGGAAAACAAGAAGGAACGCTTAAACAATTTACTCAAACACCCTGTCCCAGACAGCCCTGCTGTTCTTGATGGGGATGATTCATTCATTCATTCCCAATGCCAAAGAAAACAGCTCTATACAGTCTGAAATGAAAATGGGACATCACGAAGAGTAATACATTTCCTGGGGTGAATTATATCCATGCAATGCTATACATGCAGAAAAGAGTCTGTAAGGTATTTGGTATATTATTCACTATTGCTTCTTTCATAAGTGAGCTGGACTTCTGCATTTCAAATTTTGAAGCAAGAGCCGTTACATAGTGTGCATATTTAAAAAGAAAAATCTCAGTGACTTGAACATATGGTGATGGTGGATTTGTTTGGGATCTCAGTGCAGACTATTTAATAATGCCAGCAAAGGAAAACCCAAGTCTACCAAGCAGTGTGGCAAAAGAGCATTTTTGGCATAATGACCAAGACTGGACTGACACTAAGGGCAGAAAGCTGATTGCACAGCATAGGAGAGAATACATTGTCTAATGGCTATCAAAAGCTGAAAAGAGATCAGTAGTATTAGGGAAAGATTGTTAAGAAATTTTGGAACAGCACAGATAGAGAATACCAGTGACTATTTTTACCAGTATTACACCTTTCTACTGTTATTTATCAAATATAAGGATTCCCATGAATACCATATTATACATATGCCCAGAAGCCCAGAGAATCTCACTTCAACTCAACAATTAAGGTAATTAAGTTGATTGACTGATGCATTATACTTTCTTTGTACACAATAGGGGAGGAAATGAAAAATTATCAGCTGTTTAGAAGGCATATTGAAAACAGGCAGCTCAAAGGGACTTAAAGCTAGATCCATGTTTATGTACAAAACAGTCACATGTTTATGCAAGAGCCTGAACTTTATTGTAGAAACTGCTGCAGTAAATTGAGATTAACTCAATTAACGGCTGCACAAAGTTTGCTACAAGCTAAGCTGAGGTAATACACATGTGTCTGCATGACCCTGGGTCCAAGCACCTGCAAATCTGTTTTATTTCATGTATTTATTATGCTTTTATTCTATTTATTTTGATTGGATGACATTTGTTTTCTCACAGGCCCCTAGGTATTGTTGAAATAGGATAATATATTCGTAAATGTTTAATTATTATTACTATTACTATTACCATAGTCTGTGTAGGTTCAGGATGTGACCTGGAGAACTTTTCCACATGTTAAGTACAGTTTATACCAGCGACGAATGAGCAGGAGAAAAGGCATACAACAAAAAAATGACATAAAAAGAACAGCTGCATAAATGAAGAGAAAAATAACAGAACTAACTAAGGAAAAGACTTGACACCGCCTGAATCTGCAACACAGCAGCTCTACCACGTGGGAGAGCAGGATGATGAAGGAGTATGTGATTTAGCTGCTGATTGTGATCTTAAATTTTTCAATGTCACCAGCCAATCTAAACCTCATTAGCATTATTAGGCAGAAGGAGGAAATAAGGGACACATATGTCAGCTTCAGAGGCAGTTCCTAAAGCTTCCACACATGATTTCTATTCTGCTGAAATATCTTTTCCCCTGAACATGTTCAAGCCAGCTGCTTCTCTTGGAGTTCATGTCTAAGATAGAGTCTTAGAGCAGTGGAAAGAACAGAAACTGAATTAACATGAAAGGATGATTGTCACTTAATAACATAGACAAGACTTCACAGAAAACTCAGTTTATGTGACTACAGCATGGTGAAATGAGAAACATGTGACGAGATACGTGGGAAAAGAAATGTAATATCTGGACCCATGACTACAAAGCAAATGTAATATCTGGACCCTTGACTACTAATGAGCTATTGGGTCCTGAACCAATAGATTATAGAGATAAAATCTGCAACATGCTTCTAAGGTTATCGCCAACACTGTGTTCATCATTATAGTCAGAAATTCAAGCACTTTTTTTGATCCTAAGTAGGCAATTTGGAAGTTTTGTAAAATTAGTATTTTTCTGCAATTTTTTTTTTTTTCTTAATCAAATAAAATCATAGAATTATTAAGGTTGGAAAAGACAACTAAGATCATCTAGTTCAATCGCCATTAGTTTCCCTGTATACAATGCCTACTGCAATTTGTTTATGACTGTGCAAACTACCATCACAGATGCTGGCTAGGAAGTGGTTTAAAAATATGCCTAATTTTGCCTATCCTCTTAGTTTTAACATGATATTTCATATTCTCATCATCACATTTAGATCCTTTGTTGGATCGTCACCACTGGTTGTTAAGATTTTGAGCTTTGTGTCAGTAAGATGATATTTGAACTAGATTATTCTTTGACCTAATCATACAATAATGCTTTTTCATTCTGACTTTAAAACATTCTAGATTTCCAGACTTATGAAAATGGTTCGTTTTCTGTATGATTTTGCCTTTGAGATTAAATAAATCTCTAGTAATATCCTGTGATTTGGTTTATTCAAAAATCCACTTAAAAACTCACAAACACTGACAAGAAAGTAACAAAAAATATAACCACTTCCTTCTTATACCATTTCCTTCACTTCTTACCAGAGATGCTCTAAAATGTGAAACTCCTACAAGAACTGAAAATTGAGTGTTCTTTTCAAGCAGAAAAAATTTGGTAATGTAATAAACGGAAAAAAAAAATAAGCCAAATTTATTTGGATTTTCCATATCTTTTTAATCAGCATTTATTCATACTTGAAAAACCACTTCCCTTTTGAATGTTTTGCTAACATTAGAGCCAGAAACTTTCATCAACACTTTACAAGCATGACTGAAGCTAAACAGAATACTTTTACTGGATGGATTCGACCCAGTTACAACTTCAAGGAGATAAATTTATTGCAGCTGAATGTGTTGATGCAAAATTGTGATGAAAGAAGAAATAATCTGTATACTCTACTCAGAGCTGCATCAAAATGGTGAGCTGGTTAATGATTGGATATGATGATGAGTGTTTCCAAAGTATTTTGAACATCTGCCATACTGAAACTTATGGAAGTGTAATTTTACCATTAATTCACAGAAGATTTTGTTCAAAGTTTTTTTTTTTTTTCTGCAAACTTTTTCATTTGGATTGTGATTTTTGTATAAGAACAAACATGAGGTCTGATTAAATGCCGTTCTACTTCAGTCTCCTGTTTCTGAGATGTTACCCAGCGGTTATAGATAAAACACTGAAGAAGGAAGGACACAATGACTCTCAGCAGTTATAATCCCAGAACTTCCAGGAATAACCCCTATCTTCCATGACTTTCTGTGCCAGACATGTTATCCTTTTCTATCCTTACATGATTTGCAAATCATTACAGAAAAAAAAAAAAAAAAAAAAAAAAAAAAAAAAAAAAAAATCCATGTTTAATAATAATTAAACACAGATATTTTCTTAATTCTGGGGGGGGGAGAAACACATTTCATAATTCCCAAACTATTGGAAATATGAACGCAATCTTTTATACTGGTCATGGAAAACACAGCTATTAATCTCCTGTGTCTTATCATATATCACAGGAATGTACTTCCTTGCAAGTCTCTGTATTTTCAGGTTTCTAGAAGAATCTGAAGTAATTCTAATATATACAAAAAATGAATGTGTTTTTTGGAACACTGTCCACCTTAATGCAAGAAAGAATTATCAGAAATCTCACAGGAAAATTTGTTCTTGTGAGATTTTTCTCCCATCAGTAATTATATTTGATACTTCGCACTTTTTTTTAGACACTTAATACCTAGAGAGCAAAGATTACTAGTGTTCTAAGGAGAATTTCAGATTTGATTTTATTAAGATAATATATATATATATAAAATAATATTCTAAAATTATTTATGAAATGTAGTAAATCACGTATACATGTATATATGAACACTGTGGACAGCATTCTATGAAAAAAAGACTTAGGTTATATAGATGAGTATATCAGACATAGTTTAGGGTTTTTCCCCGTAGTGTCATGGAATATGGCCTGCTTTTGCAAGCAGATAGGAGACTAATTCTCACTAGGCCCCTGAGCATAGTCATCTGGAGGCCAAATCCCTTGAGTCCTGCAACCTGTATTCAGATGTATCGTGTATCAGCCAGTCATTTACTTAAACATTAATTGCTAGAAGATGTTGGTTTATTTGTTCTTTTGTTGTTGTTTAGGGGGTTTACATATATATAATTATTTACATATGTATTACATAGAATTAAGATATAAACATATAGGAAGAACCAAAGTCTTCATACATGTATCCTCCATTGGATCCATCTCTCTTGGTGGAAGAAATGAACCAGGAACTCTTCTCTGGTCCTGAAACGTGGTGGCACCACTCAGCTCACGTCTCGCTCAGCTCACACCCATACTCTTTACCCTGGGAAAAAAATGGCCTCTGAGGAGTGGTTAAGCATTGTCTAGGTGACAACTCTGTGGTACAGATCAAAACCATGCTAGAATCTGGGCTAGTGCAACACAGTGTTGACTGGGTACAGATCCCTGAACCGTGATCCCATAGCAATGTGGTACTTATAGACTTTTCTAACAAGCATTAGCTACTCAGACAAGTGATTATGGATGATGTTATTAAAAAGAGCTGTAGGTGAAGATCAGGAATAATTCACTAATTTTTATTAGAACCAGCCCTACTGGAAGGCTTGAACGTACAAGGGCAACAAGGTCATTGTCTTAATCTGTGTGGTTTAAGAAAGTCATTTCACAGCTAACCTTGGAAACAGTGTAGAACTTGTCATCACATTGTTTTCTTTGAATATAGGAGTGGGTGGCTATGTTTGTTGTGGAAAGCTTGTAAAATTAAACAGTGCAATTATTTTAATCTCTTAATATGTTTGGAATTACACTTATGACTGTTCAAAACACTCTAGTGACTGGGGTTTGCATAACACATATGCCATAGAATCAGCAAATGTCTACCATATGAGCAGCAAATGTCGAATGATAAAATAAATTCAAAAGAAGACCTTCCAACCCTGGGTACCCAGGAGATAAGGAAAGCAAAACTGACAGCTGTCTTCAGCAAGAGAAAATCTATCAAATATTGTTTTTCAAAGGATTCCTCTAAGCAAAGAAGATTTATTTTATCACAAGCATACCAGAAATACCATGATGTTAGAAAAAATACTAGAAGTTATCTGAGACCCAAACCTCCACTATACCATGAGTTAGTTATTAAAAAACAAATAAATGGATATTTCAATACTCAGTCACACAATAAAAGTATAAAACAGTTTTTTTACAGCATTTTCTCCTTTTCACTGGAATAAATTAAATTTCTATATTAATCTCCAAATTAAATGGAGCCAGATAGTGACATCTATATTCACATAGGATTATAATTTGTAGCCTCTCATGCAAATTAACAGAACTATCTCTGATTTAAATAAAAAATTACATTCAGAGGTAGACAGGTAATTGTAATTTTGCTGTTGACAATTAGAAAATAACAGTGTCATTGTAGTAAATGCCACTGATACTTTTTATTAAAACTGCATATATCCTACATTGTACTTTGTTTCTTATAGTATGATATATGCTTATTATTGGTTACTTTTATGATATCATGGGAGGCAATGATTCTGAAGAATGTGAATCTTTCACCTCTATGTTCTGTCTTAGAACTAGGATTTCTACTGACTTTATCTTCACTAGGCAATATTCGGTAACGTATTAATTAGAATATAGTATATGACTAAAAGGATAAATAGATCGAGAGGAACACAATGTGCCTATGAACCTCAGGTATGGGAGTGGACCTGCTAAGCAATCTCGTATCAATAGAAATGGGCTTGGATTTTGAATCATGGTCTAGTCCATTCTCGAATGACTGGTCATCTGTCATGCATAGATACAAGCTCTCTTGTGGTCCTTTTCAGAATAAACTCACTTCTTTATTCCACCCACTGTAACTTTCTCTCTCTCTCCCTCTTTTTTTTTTTTTTTTTTTTTTTTAATTATTCTTTTACAGAAAACAGTTTTGGGGCACAATTGGACAACAGTCAATTTTATTTTATTTTTTTTTTTTCCATAGTAGTTTTCTGAGCTTCAGTTAAATTCCTGCAAAAATGACAAAAGTAAAAAAAGAAAAAGGGGCAGTCAGCATGTTAAGATAATAAATGATTTCCTAGTCAGTTTCACAAGACTTTTCAAAATCTGAAAGTATCTTTCTTCTGTTGATCACATTTGCTGTATTTAGGAAGCAAGAAAGAATAAACTGAACATCACACTAGACATTAAGCAAGTAGCCCCTAAGGAAAGCTAAAGATAGATCAGTCTCTGTAAATTTACAACGGAGCAAGAGAGTACAAATTCCAGAAGAGAGCCATTGAAATATAGCACTAAACACCTTTATAAATCACTTTTAGTAGGGTTCTAACAGGTAATTAAGCAGAGGCTAAAGCCATAACAATTTGAATTAGATTTGGGTCTATATTTTACAGTCAATTGTGTAGTTTCTTAGTCTACAGGAAAAAAAAAAAAAAAATCTGAAATTTATATTCCAAGAGAGGATAACATAGACTGTAAAGTGAAGATAATGAATAATTCGGTGAATTGAAGTAAAGATATGATTACTCTCCTTGAAGTCTAGTATAAAGTTTAAAAGAACAAATAAGGAAAAAAAATGTCCTTTTTAAAAACCTAAAAGCTAATACACTAAGAAACTTAAATTGCTAATCTCTGAAAAGAAAAAGGAATAAAAAATTATGTTGCATTTGACACTTTCTTAAAATACTGCTTGTTTAATTCAGCAGTTTAAAGATTTAGCCCTTTTAAGTAGACTTAGTAAATCATTCCCAAGGACAGAAACTGCAAGCTGGGCTCAGAGAAACAGGGACTGAGCAAAAGAAAGCACACAACTGCAAGAAAGCTTTCTCAGAATTGAAGTATTGTTGTTTGATTTGTTTAAATTTGAGCCAATTATTGAGATGATTTTTTATTTGAGCTAATGATTAGAGATTCCTGTGGTTTAAGTCTCCTGCTTACCCTACTATTAACTAAATGGCTGTTAGAAATTAGCTGGTCAACATTATGGGGTTTTGTTTGGTAAGAGAAAATATAAAAAAAGAGAAGGAAATTTCTTTAAAATAAAATATCCAACTAGGATATGTCCTTGGTCTGTTTTGAAAGATTTAAATATAATGTGACAAGATCAAATAAAAAAAGATGAATTTCTTATTATCATACAATGGAGAATGTAAGACTTTGTGTTTTAACAATTAATCAAAAAAGAACTGGGGAGAAAGTAATAAAAATGATATAAATAATAAAGCTAGTATGAGATTATGAAGTCTGCGTCTGAAGATGTTATATGTATCTTGAATTTCATCTTACAAGATTATTAAAATTCTAAATAATTCTAAATTTGCTTCACTTAGTCTAATACTCTTAAACTGAATTTAGAATAATGTTTTGCTTCAATGATATCTATAGGAAACCAAAAAACAACATTGGTATTACCATCCGCAATGCCCTTTGTGAGAAAGCCATTGGAAATGTGATCCAAATGTAATCTGCCTGGGCTGAGATTTGTCTGTGCAGGGACAAAGATTTTTTCACAAGAAAGGTTTCAGGAACCGATAGTTGAGATGTACCCAACAAATCAACAAATACTTTTTCAGCCTAACCAGATTGAAATGTTGTAAGTCTTTAAAAATTCATCCAATAAAAAAAAGTTAAAACTACAGATCAGCTGTATAATGGAGACTGGTTTTGTGGTGGTGTTTCTCAGAAGGCTAGGGTTGTGCAGGGACAAGAGGGAAAAAAGGATCCCAGACACATTAGGGACTTGATGGAAATTCTGAGGCTAGTTCTAAAGACAGCGGAAGTCAACAGCAAACCTTCACATGGTTTCAGTGACCCACTCCTACAGGCTTACCAGAATTAAATGAAAACACTTCAGATTCTGTTATTCATTCTAGCAAAAGGTGCTATTAAAGCCATTCAGCGACTAAAACGAGACATTGTTAACCATCAGCAACTGTATTTCATACAGATCACAACTTAATATTCAATGAGAGATGGAAAAAGGCATAGTGTGTCTGGTGGTGAATATTAGACAAGTCAGTTTTAGTCTTGAAAATCAACTGAGGTAATTTTAATAGTTCTGAGACTTCTAAAATGTATACAAATCTATAGATTACATATAAATATATATAGTGTGTAGATGCATACGTATATGTATCCACATCTACTAAGAGCATTTTCCCAAACTGTAACATTTCTTTTCTCTGAAAACAAAACATTAAGTACTCTGCAAGTGTGCCAACTGCAGCTTTAAATAAAAAGAGAACCACTGACATTGCTTCCAGCCTGCCAAAATAAACGCACCCTGACTGCTGAGATGTAGACCTATGGGACAAATGTGTGTGATAACCCCATTCCAGAGTAAATTCAACCACAATATTAAGGAGTAATTTGAGTAACAAAAAAAGTTTCATTAAGTGTAAATCAAAAGACATATTATGCTTGGAAGGTAATTATGAGCTTTCTGCTTCCTACACCCTTCCTGTACCCTTCATTACAATATAATTGATTAGGAACCAAGATTAGGATGCCAAGCAGCCCCAAACACCAAAGAATATTTGAAATTGCTTGTGTCCAGTCACAGGATGATTACAAATAGAATCATAGAATGATCTGAGTTGGAAGGGATCATTAAAGATGATCTAGTCCAACTCCCCAGCAATGAATAGGGACACCTACAAATAGATTAGGTTGCTCAGAGCCCAGTCCAGCTTGATATTGAATGTCTCCAGGGATAGGGCATCCACCACTCTCTGGGCAATCTGTTCCAGTGCTTCACTACTCTTATCATAGAAAACATTTTTCTTACATCCAATCTAATTGTCCTCTCTTGTAGTTTGAAATGATTTTCCCATGTCCTGTCACAGCAGACTCTGTTAAAGAATCTATCACTTTCTTTCTTGTAACCCTTCTTTAGGTACTGAAAGGCTGTTATCTGGTCTCCCCAGAGCCTTCTCTTCTCCATACCCAGCTCTCAGCCTGTCCTCGTTGGGGAGGTGTTCTCAAATAATTTTGTGGCCCTCCTCTGAATGCACTCTAACAGATCCACATGTCTCCTGTACTGAGGACTCCACATCTGGACATCAAACTCTAGGTGAGGTCTCACCATTGCAGAGCAGAGGGGCAGGATCACCTCCCTCACCCTGCTGGCCACACTGCTTTTGATACAGCCCAGGATACAGTTGGCTTTCTGGGCTAGAAGGGCACACTGCTGGCTCATGCCCAGCTTAGAAGCCAACAGTCCCTTGAAGTTCTTTTCAGCAGGGCTGCACTCAATCCTTATATTACCCAGTTTGTACTGATTGTAGAGATTGCCATGATCAAAGTGCAAGTCCATGCCCTTGGATTTGTTGAACCTCATGAGTCTCACCTGGGCCTCCCTTTTGAGCCTGTCTAGGTCTTTCTGGCATCAAGTCCTTTCGGTGTGTTATCTGCAGCACATAGCTTTGTATCATCCACAAACTTACTGAACATATCTATCTGATTTTTAATAAACCTGATTAAAATGTTTTAATCAAAGGTAAACTTCACACAATTGGAAAGGGTAATTTACTGCATTTTTGCTCTTGACTCAAATGATTAATTTTAGCTTGCTATGTGATCTCCCATCCTTTCCCACTTGCAAAGTAATGTGCTATAGTTTAAATCTCCTGTATAATGGTTTATAATACAATGTCTGAATTACATTTACAGTTAGCCAGAATGCCACAGTCAGCAATCACTGTTAGGCTGGAAAGCAACAATGCATTAAGCTGTGATAAATTAGTCACTTGGAAACTTGTGAACAAGTCCTAAGGAACTTATGGTTGCCCCTTAGCAAAGTGTTTTTTTCCACTCTATCATTTTAATGGCTTTAGCCTATCAACACTACTATGACAAAAAAAACCTCACTTACTATTTTCCTTCCTTCTTTCCTTCTTTCTTTTTTTCTTTTCTCTCTTCATCCCTTCCTCTCTTTCCTCCTCCCTTCCATCTTTCTTTCTTTGAAAGCTGAGGAACAGAGAAGAATGAATTTACCCAAAATTACAGAAGACATCTATGTTGGAAAAGGAAATTAAGGTTGAGTCCTCTGAATCTTAGGCTGCTTTGTCACTTATTAGACAAGCGTTCCTCTCATATTGTTTTCAGCTACCAATTTTTGGCTTTTCGGAGAGGAAGGATGGAGAAGAATCATATTACCATTAGGAATAAAGAAGACCAAATCCAGATAAAATAAGAATTTGCTGAGATCCTTGCTCAAACCTCAAAGCCATTCAGAGATTTGAAAATGTTTAGTATACTCCTTTTATTTTCTTTGTCTGCCTCAGTGGAACTTCCTGATACTGGTTGGGACAGAACAGTGAAAATACTGTGTGAAGAGCTGTGGTTTGAAAAAATTTTGCCAAGAGAACAATTTTTTTTTTTTTTTCTTTCAAAGATTGTTAGATTTCTATAAACAGAAAAGGCAATACAAACAGAATATGGTCAGATATAACAGATAATTCAATATCAGACCTAAAGAATGCTGTGGTATGTGGACTAGACACAGCTCTCTAGGCTCCTGATTTGCTGTCAAGCACTTTGGGTGGATCCTAGCATTGCACAATGACTTCTTTACAGCTCTGGAGAGCCCAGGTTTGAAGTGGCACTATGTACTTAAAACAGTTTGAAAACTTGTTAGTTAGCAAATAAAATGTAGAATGTACAAAATTCAGTTCTAACCGAATCTCTTCTTTTTCCTGATATGTTTTCAAACATGAATTCTGACATTCATGGAAGCAGCAAAATCCCTGCCTGGATATCTGAATTACTTATTCAGGTACTTATCCAGATATTATTACTTATGTTGATTATATATTTGTCCTTTTATTAGCAGAATATATGTAAGAATGTATACCTAGAAGTACATTCATGATGTGAAAACTAATCTCCTGGAAATTTAGACATCAAATGAGTACCTCCTTCTACAATTCAAGGGAAATTGTACTTTAAGATCATAATATTTACTATCCATGAAAACCCCTTAAGTGATATGTCAATTACATTCAGTTGTTCTTTTTTATAATAAACTGTATTTTTTCTTATTCATTTGAGGTTTTAGAAGTCACTTGTGTATAAGATCTTTAAGAATCAAATTAGGATTTAAGGGTGTATTCAAAACCTGCTTTTATTTTACCTAAGTAGGTCTACCTTTTAGTATCTGTACATGTAAGTCACAAATTAGAGTGAACTGAAAGATCCTGGCAATTTTTTGGTCTGGATGAAATGAATTACTGCTATCAGCCCACCATCTAGAAACCTCAGCAATTCAATTAGTACTAATTGAAATGGTAATTGGTAATGTCAGCTCAAAGGCTGCAAAACAAATGAGCCTTAAATCTGAGCTGTTCCTTTATCTCCAGTATTTAGATTTATATCCTGGAAATGTTTATTGACAGAGGAATGCATTTGTTGGCAAATTTATTGAAAAGAAAATACTGGAAACTTATCAATTAAAACTGGAAGAAGTAGTGAATGTACTATAAGGTATAACTCTGTCTTAGTAGGAAAGCAAGCAAAATGTCCAGATGCTATCTGTTATTTCCAGACAGGATTAATTTTCTCTACGTTTAGAGATTTGTAACATAAGTGTCTATTTCAAACTAAAGATTCAATTCAGATGTGTATTAATTGATTCTTAGTGACATTTTTTTATGACCTGTGAAATTCTGTTTGTTGTTCTGCTGCTCCAGAATGTCGCAGATTTTCTGTGAATCCTGGGTCACTACAACCTGCTACATTTGCAGTGCCCTGGAGCATCTCATATGGCAATAGATACCAGAATGGAAGGAAATGAATAATGTTCATGGTGTCTAGAGTTCTTTCAGAGTAGCAGAGATCTACTTAATAGTCAGCAGAACATAGAGAGAGGTTGTTCTCATAATACAAACCACAGATGAATTTATCCAATTAACTGGTCTCTCAATTTCTGTCTGTAGTAGTGAGGAGTTCAGTTTGGTTGCCTGAGGTAGGTAAGCAGGGCCATTTGATATGCCTCAGGATACCCAGCCTGGCATCCAGGTGCTCTAGGAGACCATGTGTCTCTCATACTTAAATTTTCAGACAATACCAAACACAACGCAAAGTACCTCAAATAGCACTGATTCTCTACATATGGACAAGTGAAAAGAACCCATCTATGAATTTGGAGCTGGATTTCACCTTTAACATTAGGTGAAGTGAATCTTGTCCTTTATATCCTTTTTTAGGAGTTGGCTTCTCTTGCCAGTTGTGGCTGTAACCTGTTACTTGATATCAAGAATCCATGCCAAAGAGGAGACATCACTTTTCTGGACTATGGATAAAACACTTCCACTCAGGTTTGAAACTGAGTATGTAGAAATGAGAACGATATGAGTACACGTGGATCTCAGCAGCTGAAGGTACCTTATCTGCTTTGAAGGGTTATTTAAATAGCTGACTTGGTAGATAATTGGCATCATTTTGTCTTGAGTAGCCATCCGACCTATTCTAGCAAACTTAGATACTTAATCATGGCAAATACATAAGGACACAGAGAATTTATGTAAAATCTTCAGCTAAAGGAAATTCTTCAGAGCCACAGAGTCATGTATCTGACTAAGAGTCATTCCTTCTCATAGAAAACTGTATAATAGAAAATCTGTTTACATGATTACTGATGAGATGTATATGCCCATGACATCTGGTGCATTTCAGAAAGAAGCCATAGGACAAATTACTTTCCTAAACTTATAATTTATTGAGGCTCTGGTCCAGAAAGACACTTAAGTGTTTGAGTATCTTTCATCATTGCTGTCAAAGAGAACATCCTGCAAACCTGCAAGTGCTTAAATTACTTATTCTAGTTTGCCAGAAAAATAGTTTGTCTGGCTGATCTATTAAGCTGCTCCAACCAGCTGGAAAGTGCTCTGCACTTTCATGTCCCGTGTCATTCCCTCATTCTGTTTATTTTGTTCATTAATGAGAATGCTTTCAGAGAGGCTTAGATATAATCAAAATATTATGATCTCCCCACCTTCAAGGTCTGGTAGAGCATAAAGCATAGGCCAGTTTAACTGACCTTCCAAATAATAGATTATCTGTAGCAGATATATAGTATCATCTTTCTATGGCAAAACAATTCTTTGCATGTGAGTAGTAGGAGGGAAGGCTTTGCAGAAATAAACTTGCAGAAAGATGTGATATATTTGTAAACACAGAATGCTCATCTAGTGGTTACACAACCCAAACATTTCCTAGGAGTGCCACTCAAAAGCCTACTAGTATACACAAACTAAACTTTTAATGAGGATTTAATGGTAGAATGACAACACATTTCCTGAGCCCAGCTTCTGAGAATATTGAAAGTCATCAAAAATGACAATCTGTTAATTTGTTCAAGATGGCAGCAGTTTTAGACATGGAATTTATCTTAATTCATTGCTCACATAACCACTGAACAGTTCTGTATTTCCTGCATAACAATGCATAGGATTTTTTCAGCTGGATATTAATTACAATTATAATTGGTATTCCAGATCATCATAAAATACACACTAAAAGAGTCTAAATGTGATAAGTGCCATAAAAAATAAATGAAAGCATATCATATATTTGTTTAGCTCCTTCTCTGGAGACAAGTAGGAGATTAACTAAATTAATGAACGACAATGAAGACAAAGCTCTGTAGTAGCCCCGTCCTGCCGTAAACACACACAGTCTCACTGATGACCAAATATGTTTTGTTCAGAGCCATATTTAGTTTGTTTCTATCTTCACACCGCATTCATTACTTCTGTTTTGCACTAAAGAAGCTCCATTGCTTTCACTAAATGGAGCATGTCATTTCCTTAAAGTAGTGCCTGACCGCAAAAAAACAAGCAAACACAGAACATGGCGTGAGGAACACAGCTTCCTATTCTAATTCAAGCCTTTGATTGCACAACCCCTATTTCTGTCAATAAACACATTTAGAGCACTCCATTTTTATTACCCAAAACAGAGTCTTTACATGAGTGAACAGACTCTTATTACCAAAACTGGGTCTTGACTTAGCTCCTTGATTAGGCTGACAGAGAACACTTGACTATACCTGTTGAGAAAGTATAGCAGATGGATTGTGCCGTGCTGAGAATCCAGGATTCATCAGTACATGATTTAGACTCAGACAGCAAAACTGTAAATGTAAATATTTTTTGCTGTCAAACCAAGTTCTTTGGGACTTGCATATAAATGAGATTTCTCTCCTGCAGCTCTAATCCAGAATTAAGTATCTCTGAGTTTCAAGTAACAATAGGACTCCAGACTTACAACTTACACAGGTACTCTGTGGTCTAGTGCTAGAATTATAAGAAAATAAATGACTGGGGGTTTCATTGACATCTTCCTGGTTTCTCTTTAATATGCTGAAGTTCCTGCCAGGACTAATTGCCTATAAAAAATCTGTCAGAAATGGCAAGTTGATAAATACCTGTTTCTAGGAGATGTACACAGTTGCTATGTTCAATCTAAATTGCAAATCTGAAATTTTCTGATAGAGCAAAAATGATTAACGATATTTCTGCCTTAATAGGCTATTTGTAAAATAAAATGATTTTTCCTACTTCTAGTTATAAAGCAGTCTTGTCAAAACAATGTAGCTTTCGTTATTGATCTTGATTCCACCGTCATTGATTCCACTGTCCTGCTGGATAGCTAGGCTGAGGCCAGTGTCGTGAAGTCCAACAAGACCAAGTGCCAAGTCCTGCACTTAGGCTACAACAATCCCAGGCAACATGACAGGCTTGGGACAGATTGGCTGGAAGACTGCATAGAGGAAATGGACCTGGGAGAGTTGATCAATGCTCGGCTGAACGTGAGCCAGCAGTATGCCCAGGTGGCCAAGAAGACCAATGGCATTCTGGCTTGTATCAGCAATAGTGTTGCTAGAAGGAGCAGGGAAATGATCATTCCCCTGTACTCAGCTCTGGTAAGGCTCATGTACTACATTCAGTTTTGGACTGCTCACTACAAGAAAGACAATAAGGCCCTGGAGTTTGTCCAGATAAGGGTGGCAAAAGCTGTGAGGGGTCTGGAGCACAAGTCTTATGTGGAGCAACAGAGGAAACTGAGATGATTTAGTCTGGAGAAGAGGAGGCTCAGGGGAGACCTTATTGTTCTCTACAACTACCCAAAGGGAGGTTGTGAGGTGAGAGTCAGCCTCTGTTCCCGAATAATTAGAGATAGGACTAGAGGGAATGGCCTCATGTTGCCTCAGGGGAGATTCAGGTTAGACGTTATGAAATATTTATTCTTCAAGAGAGTGGTGAGGCATTGGCACAGACTGCCCAGAGAGGTAGTGGATTCACCATCCCTGGAGGTGTTGAAGAAACACTTAAATGCTGTACTGAAGAACATAGTTTAGTGGGAACTATTGGTAATAGGTGAACAGTTGGACTGGATGATTTATAGGACTTTTCCAACCTTGGTGATTCTATGATTCTATGATTGTACTATGATCATACTTTATCACTAAATTACAGATCCTGTTATGACTGTTATTTTCTCCTAACTATTCTGAAAATTTTGAAAGTATTCCTATCTATTCCTTTATTGTCCAAAGAAGTTTCATTAACCTCAAAAACATCTGTGTCAAATATTAGGGAAAGAAACTCATTCAGTCTGAGTGTCAAGAAGAGACAGTTTTGAATAGGCACCCAAAATTGATTGAATATTTATAGAAATCTTCACATCCCAGAGTAGATTCTTCCACAAGAAGGCTCTTTGATTCTGAGGAACAAGTTTTCTTCTTTCATACTGATGTAATGAAAATGATGCAGAAGTATTTGAGGTTCTTGGATTAGAAGTGTATCCACTTATGTGATGTTACAACTTGTAGAAACGTTAGCATGAACAATAAACAGTACGAATACTAATGTCTCACAGAAAACAGTCTTGATATTGAATGAAATTCAATCTTACTTTGAATCTTTTTGCTGATTCTTCTGGAATTGAATTGTTGTGTTTGCATCATCAATGCATAAGAAATGCACTCCAACAACATTTTAGTAGTTGTATGAAGTATATGCAAATTAAAAATAAAAATTTTGTTTTCATTAATTCTGAATTTAACTGAAGTAACAGAAGCATGTAACCAGTTAGGAAAGGGGTACAGAGAAGAAAATAAAATATGTTAATATGTAAATTTAAATATAGCAAAAAGTTTAAAAAGACAATATGATATTTCTGTCTCTTCAGTTTAGAGTAAATAAAACAACTCTGCATTCCTTCCAAAGAAATGAATCAAACTGCACTGCAAGTACAAAAACACCCCATTGTGCCTTATAACTTTCAGCAAAAAATGTGAAGTTATGTGTGTTTTGCTTGGCCCAGCTGATTCTTCTTCTCACATTCCACAAACCAGGTCCCAAACCTTATCTTTCTCTGTCAGAATCCCTTGCAAATCATTATTTTTCAGTTGAAACCTTTCCTGCACTTCTAATTCTAAGCATCTGAAAGAATGTTGTATGTTTTTGGAGTACAAGGAAAGTGCTGTTTTCTGCTCCCTTGCTGTCTACACTCAGCAGCCACTATCATGTTTAAAGGAAAGTTGGCGTATTTCCCTGTAAATCCTTCTCCTTCTGAGTTCAAAACAAGTATAAAGATCCATGAGAAGATTTTACTTGAGATATATAACTATTAATATTCACAGAATTTTGTACTTTACAGCAATACAGCCTTTATTTTTGATCTCCTCCCAGTGCGGCTTTTTGTTAGGGAACACCAGGAGTGCATTATTTGCAAGAGGAGAGACAGGACTTGTAGGCTGGAGCCACGATCTCACCAACAGGCATAGTGCCACAATGCCTTAACACATGGGTATCTAAACTTTTGGCTTGCCTGGGCCACATGGAGTGAGGAATGATAGTCTTGGGCTGCATATAGGTAGGTAGGTCAGACAGAAATGCCTTCTATTTATTTCTATGCAGACCACAACAAATACAAAGAGCGCAGTAACACTGTTTGATAGATTCTTAACTACAAAACAGTATTATTGAACATTATCACCACCATTAGCTATGCATTTTTGCCTATGATGAGCTTTCATGCTGTTCTTGTAAAAATCTGCACTGGTGGAAGTGATACACTGTATCTGTCACCACCGTTTAAATGCACCGCTCATAGCCTCATTGTGCTCACAATGAGCACAACTCCAGAAACATTCAGCAAACATAGATGAATATCAGGAGGTGCCATTTTTCCACATGTAAGAATTCAATTCCATACCTTTTCTTCATATGCACTTCAGATGCCATTTTGTCAGACTGCCCCTCAGCCACCATCTGTCACATGGCAACAGAATGTAATGGAATATTGGTGGGAAGGTTCAATCTCTAGTGCCATCACACCAACTTCTGCCTCTTGACATCGTGAACCAACTTAATGAAATAGCAGGTATTACTTTTGGAGCAACAATCATAAAATATATAATACAGTTAATGTATACAAGTAACAAAATATATTTATTTTTTTATTATAAACACAAAAAAAGAGCAACAAAAACATAAATCTCATGGGATATTGGAACTTTTTTTTTTTTTTTTTGTTTTTTTTTTTTGTGTGTGTGTGTGTGTGTGTGTGTGTGTGAAACTAACTCTTCAGTCTGGTTCAATGGAAGTAGCTGCAATTCCTAGCAAGTTCTTGTAGTGTTCATCAGAGATTTTTGATGAAATTTTACTATTCCTGTGCTTCATCCTTGAAAACAGTTGTTCACAAATGTATATACTGCCAAAGAGCAATGACATGACAAAGGCATTACTGTGAAGGGAGGGATATTTTTCTCTGGCAAGAGAGGTCTTGTGTAAGAGTGATAAAGATGATCAGATATTTCCTTGAGTTGAATAGTAGTTTGCCCTTTTCTGAAGATTTCTTTTTGGCCACTTTAGTACTAAATACATGCTTAAACCATCCATTGTGCTTTCATGCTTCTATATTTTTATATTATTAATGTTTTATTTTATATTTTACATGCTGCAGTAGTGTTGATCATACTCCCGATTTCTCTACTTTGCTTCAGCTGTGTTCAGAAACTAACTGTACAGAAAGAGACTTGGTAATGTAATTGGTCTCCCAGTGATGAATGTTACAATAAAATCATACTAAAGATTAAGTAAAAGGGTTTGTTTACAATAATAGTGACTAAGCTTTGAATATCTTCAGTATAGTTTTTGAAGTAGTAAATTCTGAAAGAGAAATTAATGGCGTTTGGGGTGGGTTTTTTGTGTTGATTTTTTGTTTCTTTGTTTGTTTCAAAAAGAAGATAACTGCAGTGGATGCAGTTGCTTCACTTGAGTGATTCTCCTTGTGCCTTAAAGCAGTATTGGGTATCACAATATATTTATTTCAACTACATTAATTGCACATAAATATTTCTGTTTGGTCACATTGGAAAAAATAAGATTGCTGGGAGTCCTGTGTATGCCCATTACTTCTTTCAGTTTCTCATTTGCTTGAGGCAAATGATTTTCCAAGAACCTTGTCTGTGATTAAACATATAATAATTATTCCAAGGAAAAGCTATAACACCAGCCAACAGTATCACATTCTCACCTCTTAATTAAGATTCTGTGCTTTTGTTAGTCATTCACAGTAACCAATAATACTGTATAATTATATCATGGGTTCATTTAGGGAGTATATAAATATATGTGTTTGCCATTTGAAATGCACATCTTCCCAAGCCTGACAAATCATTTCAGTGAAATGAAATTAGACTTAACATTTGAAACTTTTGAAACACAGTAACCTGTGGGTAAAGGCAGCTGAATATTTTAGGGAAATTAGACTTTATAGAGACCATCATCATTCCACACTAGTTACAAAACATAAATATTCATGACATAAATTTGGAAAATGCACAGAACAACTGGTATAGAAATTGTTATAGAGTCAATTGTAAAATTCTGCTCCTCAGTAAGACGAATATAATTTTTGTTGTTGTTGTTGTTTAAAAAAGAAACTTTTAAAATGCAGTAATATGTATAAAGTAATAGTATCTGTGCTTTAGAAAGGATGCACACACTGAATGCCCTCCTGGGCCTAGGTTCAGAAATGTAATAGTTTAGTAATTCATGAGAAGAGGAAAGAAATGCAATTAGCAACTTTCAACAGTTCCATGTGAGACCATGTTGCCAAATTACAGTGAAATGGGAGAATCAACACATACACAAAAAAAGGCTTCATTTTATGAAGGAGAGATGTTTCATTCAAAAAAGAATCTTGATATAAAAAAAGTTAGAAACTTTGGAAAACAGGAACAGAATAAGTTTTCCTTTAGCAACTTCCCAAGATATTCCAACTGCTATTTGCTGTCCCCTCTTGACATCTAAGGAGCACTAGAGCAAAACATTAAGTATGAACTTAAAATGAATTTCTTTTTTTTTTTTTAGGAGTATGGAGGGATTTATGGATTGTTGTTCTATTACTGAAATCAGATTTCTTAGATAAATATATGTTTTTAATTTCAAAATATTTTGATAAAGCTGATTCTGAGTAATGTTGCACCTCCTAGGAAATCTTTGTCCGTTAGGGCAATGGTCTTTGAATGCAGGAAATTGAAACCCTCACAAAGTATACAGAAGACTTTCACATAGGACTTCTAAGAAGTATCTTGACTAAAATATATAAATTATTATGAGTGCTGAATCACATGGATATAAAGAGAAGTCTCTTAGGTAGTAGCTAATATTAGCCATAAAAACACTGGCATTCTTATGTTTGAGCCATGAGTGTCCCCAGATATTACAGAACATTTGCTTAGAAATCTAACAAGGTCTCCATCAAATGTTGTGTCAGCTTTTGTAAAATGAAAGATGACATAAAAGTAAACTAAGTATTCCGCTTTCACAGCTTTATGTGAAAAGCACAAGAGTTGAACTATACATCTGTCAATTATTTCTGGTTACTTAACATTCATTTTTTGTTCCATAATCAAGAATGGAAATAACAATAATGAAAACTCAGTTTACTCTTTTTTTTTTTTTTTTTTTTTTTTTTTTTCCCATGGCATCCTAATGATGTGAAACACAAAAAAGAGTAAAAGATTTTAATGTCTGATACTCGATTTCCAATATTTTTTAAAGCATCCCCTTGTATATGAATTTCTTTTCAGTAGAATAAACTCATCTTGTAACTCAGCTTCTGTAAAGATGCTAAGGTGTAAAGCTTATCAGAAAGTATATTTCAGTTGGAGTAAAATACAATTTATGTCTGATTATGTTATCATTCTAAAATAGCATTGCAATAATATGGTCTAAGGAATCTCTGCAAGTATATTATATGTGAATATAAGCTATAGAAATTAGAATAAAAAGCAGTTCATTAGCTGATCTTTCAGAATGTGAACAAATGGATACTGAAACAACATAGAATTCTTATATGCCATATTATCAGCTTCACTGATAATTTATTTTAAAAAAAGAAAAACAAGGTGAAAGATATGAAAATAAATTCAGTAATTTAGAATGACAGATATTTCATTGACTGTCTATTGCTCATAGTATTTAGTCCATACCTGGATCAGAATTGCCCAGCTACTGAAGATTTTTCAGATGAATAAGAAATCACTAAATGTAAGAAGAGTGCTCATAGCAGTATACACATTTTTTTCTAGAAAGCACTCATTTTAAGTTTTAACCAGGACAGTTTTGAATACAAAAAAAAAATTGTGGGGGAAGAGTATGTTTTTAATTGATCCTAAACATTGTCGGAATAAAAAATAATTTATTTTTAATCTACATGAAGGATGAGATTAAGTTTATTAAGGTTCAGCATTAAAATTTATGCAAGGTTCAGCTTTAAAATTTATGCATACAGAAGGATACATTCATTCAATAGCTCAGGGAAAGAAAAAGAGATCTTAATTGTGAGGTTCATCCTATATGCTCTCAAAACCTGTCTTCAGATTGTTTGAATAATTTTCTAGAAGTAGCTATGTTACTGGACTGATGAAATATGAAGCTCTAGTGATAAAGTCAGACCAGACTGTTAGAAAACAGCAAATATTTTAAAGAATAATGTTTGGTTTTGATAGCCAAATTCTGCAAGACTTGCGTTTCCATTTGCATGTTGTTTGAGAACAGTGCACCACACTAGTGAACATATTAAGCAGCACAAATGAGGGATGTTAAAGAAAATATGCTCTTTGGTTTGCATATTCATGCCCTCTAATTAAGTACACACTTTTCCTCAATTTGCTTTTCTCCCCTAGAAAATGTCTAACTTTTCAAAATGTGATGCACCTTCCTGTCATTTCTGCGTTAACTCTTGAAGGATTCATTCTTCCATGTTTACAGACAGAGTGGTGAGGTGCTGGAACAGGCTGCCCAGAGATTTTGTGGATACCCTATCCCTAGAGTTGTTCAAGGACAGATCAGATGGGGCCCTGAGCAGCCTGGTCTAGCATCAAATGAGGAGTTTGGTGGCCCTGCACGTGTCAGGGGGTTGGAGATTCATGATCCTTGAGGTCCCTTCCAACCCTGGCCATTCTCTGATTCTGTGATTCTGTGATTCTATGTTGATTAGGATTAGAAGGCTCTTCTATAAATTTAGCCTTTGTGAAGATATATAGGGCCCAGCTTTGATGACACATTTATCTTTTTCAGGCTAAATTAAGCATTAATAAGCAACAGAGAAAGTCTACAAGGGCTGCTCCAAAAGCAATGTCTCCTATTTTATTATGTTGACCTACACTGTCAATGTTAACAGTACTGAAGAAGACGTCGAATCTTTCTCCACAGCATTGTTACATCTTGTTGCCATACAACAGATGGCAGCAGAGGGGCAGCCTGACAAAAAGATGTTGACATGCAAGCGCAGATGAAGCAAAGGTGTGTCAGTGAATTCCTCTCTGCAGAAAAACTGACATTCCTTGACACTTGCTGAACATTTCTGGAGACCAAATAGAGGATGTGAGCACAGTAAGGTGGTGGGTACTGCATTTCAGCAGTGAAGACAACAGTGAGTCATCTTAACTGGTACAGACTTTTACGAGCATAGCATGCTTGCTCTTGTTCATTGCTAGCAAAAATGCACTGTTAATGGTGGAGACTATGTTGAATAATATTGTTTTGTAGCTGACAATTTGTGCTATCACACAGAGTTATTGGGCTCTTTGTATCTGTTGCACTTTCCACAGAAATAAATAGGAGGCATTAATTTTACTGCAATGTATGTGGAAAAGGAATTATGTCATACTGCTTGGTAAAGCAGAAAATGATTAATAAAGCTGTCATTCAGTGATGGTGCTGAGATACAGCAGAATACTAGCTAACTCTCCTTCTGAGAGGTGTATTTTGTAAGATTTAATGACTTTAATAAGAGCACAAGTTGATATTTTATTTTTCTCTTTAACTTTATAAGTCCTCATTTTAAAGTCTTTCAAATTCTGTTCTCCTAAATCTCATTGCTTATATTGTACCATATATATTGTGTTAACAAGCCATCTGATTTCTAAAATAAGTGCCTACATAGTCTAATAATATTAAAGAAAGTGGTTCAAATACAAATAATAGACTATTTTAGCTCCATGCAGAGAGAGAATCCAGTCATTAGGAATGTGTGATGCTGTCTAGCGCCGGATTGGAAAACAGCTTCCAATTGTTTCTGTGTTTTGTGCCATGGAATTTATTAACTTTTTTCTTGTAAAATCTAAAGAGAACTGGTAGGGAAGAAATGTGGAACTGAACTCCCAGAAATACCAGGTGCTCAGAATTAAATAAAAATATTAAAAAGTTTCATGTCAAGCAGACCCTAGGATATAACTCTGCATATAATTTTGATCTATCCTTCCCTGGGTAAAAACTCAGTGAAAGCAACGGAGGAAAAAAAAAAAAAAAAAGAAAAAAAAGATGGTATAGTGTGTAAGTACAGAAAGTTTGCAATTTTCCCTTCTGTACTTGACATTTAAACAGGACATACATGGGGCAAAGACTGGAAGAGTAGAAGTTACGTGGGATAATTTAATATGCATTGGCACAGAGCTTTTTGTTCATTCTTGCTTTCTTAGCTCCTTATGTTGTTATTGAAAGATCTGGATATTATAGCCCTTGAGTCTTTTAGCAATCTGTACAGTGGAAAAACAAAATAATAACTTTATTCTAGTAACGGTGTTTCTAACTACCATTTTCTTACTGCTATGAGTGAAGTTATTTGAAGGTTCTTATTTGTGCTGCAACTTAAAGACATAGGAATATGGGAGAAGTACTTATAGATGCATCATATGTTCTTTGCTTCCTTTTCTGTTGATCTATGGTATTTTGATCCCACACCACCACAACTCCAACTGACTGATTAGAAGAGTATTCCATATTTTATATCAATTACTGAAATAAAAATGCTCTGTGATTCTTTTTTTCTGACTGCAAGCTGCAAGCTGAATCCTGGCTTACTATCATAAGTAATGATAGTACATCTTTTCCTGATCCATTATATAGTTAATAATTACCTCTTTCTTCCACCTTTGTTACAGATATGTCAGCTCTCTTTTGTCATTCTTTCTCACTGCTGCCTCCATCCATTACAATTCTGAGGCAGTCCTGCAAAATGCAAACTAATGAGCTCAGTTCTCCAAGCTGTAAGATCAGAACCTCAAGATCCCAAGATGCTGGCCTACCTCATCCATGAACATTATCTGGAGACATACTGTCAGATTAAGAACCATGATGCAGTAGGCATCATACAAGCAAATATAGCTCTCCACTCTCACAAAATAATTTTACTTTACTCATTCTATTAGGAGCAGCTCTGGCTTGTCATACTTGAATCATTGTCAAGGTCTTTCTGGGAGACTGCAAACTTACATAAACCAAATATCTATCAAGTAGTATGTAAAAAATGGAACAGTATGTGTAGCTATGGGACAGTCCTTGGACCTACTCTGTTTGTTACTACCAATGCACCTCCACAGACCAAGGAAGTAATGTACTCTTTTTAGTCACGTGATGAAAAATAATAATTTTAACATATGCATAGGCTGGCCTTTCAAATAACAGTTGTTTTGATTGGGGAAAATCAGTTCAATCAAAAACACGGTGAGGCTGGTTTTGTCTGGGTTTCTTTCTTGTCTGCTGCCAACTTAGAAGGATAGGAAACAGAAAAGCAATCTGCTTTTTCAGAGGAGAAAGCATCTTAAAAAAACTTTGGGAAAAAGTAGAACAGGATAAAAGAAGGGCTTAAGCTTCAGAAAGGATCAAATGAAAAAGGATCAAGTAAAATATTTCTTTCATCCTTTCTTGTGACTGAAATTAATTGCTGCAGCAGTATTCACTGATTTAATTGCTCCTAAATTGCATTCATGGCAATTATTCTATTGGTCTAAAAAAGGCAGCAGGAATTAGGCCAGTTTTAATAATTATGGATTTCCATTGACTTGTCTTCTGGGAAATGATTCTCTTGAGGTTCCCTGGTTATATTTGGTAATGTTGCAAACTCTCTGGTGCATATAGCAATACAGGTATTAAGCATCCAGTGATGTCAAATATAAAATGAATTATTTCACTTTAATTCCCCATAGGTGCATTTTCATATTAACTATATTTATTTTTATTTTTTATTAGTTTTACTTTTTGTTTACAGACTATATTCCACAACGATGGGCAGCAGTAGCTATTCCAAGTGACATTGCTCTGATATTATTCAGAAATATGAAGTTTTCCACCCATCTCTGAAAGCTTCTATAAATCCTATTCCCTGAGAGAATTTTGTCTGGGGATTGTGGTTTGGGATATGTTAATTTAGGTTCTTGCCAGCACTCTTTTGGGCCAAATCACTGTTATATCTGATAAGTTTCTACAGTATTTGCAGTGATATGTACATAATCTTATTTAACATAAGGGAAAGATTTCATTATTTATTGCCCTTTATGAAATATTCTAGGTGCTTAAAGCTGCAAAAACAAAACACAAGAACTGAAAACTTGAAACCAGTGTGTATCTGTGAAGTAGAAAGAGATGAGACAAATAGAGAAAAAACTCAATTTGTCTTTTTTGTTTTGTTTTGTTTTGTTTGTTTGTTTGTTTGTTACTATACTTATGTTTTCCCTCAATTCCCTAATTTGTTTATTTTTGAAAAATTCCTAGCTCAGTACACTGGACATGCAATGGGATCAGTGATCCACAAGATTACACATTTTACTTAAAATTTCATTTCAAACAGTCTAGAAGAACATAGTAGAAATTATATTCTAATTAAAAGAAATTTTGACAGACAAAATTGTCAAAAACTTTTCTATGCTCTCTGATATTTTATTATTTTATCTTATTTTATGTCTTAATATCTGTATATACAGATACTCTGTAATATCTATTTCTCAACACCCAGTTGAGCAATATCAAAGTCCAGAAGTCTTCTCTCTTTCCTAATAAATAAGCATCCAATATGCTGAAGTTACACCTACTTATACTGAGCACTGCTTTCCTGCCCTCTTGCTGACATTTGTGTGAAGATGCTAAACAGTTTGATGCCAAAAAAAAAACAAAAAAGCTTAATTTGATTATTTTTTATATTTATATCAAGAATGCAAAGCCTTTATCTAGGACTCCAAAAGAGAATAAAAATAACAATAAGAATATTTCCAGATATCAGAGAATATCTCAGATCTAAAGTTCACAGGAAATTCTCAAAGCATTTCAGAGGAGCTTCTATCATGCTCATTGTGGTGGTGATACTCCCATTCTTGTTATAGATTGTTGTGTGATCACATCACTATTAGGTTTCTGGAAGCCTGCTTAAAGAAATCACAAGGACTCCTAGCACCCTCTGTACCCATTTTCTTAGTTATACATGAGAAAAGTGAAACTGCAGGAAGATACATCATCTCCGTGCATTTAATAGCAAAGGAGGGAAATTCCTTGAAACTGATCAGATTTAGTACTGTCACGGTCTATCCAACATCATGCTGGTGTCACAGCCTGCCCTATTCTCCATATATATTTGCTTGTTCTATTTCCTTTACTTTGGTACTGTTCAAAAATTCGTGGTTACATTAGGGTTTCAGAACACAAAATGAAGATGGGGAAAGAAAAGGAAGAACGGAGCTAAATCCTACAGTTAATTTACCTCATTCAGAAAAGCAGAAAAATAATATTCTTGAGCTCTAACATCTTGTACAGACTTCTTGAGTTTCCTGCTTTACATGTGAGATCCATTTAATTTCTGTGTCATAACCTCACATGAAAAGGAAAATCTTATGCATTTATGCAGAACTTACAAATGGTAATCCTCCTCTGTAAGCCCATATATTAGATATAGTTGAGGTTTTTTGGTGCTTTTCATTCCTTAAACTGCTGCACATTTTGTGTTGTGCATGATGGAGGAGGAGAGAAGAATATGCTTCTACATCTATGGACTGTATTCTCTACCAGAGCATGGCATAACTACATATAAAAACAAGAAGTTTCAAAGGTCATTTTCTCTGAGCTTATGTCCAAATGATAGTCATTCCAAAGATTTGCCCTGGCCAAATGCTTTGAAGTCAGTTGTGTGCATCTATTCTCATAGTCCTTCAGTGTAATAAGACTGGAACCATACTGCTTGTCAAAAACCATGCAAAAGCAACCAATAGCAATAATAATACAAGAAATATCTGTTTCTCTCTTGCCAAAACATAAGGCTTTTTAGCACATTCCACAATTCTGTCTGATCTGGGGGAGTGCAAGGGAGTCCCTTACATGAGCAGGTTGAAAAATTACATCTGATCCAGGTAGAATATGTGGAGTATGTACCCTGGCACTGATCATCCTTTAATCTTTAGGTTTCCTCACTAGGAAAACTTGACTCATTCATTTGTTCTTGTGGGAGACTTCAACTTCCCTGATATATATTGGAAATATAATACAGCACAGAGGAAGCAGTCCAAAAGCTGTCTAGAGTGTGTGGAAGATAGCTTCCTTATACAGCTGGTATGAGAGCCTACCAGGGATGATGCCCTGCTAGACCTGCTCTTCACTAGCAGAGAAGGACTGGTGGCAGATATGAAGGCTGGGGACTGTCTTTGGCAAAGCAACCATGAAATTGTAGAATTCTCTATTTTTGAGATGTCAGAAGGGTGACTAGCAAAACAGCTATCTTGAACTTCAAGAGGGTGGACTTTGGCCTGTTCAGGACACTTGTAGCACAGGTCCCTTGGGAGTCTCTCCTTAAGGGTAAAGGGGTCCAGGAAGCCTGGACACTCCTCAAGATGGAAATCTTAAAGGCACAAAAACAGGCTGTCCCTGAATGCTGTAAGGTGAGCTGTAAGGGAAGAAGATCTCTGTCCTCTGGAAGAAGGCACAGGCTACTTGAGATCACAAGGAAGTTGTAAGGTATGTAGGGAGGAAGTTAGGAAAGGCAAAAGCCTGACTTGAACTCAGATTGGCCACTGCAGTAAAAGAGAATTAGAAATCCTTTTACAAATACATCAGTGGTAAGAGAAGAACCAAGGAAATTTTCCATCCTTTACTTGATGCAGCAGGGAATGTGACCACTGAGGATAAGGAGAAGGCTGAGGTCCTCAACACCTTCTTTACATCTGCCTTTAATAGGCAGATCAGTTATCCTCAGGACACTTCATGCCCTGATCTGGAAGTCTGGGATGCAGAATATACCCCTGGTGATTCAGGTGGAGACAGTTAGAGAGCTCCTTCTCCATATGGACTGTCACAAGTCCATGGGACTGGATGGGCTACACCCTCGGGTGCTGACGGAGCTGGCGGGAGTGATTGCTGAGCTGCTCTCAGCCATCTACCAGTGCTCCTGGTTATCTGGAGAGGTCCCAGAGGATTGGAAGCTTGCTGATGTGACTCCCATCTACTACAAGGGCTGTAAGGAGGATCCGGGGAACTACAGGCCTGTCAGCCTGACCTCGTTACCTCGGTAGGGAAAGTTATGGAGCAAACCATCTTGGGTAAGATCATACAGCACTTGCCTGGCATCCAAGGGATCAGGCCCAGCCAGCACAGGTTCATGAAAAGCAGGTTGTGCTTGATCAATCTCATTTCCTTCTACAACTGGGTAAATGAGGGAAAGACTGTTGATGTAGTCTACCTAAACTTCAGCAAAGCCTTTGACATAGTCTCTCACAGTATTTTCCTGGGGAAACTGGCTGCCCATGGCCTGGACAGGCATAACCTTCTTTGGGTAAGGAATTGGCTAGAGGGCTGTGCCCAATGGGCAGTGGTTAATGGAGTTAAGTCCAGCTGGTGACCCGTTACAAGTGGTGTCCCCCAGGGGTTGATGCTGGGCCCATCTTGTTTAATATCTTTATTGTTGACCTAGGTGAAAGGATTGAGTGTACCTTCAGTAAGTTTGCAGATTACACCAAGATGGGAGGTAGTGTCAATCTGCGTGAGGATAGGGAGGCCCTTCAGAGGGATCTAGACAAGCTGGATGGCTGGGCTGAGGTGAATGGGATGAGGTTCAACAAGGCCAAGTGCTGGGTCCTGCACTTTGGCCACAACAACCCCATGCAGCGCCAACCTGGGAGTGTTGGTTGATGCTCGGCTGAACATGAGCCAACAGTGTGCCCAGGTGGCCAAGAAGCCAATGACCAACGGCATCCTGGCTTGCATTAGAAATAGTGTGACCAGCAGGAGCAGGGAGGTGATCATCCCCCTGTACTCAGCTCTGTTGGGGCTTCACCTGGAGTACTGTGTTCAGTTTTGGGCCCCTCACTACAAGAAAGACACTGAGGCTCTGGAACATATCCATAGAAGGGCAACAAAACTGGTGAGGGGTCTGGAGTATAAGTCTTATGAGGAGCAGCTGAGGGAGATGGAATTGTTTAGCCTGGAGAAGAGGAGGCTTAGAGGAGACCTTATTGCACTTTACAACTTCCTGAAGGGAGGTTGTGAAGAGAAGGGGTTTGGCCTCTTCTCCCAGGCAACAAACAGGACACGAGGAAATGGCCACAAGTTGTACCTGAAGAGGTTTAGGTTAGGCATAAGGAAACACTTTTTCTCTCAGAGAGTGGTCAGGCACTGGAATGGCCTGCCCAGGGAGGTAGTGGAGTCGACTTCCTTGGCAGTGTTCAAGAGGCGCCTGGATGAAGAGCTACGAAATATGTTTTAGTAGCTTGTGGTAGCAATGGTAATGGGAGGACGGTTGGACTAGATGATCTTGCAGGTCGTTTCCAACCATGTGTTTCTATGATTCTATAATTCTATGATTCTATGAGCATTTGCACGCTCAGATGGAGTCTTCGGATGTTAGCATTTAAAGAATCTAAAGTGAAAAGAGATAAATCCATTAACAGAGTAGATGTAACTTTAGTCACCTCTTACAGCATCATAACAATGGAAAAAAAGACCTAATACATTACAGATGCTTTGTTTTAATATAGCTGAAATAAAACAAATAAATGTGAATATGGCTTTCAGATTCTGCAATGCTTTTGTACATGACCAAGGTAGTTACACAAAGTGTGGATTTTTCAAGAACACGCAAAGACTGCAGCTCTCAAGAGCCAATGATTTTACACAATGTAGGTCAGTCACTCCAAAAGTATTATCTCCTATTTATTTCTATGTGAAATAACACAGATACAAAGATTGAATAACAACATTTGATAGATCAAATTCTCAGCTACAAAACACTGTTTTTCAACATAATAATCACAATTAGTTAAACATTTTTGCCAGCTATAGTCAACAGCCTGTATGCTGTGCTTTTAAAAAATCTGCATAGCATTCCAGAATGTGGTTTGTCTTTCACTACTGAAATGTATCATCCATGGCCTCACTGTGCTCACATCCACTGTTTGGTCTCCACAAACATTCAGGAAGAATCAGTGCATGTCAGTGAGTGCAATTTTTTTCTGCATTGAGAAATTCAATGACACACTTTTGCTTCGTACATACTCCCATGTCAGATACCATTTTATCAGACTTCCCCTCTGCTGTCATTTGCCACACAGCAACAAAATGTAATGGATTATTGGTAGGAAGGTTCAATCTCTAGTGCCATATTAAGATCAAGCTCTGACACTGCAGACCAAATCAGAGGCATTACTTTTGAAGCAACCTTCCTAGTTATCATACATCATGAGACTTCTGTGACCTCATCTAGAAATTCCACTCTAGCTATACCTTGTTGTTTTAGCCATTACATTTTAAAATCTCAGATTTTAATCAAGGAGGGAAATGTTTTGTTTTATGTTTTGTTGATTGCTTTGTTGATTTTTGTGTTTTGTTGTTGTGTTCCTTTTTTTAACCTTATTGTGGAAATGACCACTAAATATTTAACTACAATAATTTAAGTTAGACTCAGACTACTTTTTAAAAGTAGACCATTGCAGAAAAAAGCTCAGCAGTAGAACAAACTCAGGTCGCTCATTCAATATATAAAACAATATTTCTATCTCATTTAGATATTCCTGTTCTGTTTCAGGACATACTGGCAGAACACTGGTAATTCTGTTTTTGCAAGTCTGGAAGGCTAAAGACTTGTGAATGATCTAAGAGTTTCTTGGTATACATCAGATAACAATGTATTTTTGTGGAAAGAAAAAAAAAAAGAAATTGCACATTTGTTGGGAGAAGGCCACAGTATATCAAGATGCAGATGTGCATGCTGATGTTTGTTGCCTCTGCTTGTGTAAGCTGTAGGAGGGAGAAGACATCAATGAATCAATCTCAGGCTTGTCTGTGGTCTTTTGTAGGGCCAGGAAAGCTAGCCAGATGTATCTATAATGCAACCCAGGTATCTCCTAATGTTTGTATTTGAATTCAAGTCAGACTGTGGTTAAAAGGCAAAATAAAGTATTCCTTTCCTAGCAGACATATAACCACTACATAATAATTTTATCCCTGAGGGCAGCTTGGCAAAATGCTATTAATAAAAGAGTGTAGCAAAGTGGAGAATTTCCTGGCATGGCTTCTGAATACTGGCTGGCATTATGCAGTGGTAACTGGAGCTGTTCGGAAATGCTGTGGTCCGATTCTGTTCCTATAGAAAGCTAAATATGAAATCTGGTCACAACATTTGGTGAGCATCTCCAATCAGACACAGTCTCTTGCCTCCTGGCCATCTGCTCCATCCAATAGGTGGGAGTGCTCCTGGCAAGGAAGGCTCTGCCAGGGGATCATCCAGGAACTGTCACAGGGAGCATTGCATCTCTGGGTCTGCAGCAATATGCCACAGGAAATACCAGGAACAAGAGATGCTTCAGGGCCTCCAGTGACAGGGACACACCAAAAGGGGATGTTTAGGCGTAACCAAATGCAGGCAGTTGGCAAAGGCCAGAATAAGGAGATAACATCACCAGCTCTGAGGAAAAACCAAGAGTCCAATGTGTGGTATATTTCTGTTCTTCTGTCCTTCTGACAGTGGCTGTAAGTCTTTAGCTAGACAAAAAGTTTAGCATCTTCTTATGTTTGGAAAGGAACCTGTACATAGTGAGTGTACAAACATTTTTATTTTTAGAAAGGTTATGCTCAAAATAAAGGGTTTATCTGTAACTCAGTTTCCACTAAACAACTTATATCCCATTTTTCAATTGTCTCTGGATCAAATATAGCATTAGTTTGTATTGCAGCTGTCTCTGCAGTCATCTTCCTCATAGGATCCTCCTGACTCTTCAGTATGCTCAGATTTTTTGGGGGTTAGTAAAGAGAGTAAAGGGTAGAAAATTACCTGGCTCCACTGCACTTGTAACTTAAGCAATGTTTTTGTCATTGCCACAAAAATGTTTTTTTTCAGTTAAAATGAGGGCACAATTGTGAAAGACAACATAGAAAATAAGGTGTGCAATGCCACCAATATCCAACTTGATAGAAAAGCTATACCAAACACTTCTCTCCTCCAAAATGCTTGGATCCCTAATTTGATGAAGTTTGAAGCTTGCTCCCACTCTGACTGCCATGGTTGAATGGTGTATACTTCAGGAATTTTATAAGATAACTTTAGAAAGGATGACTGTTTTTTCAAATGGGATTATCTGGACTGTACAGAGCAGTGAAGCTCCCTCAGTTACTCCTCCGCTGTAATTTCTATATCAGCTACAAAATACATATTCCTTAGACATTATTCATATGCTAAAGATTTCACAGGTTACATAAATTGCCACATCTTTCAGTGAGCTGCTGTAGTGGTTAACTCCTTACGCTGCTACAAGTGCATGCCCATGTGAATTTCTAGCCTGAATTTCCCTTAAGATTTGGTTCTATCTATTTGATCTCACACATTCAGTTTCTGATCTGTTAGATGCATCATGTCAAAAATCTCTCTCTTCATGGTACCTTGTAATGCTGGTACCTTGTAAAGGCAAGAATGTATCAGAATAAAAAGTCTCTTAAACTATTTGCATCACAGATACCTTCTTCTCTGAGTTCTTCTTTTGCCTTCATTAAGAATCACAGAATCACAGAATGGCCCAGGTTGGAAGGGAGCTCAAGGATCATGAATCTACAATCCCCCCCCCCAAAGGCAGGGCCACCAACCTCCACATTTAATGCTAGACCAGGCTGCCCAGGGCCCCATCCAACCTGGCCTTGAACACTTCCAGGGACAGGGCATCCACAACCTCTCTGGGCAGCCTGTTCCAGCACCTCACCACTCTCTCTGTAAAGAACTTCCCCCCTGACATCCAACCTCAATCCCCCCTCCCTCAACTTAAAACCATTTCCCCTTGTCCTGCAGTTATCTACCCTTTCAGAGTTGATTCCCCTCCCCTCTGTAGACTCCCTTTAACTATTGAAATGCTGCAATGAGGTCACCCTGCAGCCTTCTTTTCTCCAGGCTGAACAAGCCCAGCTCCCTCAGCCTGTCCTCATAGGGAAGGTGCTCCAGTCCCCTGAAAGAAATATGGAAGCTATGTAACCAAAGCAGATCATGTACAACGGCTTTTCTTGACTTCCACTATGAGGGGGAAAGAAAAAAAAAAAAAAAAAAAAAAAAAAAAAAGAAGGTTAATTCTATGGATGTATTTCTTTAATATATTTTTCTTTCTTCCTTATCTGCAGAGAGATCCAAATGAACTAGGAAGACTAGGCAGTCCTTTAGATGAAGTTAAGTGAGATGGATCCCTCTTTACGTGACACAGACTGTTCATAAGGACAACTAGTACTTAGATACCACAGTGATTGGCACTCTCATCTGAGAACATAGGGAATAGGTCCAGTATGCCTCAAAACCTTGATTTCTGGCTGTGGACTGTGATATTTTAATGTGCCAGCAATGTACGTGCAGCAGGGAAGCCTGTGGGAGCTCAGAAATTTCTTACTGCAGTGTAATTGAGTGATCTGTGAATAACTTACCACTGCTAAAGATCATTTAACTCTCCACCCCGGATCTGTTCAGTCTCATAGAGCAGTCAGAGGAATTTGATAGCACTTGTGGAGAAAGCCCATGGCATTGTGGCCACAACCACGGAGGGATGTGTGCCCACTCACAGCTGGCTAAATGACAGGGGGACATGGGCACTGGCAGGCTGCAGGCCCAGATGTGTGCCTACATGCCCAAAGGAGTCTAATATAGGAACGGAAGGAAGGGATCTCAATGTAAACCACAAAACTAGGCAGTGACCTCATCATGTTTATAGTGGAAAGTGAATAATTTAGAAGGAAAACAAGGCAGCAGCCTTACTATCTGCACAGTTTGCAGTGTTATACATGGTGAACATTAATTGAGAAAAGCGTGATGAGGCATTTTCTAGCATCTTGCTGTTTCTTTCTATATCTCTTAGAACAAATGCTGATCCTGACCCTACTCTAAAGGATATCTCCAACAACAGTCTTCAGTGAAGCACTGTCTTTTTGAGAATGGCCAGGGATGTGCAGAGTGGTGTGGAGTTCAGAGAAGAGTGGCTAGTTGAAAGGAAGTGACTGATTCCAAAGCTTTGGAGAAGCAAGCCAAAATCTCAACAGAGCCAGGCCATAGCTAGAGTGAATCTGCCCATTGTCAGCACCTGCAATTAATTTAAATCCTGAAGTCCTGCTGGGACTGCAAGGCAATCCATCAGCTAATGCTCTGCTTGACCATTTTAGGCATAGAAAAGCTGTCCCTCTGTTCTAGGTGCTTTGCAATCATTAGACTGAAAACCTCAAAGTAGAAGAGTACTCTAAGAGGACACAGTGTAAATCAGTGGACTGCAAAAAATTTGGATCAAATACCTCTCTGAAGTCCCTACTGATGCAGATGAATTCTTGGTAGAGAATTCCATTCTCATTGGACAAAAGCCTGAAGATACCTATAAAATTATGATTAAGTATCGACAAAGTAGCCAGACATCTGGGTTTTGTTCTCATTCAAGATAAAATGTCCTGCTTTTTAGCTGTGTCTTGATCACTGGACTATTGAATCCACCCACAAAAGGATAAAATCTTTGCTCCTTCTTCGACTTTCTGAAATGACATTTTGCCTCTAACACCAAAATATTCTTTTTCAGCATCTCCATATGTATTACTATTTTCTGACTGAAGAAAGTCCAATTTGCAAACAGCATTGGTTCCCCAAACCCACAAACTATGTGAATAAATAATTTTTAGAGGGCAAGAGAGGAGAGTTGCTTTGTTTTCAAACAAATTATGGTGATGCAGTCAGGCAGTTCCCCTCAAAGCCACCTATTTCAGTAGTACTGTGGGTACACTGCTTGTCAGATAAACACTTTCTACAGTAACTCTGAGAGCCTTGTAACTGTTGCTTTACTGTTTTCATGCTGCTAGTTTGTTGATTCACTATCCTTTTCTCTTTCACCAGTTGTCTTCTCATATGTAGCTAGTCTTTCAGTCTCTTTATTGCATTCTTGGCATAATGGTCTCTTATTTGCAATATACAGACATTACCCAGTATAACAAGATCATCAGCATAGCTAATGAAAGCTGTTTTTGTACAAGTAGCAACCAAAACCTTTCAAATGGCTGTAAAAATAAAACAGCCCAGACTTTCCCAAATAAAAGTGCAGTAAGTTTTCTTCACTGCTTAAAGTCTGCTTAAAGAGAAACTAGGGTCATTGGCAAAGCCCAGTGGCAGAATTGCTCTGCAATTCCAGTTTACTGCACAGTACTTTAAGTTTGTGGTGTTGGCTACTGTAGGAAAATATTTATAGCTGAGAGATGGATAATATGATCAGTGTAAGTTGTTTTTATTATTCACCACATACTCTCATACTTTGAACACAGCACTATGCTATTAGGAGGCCTGCTTGGCCCAATGCTGGATGGCATTTTTTTGTTTATGATCTCCTCTCTGAGCACTGTTGCCTGCTTGGCAGGCTGTAAACACCAGTGTTCAGGCTGCAAAGGAACCTCTCCCTCTGCCTGAGTCACGGTGCAGGATGGGTGACCACAAAGCTGGGCATCTGCCCCGCCGTGCTGCTGAGTCAGGAGACGCATCTAGCAGCACTCGTGGGCTGGTGTGTCCCACAGCGAGGGCTTGCACCTCGTGTAATGCTGAGCATCAGCAAAAAGCTGGAAGAAGGGGACCCAACCAAAACCACAGAGACTTCTCCGCTCAGCACAAACTGTGTGTGTGACACACATGTGAGGCTTTACCAGGGCGGCTGAAATTACTGGTAGGAACATGGATGTATTAGTTTGCTTCAGGCACTTACTGTGGGGAAAAATGTCTGCCAAGGGAGTAGTAAACACAAACACAAAAAGCATGTGCTGGTTTTGCTTTGTAAAATTAATCCCCAAACACAAACATACCAGAGCTATTACAAATTGTAAGTCCTGGAGCAGGCGGGGCTTTTCCAGCCTGTTTACATCCCTCCTCATTGGCAAGTGCAAAGAGGTATAAAAATCTTGAGTTTAAATAATGAAATGAAACAAACAAACAAACAAACAAACAAACAAAAAGGCACTGGCTGTTGTCAGTTTTGGCTTAGGTGAAAACAGACCAAGAGCAGGACACCAGTGGTTATAGATCTGACAGAACAGTTCTGTTTTTTCCCTCCTTCATCCTCCTCAGTTCATGGTTTTCCTCTAGTTCTTTGTCAGTACTTTATCTGTCACTGGTGAAAACTAAATAACTAAATAGATCTATAAATGAGTTAGCAAATATATAATCATTTTAACCTGAGTATGTTTGCACTGGTTACTAGGAAAAGTTTCTTCTCTGAAAGAGTGGTTAGGCACTGGAACAGACTACAGTAGTGGAGGTGTTCAAGAAATGTGTAGATGTGGCACTGAAGGATGTGGTTAGCGAGCATGGTGGTGATGGACTGACGGTTGGACTTGGTGATCTTAGAGTTTTTACCAACCTTAATGATTTTATGATTCTATGATTGTATGATCTCTGATTGACAATTCATCCAATCACACAGATGCCTGAGAAAATGAGAGGTAGAAGCAGGCAGTCCCAGAAAAATGGAAGAAATTGGAAGGTAATAAATTCATGATAGTAGCCAAAGAAAACTTTTATAGAACATTTATCAAGGTAGCCCAGGCTATTTCTTGCACCAAAACGCCATGCACTGTGTTGGTGAGAGGCACTAGGAGTCCCGCTGGGGGACAAGTATGCTTCTGTATTGGCTGTTGTACAATAAAAAAGATGGTTCATGCCCTGGTCTGGTTAGAACTGCAAACTATAATCAGTCTTGCTTTTTTAGATGTTGCAGCAGTAGTTTAAGATACCACTGCCTCCTTTTGTATTTTACAACTCTTTCATCAAGTTGGCTATCCTTCCCACATCAGTAAATGCCACACAAGCATCCCTTCTGCATCTTATTACAACTTTCAAAATCAGTCAGCTTATTTTGACTCTACCTGATCCTTTACAGTGTCTCAGTTATAGAAATTATGAACTCTAGACTGTGGATGGTCACTAAGTCTCTAGGTTCTGTCTCCTTCAGCATATTTGCTGATATGACATCTGAGTATACTCCAAATGTAGGACAAAAGGGAAGAATCTCACCTGACCTGGTAAAAACACTACATATGAGTACTCTAAGCACCAGACTTGACAGACATCAACATATACTAAAACCTAATACAATATCTCAAAATTATTTTGGTCTTCCCTTTGAAAGAGATAGTCTACACTTGGAATTCATGAAGAGTGTATATAGTTGGTGGCATACTGCATGAACAACTGTAAAGTGCATCTAATTTATTATATTATAATCATATTTATCTAATGCAGATGTGGAGCATGAAGAGAAGAAGCTTCAGGAAACAGACTCGGATCAGAGATGAAGATTTTGAATATAGATGTCTGAAGGTAGATGTCTGATATTCACCTCTCACCATTCATAATCCAACTCATGTCATCCAAAGAGCTATTAATTCTCCCTGAAGCACACATTTTCTTTGTTCAGCTGATAAATTCTACTAACAGCACCAAATGATTAGGAGCCTGGCTCGGTTCAGTTAGCTACTGATAGGGACTCAGGTCAGATATGATGCTTCAGATATGATGCTTCAAACCTACCTGTCTTTTGTTGCCCCTGTGTCTGTTTTGTTCGTGTCCTGGAATACCAAGTATCTCCAGTGGGTAAAATTACCCAGACTTGAGAAGCTGAATCCCTTCCCAAATAACTGTTTTATTCTTAAAACAGTGTGTGACAATCAATTAAGTAGAGTGAAATGGACCTATGAAAAAACTGGATAATGTCTGTGAGGTGCATAGATGTATTCATTGGTATAGAGTCTGTTTCAGGGGTGGGGAGCAAAAAGCAATACACATTCCATGCATTGAGGAGTTCATAAAACCAGTGTCATGATCCTGCCAGCACTGAAATGAATATATTCAATGAATGCTACTGCCTGTATGAGTGGTTGCAAGACGAGGAGGAACTATGAATAGTGAACCAAGGACCAGTCTGTGGTTAACAAAATTCTTATAGTAAGTCTGGGAAGCTTATGTTGGAGCATGGATTGATATCTAGCTGAAAGTTTCCAAATAAGAACCAAGAGGAGCTACCTTTTTGCTGCCAACACTGGGATCAAGTACACATTAATTTTTACGTATTCTGTGTGTATGTTGGCTCAAGTTAGTGTTATACCTGAGGTGTAGATAAAAATCAGCAGCTATATCTGTTCCGGAGGTGCAAAGGTCTTCAGAGCTAGCTGAATATTCTGCTAACATGATGTGGAATTAATGGTGATCCTGTTGGCATACAACACAGGCAGGCAGAGTGCATTATGAGGTGTGATGCATGTGCTGTGTAAATACATGTTAAAGGTGGTCCCTGTGTGAGCAAACATACTTATTCAGGAAAAAAGTTGGGAGATAACAGCTACGTAAGCAGAAGTGAGGGCAAGATGACCAGAGTAAACCCAACGCAGTCAGACAGCTTTGTATTATCTACATCAATTCTTTAGGGGTACACTGCTGAAAACATATACCACACTTCTCAGTAGTTGTCTGTACTTGTATCAAGTGGTACTGTGTTGATAAATTTAATTCTTCATAATTTTTTTCTTGTTTTTACAAAGAAAGTGCAGAACCAATATATGACAGAAAAGACAAAGCTGATTACTGAAACTGAGACTCCAGATACATGCTAAGATTAGAAAATTCCAATATAGTTTAGCTTGAATTTATCAAATAAATTAAGCAAGCACCTTAGGCAAGCTTCATTTCTACATGCATCTATTGAAGTGAACCAAAGGGTGGCTCTCTTATCTACAAAACTGGCAATAGACTAGTTAGGATATGACTGGAACACCTAAAAAGGACAAAAGTGAATGGTGAGTGCTAACATCTGAAATTCTGATTCCAAAATACTTCACACAGAACCACGGCTCTCCTTTCATTTGAAAGTTTTACAAACACCTGCAGATTTACTTACATGTGTTTTTAGGGGTGGTTGCTTTTCTTGTAAAATATGTGTTTGATTCTCTAGCTGGTAGAGTTCACAATCTAATAAAACATCTGGGCTCAATTTTATGATCAGTCTCAGGGATTTCAGAGCTATATCTGTTACATTGGTAATGCATTGAAAATAGGTGACAAAGCAAGGACATTCTCTATCCTATTTGAAGAGTCTTCAAAAAGAAGTGCAAATTATGTATGATAAGAACTTGTGTTGCTACATTAGTTAGGATACTTTGTTGTGAAAGTCCTATGTATGCATTCCCATCAATATGATGCATTTTTACATCTTTGAGTAATTAAGCCCACTCAGAAATGCTTAGTTTATATAATCTTTTAAAAAGTTTGAAGGCATCACCAGAGCACTGATGAGGGTCTCTGCCAAATGATTTATTTCTCTTTAGTAGCTCTGGGGATTCTCCCAGGATGAGAGTCTAATCATATACAGACCAGTTCCCTGTATCCTCTGCTGGTCTTTACATTTCCCCAAACTTAAGGGAGGAACAATGACATCTAGCTCCCAGATGAGAAAGAAACAACAGATAAAATCAATCACAAAATCCTAAGCAGCTATGGCAGCTGTATTGCCCATGAGCTAGCACACCTTGATTCTGAAAATCCTAAGTCATTCCAAACCATAGTGAGAGATCAACAGAGCCCAGGTAGAAGTCTTTCACAAGTTAAGGAACAAGACTCAGCCCATTTTTATGCTCAATGAACAGTGTAAATAAAGACATAGAGCTATGAAACTGGACTCTTTTGAGCTGCCCTCATTTATGTACATTGTACAATATGGCTTTATATTAAAGCCCATTTTTTTCCACGTGCTCTACATTTTCCTTATGGATTAGATATGTCATCTATCAATTTAAAAGGAAAAGTTGTGTAAGCATGCAAACAATTTATGAGAAAGGTGTGAGAAGATATCACTCTGTCTATAGCTCATATTAAACTGGATTAATAAGCATCTTCAGGCAGTATTCATTTGTTTGTTTGCTTATTCAAACTGCTTGGGAACTGGTTATTTGGAAGCTAAATCCTTAGAGCTGCTAAACTTCATGACTTTACAGTCTTTTTCTACAAAGAAGCACAAGGAAAAAAAAATGTTACTTTTTATTTCCTCTGAATATTGCAATGAAAACCAACAGAATATGTACTGTAACAACAATGAAATATTTTATTCAGAAATAACCATAATGATTGTGTCCTTTTAGTATACCAGAACAGAACTGCAGAGGAAACTCAGTGCAGTACAAAGAAGTCAGCTCTGTTGTTCCAGTTCATTTCAGTATTTTAATACAACGGCTTCTAAAACAGTGGGGGAAAATTGTGTTTTCTAGGACACCTGCTGGGATTCTGTATAAGTCACTAGTACTTTTTGGAAGCCAGCTATCACATGGCTACAACATTAACAAAACATCTCATTACTATCACCTCCCATAAAGAACATGAGTAATATGGAAAGAGACACACAAAGGGAATAAATATATACTTTTCTTCACTTACAGTAAAAGTAAATTGTCATTTCAAACTGAAGAAACCAAAATATCCATGCCTAAACTAATTACATACCTGGTGTAAGGCACCCAGCGTAACATGCATCAAGAACTGGAATTTATTTACCTCATAAAAGTTACCTCTGTGCTATAGAAGCATCATTCATGCTGCTACGGTTAAGGTTATGACAGTGTTTCCAGTAAAAACTTTGCTTTTCAAATATACAGGATTCAGCTGTGCAAATCTAGGAGTTGAAATGAAAGTAGGCATATGGAATCACTGCTGTTGTGGGATCTCATATATATTAAAACCTGGACCTGGTAATTTTTATGTGAAAGGAATGATTTTGAAAAAAGAGAGAGTGAGACACATCACTCTTCTACTCGGAATGGAAGGTGCCCTGAATCACAGGTTGTGGGAGACAGCAGTGTTCTCTTTCCCTCTGCTCCCACAAGCCTTCAAAGCCCAACAAATCTCTTATCTCTCATCTTCCTATGCTAGTTGATCATGTAAATGGGAGCATGTGGACAGAGTATTTTTGCCTTTGGGTTCTGATTCATGGATGACCACAGTCCATATCACAAGCCCGGCCACCCTGCCCCAGAGCAGCAGGCACAGAAGCAGAGGGACTGCTCAAGAAACAGTTCTTCAGCTGTCACAATTTACAGAGAGGCAGACTGAGGCAAATGAAAACTGCTGACATTTTGTTTTAGAATGCTACACATCAAACAGCGATGTCCCTTTTATATCAGCAACTGACTTGTTGGATCTATGCCAATGATGCTTTTGTGTGTAGCCTCACGACCCATATCATTACGTCTTTTAATTCAGATCAAGAGTATGAGTTTGAAGCCAGTTGCTTGTTGTCCCTAAATACTGTGCTTCAGTTAGCCCAGAGGAGCAGTTCTAGGACACGCAAAGTGTTTCCTTTCACTAAGCCACAACTGTTTTGCTAAACCAAAAGATACTGACTGGGAATGCACTAATGACAAGGGACTTCCCGGCAGATTACAAATAGTTTGAAGTTTTATCCTGCTGATCCACCCATACTGGGATGGATTTCAGGTAAGGAACACTGTGTTGATACTTGTAGGTTACATTTCTGATTTCCTCAGGGATATGATTTTGCTGTTATTTTTTTAAAAAGACATTGGTGCAAAAGAAAAAGAAAAGATAATCTTTAAGAAATTTAAACTTTGCTGTTGGCAACAGAAAGGAGGACATTAAAGTGATATATTTTGATTTTTGTGGTTGAAAAATTGCATGTGGAACAAAATGACAATAGAAGCCTTTCAAACACTAACTTTTTAAATTCTGTGCTCTTTCAAGGAGCTATTTTTGTTTGTTCCAAAACAAAATGATAAATGTTCTACCTACCGGGTGAAAAATAAATTTGGTCTTTTCTTTATTCTTTCTATAATGTTTCTCTTGATTAAGGGAAAGTTCTTCTGATTTTAAGTTGCCATAACATTAATGTTATCTCTTGATATAGATGTCTTAATGTATGTTCATGTTAAAGTCAATCCACAGCCTCACAGTTTCACACTAAAGTCAGCAGATAGAGCAGGATAAACCTTTCAGAGAGCATTGCAGGTGGCCCAAGAGGCATGCCATGGTACTCTCATGGAAGTCAGCAGCCCTTTGAGAATTTCTCTGCCTGCTGGTGTAAATATGGAACCCATCAGAAAGTTAGGGATACATCAAAGGTCTTACAAAACTTTACTTGACAAAAGAAAAGTATAATCAAAGTCTGACAACTGCACTTATGCGGCTGTTGTTGGCCATTTAATGACATGTTAACTAAGCACAGAGGACATCACTAATTGGCCAAACATATATAGCCTGCTTTTCAGTACAGTATAATATAACATTTAAGGGTACATATGTTTTTTATCTATCTTCAGAAGTGATGTGTGAAGGCTGCACACAGAATACAACACTGTTTAACTCTAGAGTTGGCAGAAGTGTCATGTATGTGAACAAAGTATGACTCAGGCCCCATGATGTGAATTTCTCCATTAAAACTTTTCAAATGCAAACAACTCATTTAATTCTTTATCCTTCGTATGTACTCACAACAAATTGAAAATTTTTCAAATTTGACACACAGATGCGTAGTCACAAGCAAAGCTAGCATGATTTTTCATGATAGCTTCTCTACAAGTAATTCAAAGCAGCATATAAAGCATTTTATCAGAGTAATTGGGAAAAAGAAACAATAATGATCACCATCAAAAAATAGCCAGAAAACCCTTTTTTTTAAGGACTGAAAGATAAATCTGAGCTGCAGTCATCGCTCTTGCATAAATAGTTGCTCTATTGCATTTCTCTTTGTTCTTCCTGCTCTATGCCTAGAATTCTGGACTAGATCTGAGACAGGTATGTATTTACACCTCTTGTGTATGATGTCAAATGCTCTGGTTCTTGCTTTGCACAAAGCCCTGAGTATGTGCTTTGTATTATTAACAGCAGGAGCAAAATCATAGAATCACAGACTCATAGAATGGTTTGCATTGGAAGGAACCTTTAAAATCATTTATTTCCAACACCTCTGCCACAGACAGGGATGATGATCACTAAATCAAGCACTTGATCAGGATGCCCAGAGCCCCATCCAACCTGGCTTTGAACACCTCCAAACTTCTCTGGACAGCTTGTGCCAGTGCCTCACCACCCTCTCAGTGAAAAATATCTCCCTGACATCTAGTCTAAATCTCTTCTTTTAGTTTAAAACCATTCTCCCTTGTCCTATCACTATCTGCCTATACAAAGTTGATTTTCTCCAGCTTGTAAACTCCCTTTAAGTATTGGAAGGCTGCTATCAGGGCCTTCAACAAATTTAAAGTTATATTCTTAATGAAATTGCACCACTGAAGAGAAAATCAATATTGGTGCAGTAATTTCTGTAAGCTCCAATTTATCTAAAAAGCTACTGCCTTTGAACCACATGAAATAATGAAAAATAGTTCACCTCTAAGGGTGAACACTTGCATAAATCAATATGCCATAGCTCTGACAGCAGTACCAAAGCCAACCAAGGTAAATCAAATGTGATCAGGTCAATCCTAACAAGTGCAGTAAGACTTCAGCATCCTTCTTTTATGTTTGCCCCTCCACGAAAGGAAAAAGTAACTCTTCCTTTGGAAGGTGTTTGTTACCCTGAGAATGAAAAACAGTGGGGAAGCTCTAGAAAAGACTGAGCTGTTTTTCCATTCCACGTAGTTACTAAAACAAATCTCCCACTTGTATGATGTGTGCTGAACAGGTTGCCACACTGCATTCTGCTTCTGCTCCGTAAGGATGGGTGGACTGAGGGAGTGAGTGTTTGACTTCTTCTGTCACTGTGATGTTATGGTGGAATTACCCTGTAGCAATTAGCGGAGAAAATACGCTTTTCAGAGTTAACTCACTCAGTGTTGCCATATGGAGGAGGGAAATGATGGGGTGCTGACTAACACTGTGGGGAAGCTTGGAAAATCCTCTGAAATCTGAAATAAGAGACTATCTTAGGCATTTCCTTCACCTCTGTCTTTTAGGCATTTTCCCATATGTTCAGTCTACAATTGCTTCTGTGTTCTGCCCATCTACATTGCTTATTTTGGGCTTCTTTTGGAAACAGGTTTGGAAGTAGAAATATATTTATTTTTTTAAACTAGACAAAACATTGGAAATTCAGGACTTTAGAATCACAGGGGAAGAAATAAGCATTTGAAGTTGGATTTTTCCTATTTGCAGCTTTCACCCATTTTCAGACGTTAAAATTAATGAAGAAACATTCAGGGGCATTTAAAAAAAAAGTACAATTTTACACCTTTGTTATCATAGAAGAATAAATATTACTACTGGCATTAAGGTATAAAAATAGAAATGCAATTAATTTAAGCAAAAGCATTTTATATTTCTATTTTCTGGCACACCGATAAATATAGAATGGAAATGGTCACGATGTTGTCGATATTAAAATCATAGCTGTAAAATATAAATTCTAATTACTATGCAAGCTCCTCCATTCTGTACTTCTGACTACTTTGTAGATAACCTGCCATAGTGTTATGAGAATGAGACCTGGAGATTTTCTGCTAAAGCAATGAAATGGAAGGGTTACTCCCCACAGAAAGGGAGGAATGACAAAAGACAGAAGGCTTTTATAGCAAATCGCAATAAAATGGATGTTAGCATTCCCCCTGGCTAGTTCTATGTCCCTTAACCTTATTTTTCCACATTGTGCCTTCTTCCCCTCCTCCCATGCCTGTTCTATCATAGCAGACAACAACTCCTTTCTTCTTCAGGGTATAAAATTCATTTACAGTGTTGGAAGGAAACTGCTTCTCCTCAGCTGAAATTTCAGTGACATTTCTAATTTGTGAAGTACTGGCACATAATATTTACAGCTATGATGTGCCATGACAAATTCGACAACTTACTTAATACTCCTCCAAGCTAAATGTGTGAAGCTTTAAGATGTATAATGGAACTCAGGGCTCAGAAAATGACAATTTGTTTCAAAGAATTTTGTTTATCTTAATTACATGCTCATGTACAAAGAACAGTTTAGCACTGCTCCACATAATGTTTGTCAGAAAGTGTCAGTCTCCAGTAGCTTGGACCATGCAGAACTTGTTTGAGTTCATGTATAACAACTTAGTATTGTCTACGAGGACCCCAGCACTTGTGTTCAATGAATGCAACATCTGTTTCCCTCTTCCTGAAGCCATTTTGCTTAGTTTGGATTGATAGAGTATGCTCAATTCTGAAACACAGAATGATGCCAAAGTCCCCAGAGCTAACTCCAGAAATGGATGAAACATCTGTGTTAGATTAGTGTTACTGACCCAAGTCATGCTGAGCACTTCAGTATGATAAGGTAGTGATACTGTCCTTGCATCCAAGCTGGTATATAAAGTGCTCTCTCTATATATTATGGATAAGCAGGTTTTCTTGGAAAAGATGTCTAGCATGCAGCCCTAAGCTTTTGGAAGGAGATTTTCTATGTGGATTATATCTGCTTTATGTAGGTCTAAAAATAAGGAATCAGCTGGGAAATATGAAGAGCTCTTATGGCTTGCCTTTTGCTCTTCTGTTTCAAATGTAGTGTTAGGAGATAATACTATTTAACTGGTCACATGGAAACAAATGCTTGGACTCTGTTCTTGTCTGTCTCTGGGATGTGTTAGATTTTCTGAAGGAGATATCTTAGTAGCTGTTTGCCTGATAAGACAGTTGGAACTCTGTTTTCTTGTTTGTACAGCTTCTAGCACAACACCGTAATCATAATATGGACTATAAAAGTAAATCTAACAAAAGTCAAAAGCTATGAATCCTTAGTAACACAGAGATATGTTAAATAATATATTATTTTTAGGTTAAAGTGTTCACTTTACTAAAGTGAATTATTTCCCCTTTTACTTTTTACCTTTTGGAAAGCTGTTTTGGCCATGAACGGTTTGCGTCTTTCTCAAACATCTGGTGAGTGTTGTTTAGGGATAGACTAAAATTGTAGAATAGAGAAATGCATAGTATAATTATGGTTTTATTTTGGTCCACTCATGAAATTGAAGGATTAGCTGTACAGGACAGCTGTTAGTCAGGGAGGTGGCCTGAGGTCAGAAGGTTATTCTCTTGACTACAAAGGAGATCCCTGGACTGGAGAGAAGAAAGCTTCAGCTCATTACAAACTGATATTTTAGCTTAGTCTTTGAAGAAAAGGGAGCTTTTATGATCAGTTATATATATAGATACACTTTTTTTTTTTTTTTTTTTTTTTTTAAATTCCCTACCATTTACAAGTTTTTGAACACATTTGTCAAATACAGTGCAATCTGACAGATGTGGAGTTCTCAGAGATATATTGTTTCTTTTTGTACTGAGGCAATAGGCTCACTGACTGAAGGGGAAGATGATATTTGTTTCCCACTGAGTAAAAGACTTTATCAGAGACTTGGATCTTAGTACATGCCAGAAAAGCCACCAGAAAGGTGTGACACTATGAAGATGCCAATTATGGAGATAACTTCTACTAGGATTCACCCCAGGGAATCCATCTGTGAAGGATCCATTAATAAGAAAAAAGATTATCTTAGTAATTAAGTTTTACAGTATTTTAGATGAAGTGATGCAGATAGAAGGTCTATGCGAAATAAACAATAGTGTACTTGCAGAAAGGAACGTAGTTTGTTGTGATCTGGCTCTACCTGTCCTTTGAGCTGACAGAGACAGCTCTAGAGCAAAAGACAGCTACCCGTATTAATTCAGAGATTTGGTTGTTCTGAAGTCTGCCTTGCAGCAGGGTTTTTATTAGCTCAACCACAAAATTACATCCTTATCTTTGAACTACATGGGTAAAGAGGGTGAATGCTCAGAAAACTATACTAATAGATGAAAAGTTTCTCTATTTATTTACTAGTGCCCTTTAACCACTACTTTTTTATCTTCTACTAAGCAGAGCTTTTTTCCTACCTTCTGCAGCAGATGATGCTTAAATGAGGAATTATATTAGCAACAGAAGTAAAGAAAGCTGACTGATTTCTTGCTGTTGACCTTTCTAGTGTCTAACAAGGGGAAAATTGACTGAAATATTTGTAGTTGGACAGGCAAATAGCCCCTCTTCCTTCTTTCCTTGCAAAAAACTTCCTTGTTTTACTTAGCTCATTCACTGCACTCTTTCTTTCACCTCTTTCCAAATGTCTCGTTCTTCTTGGAACCAATGTTCCCCACAGGAAGCCATTTGCAGCTAACTCCATGATTATTTAATGTTTCTTGTTTCTCCTGAAGTCTATTCTATTTATCATGATCTTCAACTTCCTATGGAGAGGTCTCCTGGAATGTTCTCATCAAGCAAGTTCTATACATACATATATTTCATCTGTAAACCCTACTTCTGTAGTGACGACAAGACCTACAAGGACAGATACACAGTGAGAGAATCTGGGCTTCTAACTTCACCTTTGCATGACATCACGTTCGTGGCCTCACATAATTGTAGTGATACATGTATTGGGACCAGGAAGAGAGATCAAGAACAGGAAGGAAAAATGTTTTCCCTCTGAAATATTGGAGGAGGAGCAGCAGGAGTTACCTGATTGAGTTTGAACCCAGAACTCAGACTGTCAAGTTCCTTCCCAATTACTTAATATCCAAAACTTTATTCTGCTGAATCATTTTCATAAGATCATGTTTTTACCTGTGCCAACTTAATTGATTTGTAGTGCACACGATCTGTGTAAAGGCAGAAAATATCCAGTTAAAAACAAAAGAAAACAAAACAAAACAAAACAACAAAAAAATCCAGATCTGATCTAGGTCCATCAAATGGAGTGACCTTGAACAGTGTAGATGTCAAAGGTAGGTGCCAGAAATTACACATCTAACATAAATATGTGGCCAGTTCAGTAAAAGCACACAGCACCTTTTAACACTGTGGAAATCTAAAATTCAATTATAGAAGTTGATCAGAAGCAAGTTATGACTCAGCCAACAATAAAGTACAAAAAATCCTACAAATGTATGCAGATTGTCAGACTAAAATTTTTTAGAAAATGTGAAATCTGAACTTTAGCAGGACATAAAAGTACTGAAACAGTCAACTCAGAAGGAATACCATACAAATTTAGAGAAAAAATGGCATTGATTTATACCTGCCAAGGATCTCATTCATACTATTGAAATCCATGACAGATTTTAAATTTTGCCTTGCTTACCAAGCATGCAAAAACTTCCAGGTGTTTATGGAAGAAAATGTGGAGGCTTTTGAATTCTTTCTTCTGCTCTCCAGACCCTCGAGGCAGTTTGTACTAAAAAAAAGCTCAAATTTCCCTTTAGCCAAGGAAAAGGGAGTTGCTTGAGTTGCCCTGAGGGAGTAGTGCCATGCATAGTTGAATGGCAGATAGCTGGACAATGGGATATGTGAGCACCCCACAACTCCTTTATCAAAAAGAAAAGTATGAGAGCTGACAGAATACAGCAGGACCTTTTTCACAGGGTTATCTCAAAATACACTATTAATTTATAATTATATTCTTTCCATTTGAGGCACTTATTGGGTGTTTTGTTATTGCAGTTTTTCATTATGTTTTAGGGGTAATAAGATCTGTTGTTAGTGTCAAAAATGAGTAGCTTTGTGGAGATTCTGTGACCTACCTGAAGGTGCCACTTATGAGAGTCAGATTCCTGATTCACATGTTGGATCGGAATTGTCTAACTGAAGTGAATAACATTCCTCCAGTACAAGTTATCCTTGTATTTTTGAAGAGCTCTCAGAGTCAAAAAAAAAAAAAAAAAAAAAAAAAAAATAGACTGAACAAACAGAAACAGAAGATCATGCCCTATGCATGGAGATGTATCTCACTTTATTTCAGCTATCTAAGAGCTGGTATTTAGTACAAGCCAGTCAAATCAGTACTGTCTGTAGTTTACAACATGGCAAGAACCTACAAAGGACAATCCATCTTCTCTGAGAACAGATGTATATGAGGGATGAGAAGGAAATCTGTCTTTCATCACGGACTACTGGGGAGCCTAGTTGATGAGCTGAGGCAGATGCCTAACCTTTAGACAGCTGACGCTAAAGGAGATGAATCTGTGACTTTATCAGATGAGATGTGATTGTACTTTTGTGTGACCTAATACAAGCAACTGGTTTCTGAAAAGGAGGTACCACGGATTTATTTAAAATCAATCACTTTTCTCTTCTGCTAAGAAAAACATAACATAACCCATGCATTAGTTTCTCTACTAGCTTTGGACAATACTCTTTCAAAGCAGAACTGAAACGTCTAGCATGAATTCTTTAAAAGTGAGTGAGAAACAGGAGGACCTTGGAAAGGGACAAGCTCACTATTTAAGTAAATTACACTAAATAACTGCTACTTTAAGGAACAGTGTTATGCTGTTGCTTTACTGCCAGCCTTTTGAGCTACTGTAAGAAATAGAAATAAATATAACAGAGATTCACCAATACTTCATGTAGTCACAGCAATGGATAATTGGGATCAGGCTGCCCAGTGAGTCTGAGGACTCTCCTTGGAAGCATTCCATACAAACGATAGAGTTTCCTTGGTAATTATGGACCTGATGAATAATATGAAAATATTGAAGCAAATGAAACATATATGTCTGTTCATTTAATCATCCTTGGTAGCCTTCAGCTTAGCACACATTAGGGTTGTGGGACCTTTGGGACTTTTCTTCTCTGAATCATTTGCTTCCCATCCACTTTTTGAGATTGATCTTTAACTTTTGCTCTCAAAGGTAGGGGTTTTACTGGACAGGTAAGATTAGAGACATGCTCAATTTTTCAAGCTGATGCAGTAGACACACTTAGTTCTAAGCTTTGGACTGATAAGAAGTAAAATGTGATTGCTTACAGCCCCCAGCCAAGTATCAAACTTATCTGGGTACAACCCTGTGCTCCTCTTTCTATAAATAGCAATAAATTACCCACATGGAATACTGAATATTTTTTAAAATACTTCATTTCCCCTGAACTTTCTATCAGAAAGCTTAATTTCTGCTGTACTAATACACAGTCTTATTTCCACTACAGAGGCTCGATAAGTCTAAAAGCCAAGTATTCTGGCATTTAACTTGCAGACAATGAAGCCATTTATTGGGCCAATCCCTTTTCCTGTAAATCTTTTTAGTCAAGGAGGCGAAGTCACATGTCACTATCTGAACTATCTACAGGAACGTACAGACATAACTGGAGCAGGTGTAGATTTCCGCCGGTAGGCCTGCAGCCATATGATTCTTTGCAAAAAAACAGACAGGAAATTTATAGCCATGCAATTACTGAATAAGCTGTGATAAGTCCTTGGGAAATATCTACATATGGGAATCGCTGAAGTGACAATCCTATCTTATTTTATCTTTTTCTATGTTGATGATCAACACAGATATATGGACATCAGGGTCCTCCTTATTAATTCACTTGAGGGCTCTTTGCCTTTCCTGCCTTCAGTGGAGAATTACCTCAAAGGCACACTAAGTCCATTGATTCTTTTTCATCTGCCTGACACAGTAAGTTCAGTTTCTACATATTTATCCCCCACCAAATATGTAAAGTTCAGTTTCAGCTGAAATAACTACAACCAGATAACATAATAAACAAATTTAATTCAATTTTTTGTTCATTCTCAGAGGATGAATCAAATAATTTGACTTTCAATCCAAGCCAAGTGCTATGCAGAGACCCCATAGAACATAAAAACCATAGGCAGTCAGAGGTCTTTGGTTCAAAGGATATGAATTGTGACTTCATGGGACAATAAATCTATTTGTATCATTCTTAATGCATTTTTATTTCAAAAATGTTGCAACTATATGATACAAAATTCTGATATTGCCTACGCTTCTGGTTTACTCATGGAACCAGTAATTTTTCTAGCTTAAATTTGTTCAAAAAAATGTGACTGGCTAATTTTGTGTCAGCAGGTTAACAATCACCTTTGCTTCTATTTCTGCATCAAAACAGAATTATTTACCAAACAACTATGTGCCTATATCTGACCTTTTGTATCCAGCAGATATGCTCGCATTAGGGGAGGCAGCCAGAACCAGGATTCCTGGCAGCTCTCTGCACAGAGAAGCAGTGAACCTGGCCAGGGTTTCTTAAGAGACTGTTTTGATTTTGTTTTCTTAGAAATACAGAATATATAAAGGGAAAACCTTATATATATTTAATTTTCAATAAATGTCCCCAGTAGCATGTTCTGAGAAATAGATTTCAGAACATTTTTCTTTAATATTCTGCAAATGAGAAAATAAAGAAAGAAAAAAACGGCTTAAAATTTTAAAATAGAACAGAAAGTGAAAATTTAACATTGAAACCAGAATACTTAGTTCTGATAGTTTAAGAACAATTTCTCTGTCTCAACTTGTACATATTTACTGGTATCTGAAAGGTTGGAGATTTCCATTTTTTCAATATGATCTTTGTAGAGGTTCTTAGATTTGTTTGTTTATCTTTTTTTTTTTTTTTTTTTTTTTTTTTTTTTTTTTTTTTAAACTCCAGATCTTACAGTTTGGGCAAAACATCTCTGTCAACGTAATGCTCCCCCTCCACTTTAAAAGCCTGTCAAGCATCTCTCTGTAGTTCTGATTTATGGTAGCCATGCCAAAGGTGGTCAGCAGAACTCTGTGCTTACTTGACCAATTCAAAGGGGGTGTTTATGGGCAGACTCTGTGGCCTAGAGGATGTTATCGCTTTCCCACCCCCTGCCAGGATGGAATCTGACACTTCTCACTTCGCTAATGTTTTCTTCTCCCTTGCCTCTGGCTGTGGCTAAGTGATTGTTTATGGCAGATACTTTAAATCATTATCACCTCCTGGGCCTTTGAGCACAGCTACATAATCTGCTTTTGCATCAGGGAAACTCTTCTATCAGTACAAAGCAAGGCCAAATGTTTATCTGGTGAGATGATAGTCAAAGTGTCTCCTCTAATATTTAAAAACAAACAGCAGTACCTTTGCTCTGTTGCAATGAACACTGGCTAGCTAAAGCTAAACGGTATTTCTGACACTCCCCACAGCGCAGTGCAGAACTATTTGGATTACTATTCATTATTTATTTTCAAAGCAACAGAAACACCCAGGGAACTCGGAGGATGATAGAATACATGAATAAGCTTCACGAAATACGCCTGTGTTTATGGCGTTGCCTTAGCGCTTAAACTCCGGCTCTCAGCGTGGTGATGCCATCACAAGTAGATGTGGAGCAACGACGGCAGGCACACCCAGAGGCAGCTGTGCATTGCAGATTGCTGGAGGCACCAGGGAGGCTGTGACCTCTTTGCCCAACTGGGGAACGCAAAGCTTGTTGCTGTTCCCAGGAGAAGGACAAGGGTACCAGGATTGTGATTACCCATTAGCAAGGAAAACAGCCTCTCCCTGAACCACCGATGACTTCAACCATTGCCCACCCAAACCCTTGGGAGAAGCAAGCCTGCTTCTTCAAGATTGTGTTCCACAAACACCTCCTGGTTCTTGCCTCTTTTCCTCCTATCTCACCCTCGACATTCAGCCTTTTTTAAATAACTGGCAGGTCCCATCGACTTGCAGTTCACCAAGGGTTTTTAATAGTTTTGTCGGCAGAGGGAAGTTCAAAAGAAGCAACTGGAGAATACCAGTCAATGGACTGGTAATAATTACAGAGTTTCCTTTTCTCATTGAGGCCAGGGGTATGTTCTGGAAAGCTACTATTTAAAGAGGAGTTTGGAAACAAAAGTCACACCTACTGAAAGTGCTCAAGTGGGTGTTGAATAGGTGCTGAATGGAAATTGGCCCAAATTTCCAAGTCTTACTGGTTTTAGATGACCTGTTACTAAGTAAATGAAAAAAACACTGTCAAATGTTGCTGGATAAAATCCTAAAATGAGTTTGCTTTACACTCTGTATAGAATTGATTTGGAATGAAAGTTTAATGCTTTCCTTGATAAGAATTTAGTGTAGGAGTTGAAGTGTAGGCGTACATCCTAGTCCAAATGAAGTTTCTCAGGCCTTTGGCACTAACTGAAGCTATCTGGAGCCTTCTGAAGATGTCAGTGCAGAAGAAGGGAGGGATTAGGGAACACTGTTTAGAAAATAAAGAAGCAGATTTCATGGGTATTCCTATTCTTGAAAGGAATGCTTTCTGTCCAAAAATATTAACATCAACAGAAGTGAAATGACTTTGCATTTCTGGTTAACGAGCTGTTACCTAATTTTTCTGTTCAATATTTTGCAGGTATAGAGCATGGAATTACTCTGATATTCCAAGTAATCCAAAACATGGTAGCAGGAGCAAACGCAAATAAATGAAGAAATTCTGATTGCAGCTTTGAATATCTCCTATTGTTGCACTGCACTGAAAATGTCCAGAGTTGTCAGTACAGCCAGCTCAAGTCTGAAACGCAGCATGAGTGCCTAGGAAGTGTTTCATACTGCTAAAGGAACAGAACTTTTCCTCAAGCAAGAAACACAGTAGTTTTTTTGTCCTTTTTATTATATTACCTCTTTCCCAGTAACTATGTAACATAGAAAGTTGAAGGGAACAGGAGAATTTTGTTGACTTTGTCCCTATCAGTATAAAATAAAGGTGAAAAAAAAAAAAAAAAAAAAAAAAGTCTGTGCATAGAGAAGTTAAAAGGTAGCATTGTTTTCTGAGTTGGGCTAAGAACCAAGCATAGCGGGTACTGAAATAGTGAGTTTTACATTCTGAGCATTTGAAGAGAGTGTGAGTCTGGCCCTTCTCTCATTCTCTTGGCTTTGCCATATTGTCTAGATCTGTGCATTTATGTTACCTCCGCACTCACATCTTCCTTTTGTAGTATTTTTGCTGTCACACATCACCAACACATAACCCAGCAATGTAGGTCTGAGAGAACATTCAGTCACTGAGCTCCATTACTTTGTGAATCTGAGCTCAGCAATTATGTCTTTTTCATCTGACTCTAATTTATTGTCAGCTACATTTTGTTTCCCCTGTTTTGTTCAAACTGTCTAAGCAATAGTTTGCATGTTTATTTTATGTGATTTATAAATAAATTTTTTCCTACCTCTCTGCTGTCTCTGACACAACCACAATCCAGCTTTCCTCTTGTCCTATTCTTGTTTATATTTTTTCCCTCTATCTTATCTGATCATTGTTTATCCAACTTTACTTTTTCTTTCTACTGACAGATGTTTCAAAATCCTATATAGTCCATTCCTTTTTCTCCAGCTTTGTTTATCACCTCACTCAATGACCTTAGAATATGAACAACTCCTTTAAAACAAATTACGTTTACCCTTTTACCTCTAAGCAATTCCAGATCAGACCATCAACTGTGAATTTGTTTTTTTTGGTGTGCCTTTGACATATCAAAATTCAGATGCTTTTAATGAAGTAAATATCTATTCTTCCTGATTTCTCATCTGCTAGATTTTATCCCCAGCTGTCAGTAGCTTTAATTCTCCATGCTGTCGTTCATAGAGTGATTTGAGCTGGACCTCTCTGCATCCAGTCTTTCAATAATTCATATCATCCCCTTGTTCCATATTAGCATTTTTTGTCTTTGTTCAAAGTTTGGCTGTTCTGTTTTAATCACTTTCACATCTGTGTCATCTCTTACCTTAATTAATCTAGTCTTCAGCTTCTTTATTTTTCTACTTGATTTGTAGATATTATGTTTGTTCCTACCCAGTTTTCAGTGTTTCCTGGGGGATTTAAATCTCTTACTATAGATACCTTAGTTACTGTTTTCTTCAATTTATTTCTTCTTTAATGTTGAGCACCAATAATGAAATGATTAATGAATGATAAGAAACTGTTTATTTTTTTTTTAAGTTTCCTTCCTTCCTTCCTTCCTTCCTTCCTTCCTTCCTTCCTTCCTTCCTTCCTTCCTTCCTTCCTTCCTTCCTTCCTTCCTTCCTTCCTTCCTTCCTTCCTTCCTTCTTTTTCTTTGCTTCTTTCTTTCTGTTTATATTCTTCACCTTAAGTTTTAAAAGTATAAGAAGAAGCCTGATTCTATATGGAGGACAGAAGAGTTATTGCTCCATGTTTGCTGAATAACTCAGAGACATTAAGGATCTGAGATATTCGGATTCATCTACTACATGCTTGAAACAGAACAGAGATTTAGAAAATTATTTCTTATCACTTGCTCTAGTTTGAGAAGTTACTACATTAACTCTTCAGGCAAGACAGTCAATAGCGTCTACTGTGAAACTTGGTCTATGCTTCAGAATACTTGAATAATCAGTCTCCCTCATTAAAGCACTAAGAATTTTTAACCTAAGCCATATTTCATGTTATCCCAACTATTGAGTCATATGAAACCGTTTTCTCCAGAGATGTCGAAATTCATAGTTAACATATAGAGATCATGATCTTATTAACTTTTTTTTTTTTTTTTTTTTTTTTTTCAATTAGGCCATGTATCTGTAGTTATCCAACCTGATTATACATAGTGAATTATATTTTGAAACTTACCAGGTAATTCTGTCCAACATGAGTGCAGTATGATTGGTGAGATGCAAAAATGACTTCTGGGACATTATGATGTGTAGTAATTTATATTGTTCCTATATTGTGTAAATCTGAAGGAACCAGAGGAAGATTACTGAACAGAGTCATTGATATTTTTTCATTTTGTTGCCGGAGATCTCAAAGAAAATATTTTAATTTGTGTTAAGATGTGTTTCTTTCCATCCTACACACTCACTTCATTTCACTTGAACAACTTTATTTAACTGAGTAACTGGAGGAAAAATGAAGTCCACATTTGTGGTTTCTAATGAGCACAAAGAAACTGGCCAAAAGTAGGAAATTCTGCTTCCAGTGCAACAACAACAACAGAAACCCCTATACACAAAGCCTGAAATCCTTTCATTAATAAGAGGCATTTATAAAAATGACATTTCAAACATTCTTGTGTCCTCATAGGAACTTGGTCTCTAATATGGCCAATACTGATGAATTTAGTTGCTATGATGAGGAAGTTCTGATGTACTTAAAATTTTGTTTGGCATATTAGTTATGAGGAGGGAATAGTTATCCATTCAATTCTACCTTCTAGCATGATGAGCCTTTATTTTCCACTAACCACAGTCACAACTACTCATTAAAAGACTTTAAGACAGTGTGATAGACACCTATTAATCTCTGGAGAACACTGTTCATACTGTCTTAGATCATAACCCCAAATGAGCTGTTGATCTCATCAGTAATCATTTATTAACAGTACAAAACCACCACATAATTCAACACAGTAAGCACTTTCTTTCCAGGGAAAGCTATAGCTTTTGAAGAAAGTAGCAGGTTTACATATATAGCTAAACACAAGAAATACACTAACATTATTTAAGCACTGAACTAAATATTTCATGGAAAAGATACTATTTTGTTTGTTTTCTACCATCAGCAACATTAATGTTTAGGGTTATTCTCTCTCTTCTCACAATGTGATTCTTTCTAATGAACAGTTTTTTATTTCCAATCAGTATTGTGGAAACAGTCTATTTAAACTATCTGTGAGTTTGTTGTCTAGATGTGTGCATCATTTACTAATAAACACAGCTGACTCTCTTTTAGCTGATTAGCTCAAATTAAACCTTCAATTCTCAGCAAACAAACCTGATCTGAAAGACAATAACACCCTGGTGTGTTTCATGGTTTCTCGTTATTTTCTGAAATTAATGTTAAATGAATAGGGTGTTGAAAAAGACTTTTTCAGCTTTTGTGAGCATGAAACTTGATCCTGCCCTGAACTATTGCATGCTAATTAACTCTTTACTATTAGAAGTCAACACACAATTACATCTTCTATGTCTGTGTTCAAATTTTGAGGAGGAAGTGTTCAATTAACATTGTCAAATGAAAATGTAGACATCCACTATACAGAAGGAACCTTTTGTTAACTTAGAGTCAAGTGGTGTCAAAGGCGCAGCAGGAAATTGCTATTAGCCAATCTGGAAATTCTCAGCATCCAGTTCTACATCGCATAATCATCAGCTTCTGAAGGAGAGCAATTTAGGTAGCAACTTGATTACATTTGAAACTTTGGTCAGCCCATCTATAGCATGCTCAAACAAATGGGATAAAGTTTGCTTACACATTCCAGCTCCTGGACTTAGGGTTTGATTCTTTTCTTTATCAGATGTGCTAAACATCATTTGGAGACTTATTTTTATTCTGGGGGCAAGTGACAAATGAGTTATCTTTAATGTTTCAACATCTGTTTCATATTAAAAAGCCTTTATTTTGCAAATATTCATGGCTGCGTTACTAATTGATATTTATTTTCATGCTTGGGAGATGAAATGGTTGGAAATAGGGATTCATATTTGAATAGAGGACTGATTCATATGGAATATTTTAAGCAGTCTCAGAAAGTTGTGCTGAACACGAGCCACACGTCATTTCCAAAAAAGGCAGTATTGCAGCCATGTGTCATGTTCATTCCATGTATCATGTTCATTCCATTTTTTCACTCTACAAAGTGATGGGCTGTGCTGTGGCTGCATGTAACAATTATGAAGTTGTAAGCTCTGGATGACATTATGCAGCAGCTGTGTTATAGTCAGGGAATGGGCTTCCAAGTGTTCCCCTTGCTCAGTTGCAAGGAAATTTAGCTCACATGTCTCCTCTGTAGAAAAACCTTGCAGAACTTAACTGATCACAAATATCTTAGATGATAGTGCTGGGAGAGGACTGTGTACCTGGTAAATTGTCTATGCAGCTATTTTTCATTAAGTTTTAATTAAACAAATTGTTAGGCTCAACATTGTAGGACACCATTAGGGTTCATCCATTTCTCATTTAGGCTCATGTTTATTACAAACTCCAGAATTAGGATTAAATTAATGAGTAAAAGCCAAATATGCTGAGATAATGTATCTTCAGATTCCTATTCTTTCTGTCATTTTTTCTTTGTGTGTGTGCAATGATTCAGAAGGGATATAATTTATCTAGCTTTTAAATTGATTTGAAAAACTGGAGAAAGTAATGCAAACAGTAAATCATTTCTTTCAAAACTTATCTGCAGCATGAACTTTGCTATAGATGTGTAGATAAGTATGGCTAGGAGGTAAACGTTAACTTAAGACAGCTCCCTATGTGTATTTTCTGCCTAAAGAAGGCACATCAAAAGATAAATCTAAATATTCCTTTAGGCTAGAGATATAGAGTACCATAAAAGATTGACTTTGCTACTTGCAATAAAATGCTTTAGTGAGGTTTAGCTAGGTTGCCAAATAGTTTCACTTTATCTTAACCTGACTTGCTGTTTCTCACATTAATTTGTCTTTACGTGGGTTTGAATAATTGCTGAATAAAAACAAAAACAAAAAAACACAGGCAAATATTGGTAAGTTCTACCATATAATGTTGAAGGGACCAGGTGATAGGGCTGCAACTCAGCTGACAATGGAGCAGATTCTAATATGTTGGTTTGTATTTGTCTCTCACAAAATCACTATTGGATAAGAAAATTTGCTGAGATTTTAAAGTACTTTTCAATTATCTTATAAGCCCAAGTGTTCTTACCTTGTATAGTTATCAAAAAATTACCCTAGACATTAGCAAATTGCTGTTGAATTTGATGTTATTAGTACTGGAGACACGATTGCAGGTCCATGAAGATCTCACTGCTGATGGAATAATTATTACCAATCTACATTTTAATAATACAACAAACACTTCACTGCTTCACTGCTATGGAACAAATCACACATCTCTGCAGGAGCAGTAAGAAATATTTTACTACAGAAGATCAAGCACACACAGAAATAAATAGCTTTAAAGGAAACTGGAGCTATGCTTTCCGAGACTTAAATCATGCAACCTGTGCAGATAATATGAACAGTCAGCAGTATTTCCTAATTGGTAGAACTATAGCTGTATTTGCGATAAAGTATAAGAGATGATCATTTCCTTTTTGTTACGTGGAAATACGATTTTACTGTACAGTAAGAGGTACAGGTTCCTCTACAGATCAGATTTATTGTTTGATGTGAAAGTCCCCAAGTTGAAAAATCTGTTCTATGGTAAAAATTAAAATTTCAGGAGAATTTTTTTTTTTTTAATCTGAATAAAACACAGAAAGACTGAATTTTCATGCACATGAATAAGAGGACCAGAAGAAAAAAAAAAAAAAAAAAAAAAAAAACTGCCAGAGATCTCTCTGTATATGGTACAGATTTGGAAATCTTTTTGCCTCTGCGTGGCAGGGCTTTTTCACTTTATAAGGCCATGTGAGCCCAAATCATACCTGAGAAATTAGCCCTAGGACCAGGAAAATTTTCTATTGAGAAAGGGTCTATTGAGAAAGGCAAATAAAATTCAGTGAGAATTAGTTGTTCCCATCCAGCTTTCTGAACTAAGTCCTATAGGAACAAAACATTTCAAAGAAAAGATATAGATAGATAGGCAGACACCTAGACAGCAAGATTCTACATACATGGATTCAGAGAACCTTTAGATAGATTCATAGAAATTAGTATGACCTTCTGGGAAAAATTCAAATAGGAAAATTCAACTGTTATTTTCTCTTATTTTGTTTCCTTGATTCTTCCTATTCAAAGAAAAATTGAAGTTAAATTCTTGTATTCACTATGTTAATGAAAATAAGCAAATTTTTTTGACTTTGATATCACATGGTACATATATGAAGACAGTCAGGATAATGAGTTAAGGATAAATTATAAAGGATAAGGACAAGGACAAAGGCAATATCTTGCTTGCTTGAGTGTTAGTAGGGACTGAGAACTAGAATACAGTGATCTTTTTCATAATGATTTTTACAGTGTTTGTGTAAAGGATGGTAATCCTTTTCTGGTTGTTTTTAGTAATGAAATGGAAATACTCACATCTGATAAAATTAACTTCTCTGTGTTACAAATGAGTAGATATGTAAATATTTCTTTATTTATGTTCCCCAGTCTATAACAAAAAGGCATATTTCTTAATGTGTAGTTAATTCCTATTCTTTTTCCATCAAATTACTTTTAGGTCACTTTAGAATTTTGGCCAGCCGTTAAATATCATGTGAGAAAGGTAATGAAGGACATAAGGAGTCAAAATTAAAAGTTCAGATGAATGACCTTGGAAGAGGTGGTAGCATAGCTGTCATTCTTGACAGAGACAACTAATTCCAGTATTGAGAAATTAGCACCCTTCTGAAATTTATCCTGAACATACATGTAAAAAAGGAAATCCTATATATACTGTAGCTTCAAAATCTAATTTTCAGGCTTGACTATGACTTTTGCTATTGCAAATTCTTATACTGAATTACTATTTATTTTCTCTTAAGGCTTTCATCTTTCAGAGCATGTGACATTCCATTTAAAACAATGAAAAGCATATCACCAGCTGGCTTTTTGTCTTTGCTAAGCCCCAGTTAAGTATGCCTTTAATTTCACTGATAATGGCACATGCCATGAAATGAATTTCATTTCGCAAATTCTTGCTGTCATTTATGAGCATGTAATTAGATCTGCATTTAGTTATGTAAAGTAGCTCAAAGAATAAAAATTATGTGTTTAAAGGTTCACTGTTTTTATCAGTGGTATAAAGTATGAGATGTGTCCTTCAGCACTCCTGAATTGTTTGGAAAAAGACAGTTAAAATCAGTTAAATATTCTAGCTTTTGAGACATGAAAGTAAATGGAATCTAGTGGGTGAATTACTTATTTCTGTATTTGTCCTGTTATTAGTTTGCTTGGATGATTCCTGCAGTGTGTTTGGTAAAATTGACTCAAATGTAAAATATTTTCAAGTGCCTCTTGACTGATTAATCTAAGGCTGATGAGAATAATTAGCAATCAGGAATGATTCATGGGATGTACTGATAGCCTTACACATGATGAGTGCAAGATGAATTTATGGATAGGATAGAAAGTGTAGAGTTAGAAGGTGAGGGAAAAGAAGAAAGAATTAACATTTTATAAAGCTTCCATTAAGATGAAAATAAAGAGTATATGCTACAAAGGACAGTTAGCTGAGGTTATGCTAAGTTTTTATTGATCTTTTGGGAAAAACCTATTACCATCACTGTTTGATAAAGATCTTAGTGATAGATGCAAAATTTAGTGATGGATAGAAAAGTAAAACATTGTGTCAGTTTAGTGCTTTGACACACTGCTTACAAGAAATGATGACTCATATTCTGCATGACTTGAATGTTCTGATTTAGGTTTTCACAAGCAATTAGATCTGAGATTCAGTGTGTGAAAGGTTCTTCAGCTTAGAAGTGCCAAGGACTGGAGGTGCCTCTAAAATCCAGAAATATTTTCAGTAAAATTCACTTCTGTAATCTTGATAATCTCTTTCCTCCAAGTCTGATTCTTCCTACTTTCTCTTCAAGCCAATTGATTTGCAGTTGTGATATAAGTGAGAACCTGTAAAGTTTCACTGCAGAAATAGCCAGAAATAGCCACAAATAGCCAGGGAGCATTAATGATGGGCCTGAAAGTGATATTTCTAACCAATAGCATTCCAAGTTATTCCCATAGTGAAATAAATAATAATAATAATTAAAAAATGAAGATAACATATTTTTCACAAATGAAAATGTGTTAAATCTATTGTGGGTTTTGATTCGGTTTAACATCAGTGTTGTAAACACCTGACAAACAGGTTTGTAAATGAAAGGCTTCCAGACATTACTTTATAGGAATGACAACAGGCGCCACAATGTTGGAGATATGATAATAGCCCAGTTAAGGCATTTTTTCTGGTGGTGTCACAGGTAATTTAAAACCAGCTCCTGATTTATTTCCTGTGTTGGATTCACAACACCAAAAAAAATCAATCTTGAGAATTTTTCCTTGTATGGAAGTGTAAATGCAGTGTTTTATAACTCTTTTCTGATGAATTTCTATATACTTGTTAGCCCTTGTTACTTACAAATTAGACTCATAAACCACCTATAAGAAGAGTTATGTCATCTCAGCTGAAGAGAATGGTGTTCAAAAGCATGGCTTATGATTTCTATATACAAACATTATTGTTCTGTTGATACATTTTATTATTATTTGACCAGTAGCTATAGATCTCATTACTGTGGTTCTGCCACAGTAGGAAACCACTCTTAGTAACTCTCAATGAGAACAACTTTCATTTAGCTCTCACAGTGCCAACGAATTGTTGGGGAGGAGGGGGGAAGAGTAGACCATATTTTACTCATCCTTTTTTTTTTTTCTTTCCATTTCTTTCTTTCTCAGAATAACTGAACCAGTTTATTTAGTACAGTCATCCTGGAAGCAAATACAAAAATCATCCTAACAACTCTCAGTAGTCATCATTGTTCAATAGATATTGTAATGCTCTCTTAACTCTTAATTACTCAGGAAGGCTCAAGATGATTTCTAAGGGCTTTCCTGAGTTGCAGAAAATTTGCATTTCAGTTGCACTTCGATCTTTTCATTCTACAGAAGCAAAAAGTTGGGCAAAAAGTCATCCCTTTAAATCACTGTGCAGCTTCCTGTCCAAGCAATTTCTGAAGTCTCAGGTCCTAAATTCTGTCTTCATTAATGGTATATACAAACAGCTACAGAGCTGCACTGAAGCCATTGAAGGTCCTTTTGAGTGTGCACCATAATGGATGATGTTTGCCATGAAAAGAAAAATAAAATGCTTATAAATCTGGCATACAAGTCAATAAAATAAAAAGTCTATAGAAACAAAAAAAATATATTAAGTTTGTTTTATAATTCTCAAGGCATACAGGGAAATTTTACTCAGTGAGTGGTAAGAAATTGAAGATATTAGTATGTGAAGGAATAGGAAAAGATTACGGGCATGGTATGAGCTTGCTGTGATTTAGCTCCTGAGATGTGCTAAGTGATGAGAAAGGGTGAAGTTAAAATGAGAAACTCTATTTAGTGAAAAAATGTTAATGGAAAACACTGAACAGCTCATTCTTTTAGTAGCTTGATTCCTCTCTACTGAATGCAAAGGCAATATATATACATTTTATGTATGATATGGTTTAATTTGTGGTAGCAATGGTAATGAGAAGATGGTTGGACTAGATGATCTTACAGGTCGTTTCCAACCTTGTGATTCTATGATTCTATGATTCTATTTTTTTAAACAATAAGGTTTTATACTGCATGCAAACAGCTAGTAATGCAGGATGATAAAAGTATTAAGAAAATGTTTGTTTTTCCAATTCAATAACTTCAGGGACAAGACTTAAAAGAATTCAAGCATGAGATGTTATTTTAAACTTACTACGTGTGCATGATTCTTGATTGTCCAAGAAAGGTCACATAATTCCATTCTCACATAATTCCTGTTTTTGCAGTGTAATGATAACAACAAGAACAACTTTTTCAGGATCTAAAATAGACTTTTCTAACTTGGGATAGTTGCATGTTTTTTTTGTTGTCATTGCTTTTCTTTGTTTCTTGAGAGGTATGTGCAAGAAAACAGAAGTCTTCTTTATACTCAGTTCAATCAAGTCAACCATTTGATCTTGACTTCTTCCATCATCCTTACTTTGATGAAATGTTCAAAGACAAGTATTGAGAAGGACAAGTGGCAGATAAAATAGAGAAGTATAGGGCTTTCTCCCTTGCAAAGATGTGGCTTAGTAGTATCTGAAGACCTCTTATTGTTGAGATCTTCAGTAACATTATCCCACCCTTAGGCCACTAATATTTATGAAGGATGGGCATTCACTTTTTTGCACCATCCTTTTCTCAGTGATTCTGTCTCTGGAGGAGAATGATGGGACTTTCCAAGATAGCCTGAATATTTATGAATTTGTTTACTGCCATGAAACGCAACTACGATGAAGGACATGCAGCCTTTACCCCTCTGCTCTGTATGAAATTTTACCAGTGATTCATAAGAGGTGATACTCACTTTCTGATCTTTTCCTTTTTCTGAAGGCTTCCTGCCTGGATTTGTTTGATAAGTGAATGCATTTTCCAGATATGCTTTCTTTTTTTTTTTTTTTTTCTTCCTTCCTTGTCCTCTCTCTTTTGTGAAAAGAAGCAATGAGGGGGAAGAAATGGACTGTGTAAGAAGCTCAAAAGCAGAGAATTGCTGAATGATATGAGAAGAATCAAGGGGCTTGCAGGTAAAAAATTGAATAATTGGACAGCATAATATCATGACTTCAGGACATGATGAGACTAGCATCCATATAGCATTCAATTATACATGTCAGTCTTCAACCACCCTTCTTTTAGGGCCTCTGCATCATTTAGCTCACAGTGAAGGATGCTTTCTTCCTCTAGGCATAGAGGGGGATTTGTCAAATATCCTTTAGCTTGTGTTTGGGAGGAGGGGAGGATGTGTTTGCAGCCTGTCTCAGCAGCACTGCCTGTTGTGGCAGGTATGGTAGGTCTGTGACAAGTACTGCCCACACAGCTGCTCAGTTTCCTCTTCTTCAGCTGTGGATTTGATATAATGCTTGCATCCTGTTCTACTTTCCTCAGCCCATCAATCCTCCAGGACACGTCCCTTGGCTCCTTTCAGTGCATTCCAGTGATTGGTTTTTGTCTTTATGGTTGCTCACAGTGCATATTTCTCTTTCTCAAGAAATGTTAGGCTACCATAGTACTTCTCTGACAGATTCACAAGTGAAGCAGTTGACAATAAAGCCTAAAGAATGCAAGATCAAGACGATGTCTGAAAACTTATCTGTATTGTGTTTACTTCCTAGCAAGAAAATATGGACTCTTTTTTTTTTTTTTTTTTTTTTTTTTTTTTTTTTTTTTTAATCCTTCACTGCAAATCTTCCATTTAGGATATCTCTCTTTACAGGCTTGTATACAGTGTGAGAGTATCAAACTACCATGACTACTGAAGAGGCAGGGGATGGCAAGTTGTTTTTAATCACAACTTAAGCTCCACAGCAGCACTAAAAAAAACATTATTTGAAACACAATGATTAGTATTGCTACATGGCTCAAAAAAAAAAAAAAAAAAGAGAGAGAAATAATATCTAACATTTTGAAATATACTTTTATTTCAAACTGTTTGGAATATTTAAAGTATGTTTTGTGTATGAATAACTACATGTAACACTGCAGTTTTATACGTGAAATTGCATAGGTGACTTTACACTGGGCAGGGCAGTCACATGGACATTGTAGCAATTTTTAGTATAGTTACGATGATAATTTCTTTTGTCCTAAAGAGAATGTTATTTCTCCTATATCTATGCAGTCTGTAAATATTAGAAATGTTATTTATTTTAGAGAGCTAAAATAAATTGATAGATATCTTTGGTATTTTTTGAACATTTTAGAGCTCTGTGACTTGTACAAGAAAGTTTCTCTCTTATCCAGAGAGAGTAGAAAAGACACAAAGTAGTTTCAGTGGATACAGAAATTTCTTTTCCACCTATGGGTTTCTCCCCAGAAGTCTTTATTATCTTTTCCTATTGCAAAATTCTAGCAATGGTAGTGTGTGTTGTATGGAATTCAGTCTGTCTCACTTGCCAGCCATTGTGCTTGTCTTTTTAATTATTTATTTGTTTGCATATTCTTCTTTCTGTGGCTTTAACACAGACATAAATGTTTATAGACTTCTGTTTTGCTTTTTGCTGTAAGCATTATTTTTAATCAATATAAGCTCCAGGGAAGTTATCCAGGCACAGACCAAAATTTACATTTTCCCAGATGTAAGAATAGGAAAAAGGGAACACAGGAATTTTTTCTCATTGCTAGACTAAGAAAAATGAACTATTACTGCTTGTACTAATGCAACACAGGTCTCATGACCCAGGTGCAAGAGCTTGCACTTGGATTTGTTGAACCTCATGAGGTTCATCTGGGCCCGCTGCTCAAGTCTGGCTGGGTCCCTCTGGATGGCATCCCATCCCTCTGGTGTGTTGATTACACCCCAGAGCTTGGCATCATCAGCAAATTGATGGGCATATTGTGAATGGTTATTGCTTAGGGAAAAGAGGTGATGATATGTGAATGGAAAGACAGAAGTCATACACCTGTGAAACAGGGCCTATACCTTGGGTAGCTTTGCTGAATGCAGAGAATGCCCACACTCATGGTCTCTGCCATTAGAAGTAGCACTGCAAATTAAAATTGGATATCCCTTCCCTAAATCTTTTCACCTATCTGAGTCATACCTTTCCAAGAGAAGCTGCAAGAATCACAGAATGGCTTGACTGAAAAGATCATCTTGATTAAAGATCATCTAGTTCCAATCCCCTTGTTGTGGACACATTGCTGTCCACCAGACCAGAATGCGGACCCACTTATCAAGCCTTTCCAGGTCCATTTGGATGGCAACACTTCCTCTTGTTGTGTCCTGCACCACTCAACTTGGTGTCAACAGCAAACTTACTGAGGGTACGCTCTATGCCACTGTCTATGTCAGTGATAAAGATGTCAAAGAACACCAGACCCAAGAAGGTGATCTCCAAAACAATACTTCTATCATGGAGATTTTTGGGGCAATTGTACTGATCAATGAAAATCAAGACTTTCATAATGTCCTCTTGCATGAAGATCCTAATTTTCCAGTGATATTCTTGCATTTTGGGTATCCAGTAGTCACTCTTATACTAGAAGTATCAGAGAATCTGTTCCGAAAGAAAGAACTGAATTTTTTCATACACATGTATATCTGGACAGTCATCTTGAATTCACTAACTGAACTGTTTGGGCATTTGGAGTGTTTTTGTGTCATGATTACGTACTTCACATTATCTATAGCATTGCATTGTTTGTGGATACGTCTTTGGATTCACTCTTTACTGATGTCTCTTGCTGCAGATCAATGAATATAACACCTCCATTGATCATTTAATTTCTTAATTTACAAAGCAAATATTTTAATGTTTCAAAGCTATTATTTTTAATGCCAGTTTTTGTTGTTTTATCCTCATGTGTGCAGTTCATATCTGAGCAATCTTCTTGTTCAAGATAATATGCAAGGTAAAGTAAGTGTTAATCTGTTAAACCATGTATCTCCACCTGGACTAGATCACTAGACTCCTTCTTGATGCATGTGCAACTGCTTCTCATGTTAATAAAGAAAGTATGTTCTTTGAAGAGGAAATGCACACATCATGCTTCACATCCTAAAGCCCTTAAGATGTTTTCTGGACATAACAGAGATAAGTAACATGATGCAAAAATTCAAGCAACAGTTGATGAAGTACTATACTATTTGATGAGATACCATAATATATACAAAACTATTATCACTCAGATATCTCCCATCATACATGCTGAGGCTATCAGTAATCACACTTGGTTTGAATTTCTGTATTCTGGTTTTAGACATCTTGAATTGAATTCAAATACAAGTATAACCTGGCACTAAGCCTTTTTTCCTGTATTACTGGAAAAGCAGAGCTAATTCAAAAATATTGTATTTACTGAGAATTTTGAAGCATGTATCTGCAACTATTTTATATAATTGGCTGGCCTTCATTTTTGAAATGCTTTTTTAAATATGCATTTGTTTTTCTATCTTCTTTCTTCTCCATTTTTCCACCTTTGAACTGAAAACTATTGACAATAATGCTGTATTTTTCTTATATTTGTGAGACTATTGTAATCTAAACATAAACTGAGCCTTGAAAGTCATGCAAAATCAAAAATTATGATTAAGGAATAAAAATAAAAATAAAAATGGTAAACAAAAAATATTGAATTTTATTGGAGTCATGAAAATAAAAAAATCTCAATATTAGCTGGATATCTGAACATAGGGAAACTAGCCATTTGCAGAGACAAAGAAGCATATGTAGAATATTTTGTCCTTTGCTGTTTGACTGCTTACATTTTTGTAGATATCTTTGAAAGCTTTAAAAGGGAATTATTTCTATGAATAAACCAACCTCACTCAAATCTCCAGGAAAACAGTCAAGATTTAGCTTTCCTTCATCATGGCATCTTTTTATTTTTCAGGCATGTTTTCTATTTCCAGAAACTACACAAAGTGACTCACTCCTCACATTGATCAAATTATACTCCTTCAACTAAGAAGACCTGCTGCCAACCCTGAAAACTTGTACTGAGATGCTTACGTCCTTGCGATTTCCTGTCAGTGTGAACATCTGACCCTAACTGTGAATAATTAGGATGAAATTATAATTGAGGTTTCTTTCCTCAATATATTTATTTAGAGTATTGAAAATGAATATGAGAAACCAATAGCAGGAAACATAGGAATCTGAGTATTCTTCATACAGAATAATGTCACATAGGTCTGGACATTGCAATAGCCCTTGATATAGGATATCCTTTGTCTCAGACAGATCTAAAATCAATGAGAAAATTGGCATTTTTCCCTCTCTACCCAGAGTTCATGCACTGCATTTCATTTCTTATTATATGGTAAGTTTTCATTCAACAGTATCTCCAATTGAGTATCTTCCATGACTCAGAAAGAAACACAAACAGTTGCTGCTGAGGAAAGGAAGCCAACACACTTAAAAATCCAGATCATTTCATGTTCCTTTGCACAAGCATATTGCAACCCAATTTTACTGTATCTTTATTTCCTCAGTACAATTGTATCCTTCAGAACACAAAATGAGAGTACTTCATGAGTGATGTTGCTCTGAAATATTTTTTTCATTTATTACTCTCCATTGTAATGTTATGCCTTGTTTACTTCTTAATGATATCTGAAGTCTGAATAGATAAATCTTGATTGCTACCCCTCTGATTCTTGCTGCAATGGTATTTGAGTACATCTTCAACAAGAAGATCTTCTGCAACTCCAAATTTGAGGCAGGAAAGTATTACCCACATTTGATAGAGACAAGCAAAAAGGTTAAACCACTTTTTCTGTACAATACAGAAAGCAAGTGACAAGAACACAAAAAGTATCCAGCTTATTCAGATTGCTCTAGAGTTCCCTAATATTACAGCAACCAGTCTCTTGCATGGTGTCTTAGATGACTGTACATCCTGCTCTCTCTGCAATGAATGTTCCCCTTGCTCCATTTCCACTACAACTTTTATTTGTAGGTAAGAAAGAGGAAGTACTTGTAAAATTTCTATACAAAGATTTTTTCTTTCCTCTGGCTATATTATGAAGAAGCTGTGCAGAAAGGTCTAAAATTCCCCAGTATGACTGATTGCTCTCATCTAAAAACAACTCTACAAAATCTATTATAATCAATAGAAAATGTGATATAAACATCCCTAAAGCTTTGACATGATCCAATTTTCACTTTTTATCCAAAGAAACATCTCTTATCACATTTCTACTATCATCCAACTCCTGTATTACAGAAGCATATGAAATACAGTGGTAAGCTTTCCTAATCATGCAAAATGTGTACATTTTCATCCATCCCTTATTTTTTAATTGCTGGACTTGCTAGGGAAAATCATCTGGGACTACTACCTGGTTTGAGAAGAAATGAGTTATTCCAGATGGAAAAAGTAAAAGGGAGAGGTACAGGATACTGAAAGGAGTCTCACAGAAATCTTTGTGTAGCTTTAGTGACAGGCATTGCTTTACATTCTGCCTATAACAAACACACATTTCATTGCAGCTTTAACCCCAGCTGGGAGCCTGGCTATGTATGTTGTAAAGTAACACAGAGTGAAAGGACAGTTGTATAGTGAAAACAAAGTATTGGGTGTCAGGAAGTTATGGGCTCCAGACCTGTATTTGCCCTTGACTATGCACTGAAATAAACCGTTGGGTCTGTTTCTCTCTCCATCTGAATAATCACTTGTAAAAATGTAGTACTTGTGCTCCTTTTGGAGGTGCTAGACTGCTAAATTGGTTTCATGTGCTTTCTTTTTTTTTTTAATGAAGGATCCAAGTTGCTGAAATGTCATTGCAGACACTGACAGAACAATTCACGTTCTGCCTCAGCATGATACTGTATCATTTAGCAAAAAAAAAAAAAAAGAAAAGAAAAAAAAAGAAAAAAAAAAGAAAAGAAAAAAAGTCAAATAATTCAACACCAACACTAGTAAGTCAGTAGAACTGATATTAAAAATGATATCTTTTTTAAGGATACTGTTTTGACTATGGGTGAAGTTTTATAACTTTGCAAAAATCTTACTGGGATTTCCTTATTAGCCACAAAGAAGACTGTCATAGAATCACTGATTTGAGTTGAAAAGGACCTTTAATATCATTAAGTTCCATTTCCATTGCTGTAGGCAGGAACACCTCCCTCTAGACCAGGTTGCTCAGAGTCCCATCCATTTTGGCCTTAAATGATTCCATGGAGGGGATGTCCATAACCTCGCTGGGCAACATGTTTCAGTGTCTCACTGTTCACACTACAAAGAATTTCTTCCTAATATCTAGTTTAAACCTACCCTCTTCCAGTTTAAATGCATTTCCCCTTGTCTTGTTGCTTCATGCCCTTCTAAACACTCCCACCCCAGCTTTTCTGTAGGTTTCCTTCAGGTACCAGAAGGTCTCTCTAAGGTACCCCTAAAGCCTTCTTTTCCCCAGGCTGAACAAGCCCAGTTCTCTCAATCTGTCTCCATACAGGAGCTCCTCCAGCCTTCTGATCATCTTTGTGGCCTTCCTCTGGACCTGCTCCAACAACTCCAAGCCCTTCTTGTGCTGGGGGCTCTAGAACTGGAAGCAGTACTCCAGATGGGGTCTCATGAGAGCAGAATAGAGGAGCAGAATCATAGAACCATAGAATCATAGAATTACCAAGGTTGGAAAAGACCCACCCAGGATCACCCAGTCCAACCATCCACCCATCACCAATAGTTCTCGATAAACCATGTTCTTCAACACAATGTCCAAATGTTTCTTGAACACCTCCAGGGTCAGTAATTCCACCACCATCCTGGGCAACCCATTCCAGCTCCTGTCTACTCTTGTGATTCCTCCCTCGACCTGCTGATCACACTTCTCTTGATGCAACCCAGGATATGGTTGGCCTTCTGAGCTGCAAGCGCTTATTGCTGGCTTACGTTAAATCTTTCATCTGCTGATACCCCCAAATCTTTCTCCTTAGGGCTGCTCTCAAGCCATTCTCCTCCTGACATGTATTTGTGCTTGGCGAAATGGCCATTCTGAGTATTGAAACAAGGTTCTTTTTTTAAACCACCTTCCAAAGGAGTCATCACTGATTATGCACGCAGTGAAAGGAAATTAAGCATGGGATGCACTTCCTGGAGTTTCAGTGCTTGATAAGTGAATGCTTCCAACTGAATCAGCTATTTAGACTCAATGGGGAGAAATAAACACTTCAGAATGCAAAATACAAATTTATCGCAAAAGATGCCAGCAGCCATAAAGAGAATTTCTACCGCTGATGTTAAGCAAACTTCTCCAATGAGGAAGTCTCAGATTAGATTCCTGACCTCTGAATACTTCTCTTTCCTGTCCTCTACCTGTCTCTCATATGAAACAGATGCATATATTATCCTTAGTGTTTAAAGGGTAACACTTTGATTTTAAACACTGCTTGAAACTAAGATTTTTCCCAAAACAGAAATTCTGGCAGCAAATAATTTTGGTCTGTGTCTTACTCTCTTTTATGGATTGGACTCCTTGGGTTCAGAATTTAATTTTAAGGCAGCAATGCCAAACCCAAATAAGCCAGAACTCAGGGCAGTCTGCCTGATTCAGAACAGGAACATGAGGGTTGGTTCTTCTCAGGCCAGAAGAGAACATTATCCTCCAAGTTACTGTCAGTTCTTCTCTGGACCTCTCTTTTTCTTCTGCATCCCTCCCTCCCTCCTTGTCTCCCATCTCCCAAGAAGCCTTACCAGATTTGCCTTAGTTTCTTTCTCAATAGAATTTAAAAAATAGCAATATAAAATCAATTAAAAAAGCAAAAACAAACAAACAAACAAAAAACAACAGGGGATTTGTTTTCAGGCCAGCCTGCCTAGAAGAATCCTTAGCATCAACAGGTTAGTATAATCAGTGTTATTTAAGTGGTCGAAATCCTTTGAATTTTTAAAGAGAAAAACATGCATTGTGGCAAGCATTAAATAAAAAGGTTTCAGGAAATGGAAATTAATGCAAAATAAGCTACTCAAAACAGCTTTTAAAAAAATATTTCCTTTCATTTTCTGGCTTCACTCAGCTTGCTTTTTCTGTGTGCTACAATTGCATTTTAATGAAGAAATATGTTATTGCATTCTTTTTGCTGTAAATATTGGTTGTGGTAAAGAAAACCTGATCCTTCTTTTTCCAGTATTTTTTGTTAAGCTAAATAAAATTATTCCAAAGTTTTCTGAATTTGTTTAACAAGTACAGAATTATAGAATCACAGAATTATTTCAGCTGGAAGTGACTCTTAAAGGTCATCTAGTCCAACTCCTCTGCAATGAACAGGGACAACTGAAGCTAGATCAGGTGCTCAGAGACTCATCCAGACTGACCTTGAATGTTTCCAGTGATGGGACATCCACCACCTCTTTGAATAACCTGTTCCAGTGTCTCATCAACCTTATATTCAATCTAAATCATCCCTCTTTTAATTTGAAGCCCCCCTGTGTTCAGTGTCACAACAGACACTGTTAAAAAGTCTAACCCCTTCTTAGAGTAACCTTGTATCTCTTGATATCCTTTCTTTCAAACCATCAAAGAATGAAAAATCTCTCTGAATGCTGTTTTTTTATCACTGGGTAATGAGAAGGAAAATTTAGCAGACCAAGGATTAAGACAGTTTTTTCTTCTTGTTGTTAGTTAGTTTGTTTTTAATGAAACTCCAGACGATAACTGAAAAATGACACAAGATCCTTCCTGTTTGGAAGATCCTTCATTGCAAAGCCTATCTATCTTTACCGTACAGTTTTATCCTTGCGCTTGGCCATTCTTCATCCATAGTTCTGCTTACTGTCTGTCCCATGACGTTTTCACTTTTTCTCTTTCAGCTTTTTGAATATTCAGAAAAAAAAAGGTGCTTCCAGAGCCTAGAAGCAATATTATACTTATGGTGTAATGGTGATCATTAAAAAAAATAATATGTTTTTAGAAGAATGACACTAAAAATACACTAGCTTCAGACTTAATGGATACAAAGAATAATGCCTGTATAAATCAGAATTCCATCTGTCTAATAATTATGCTGATACCTCAAACTTTGTAATCAATCTCTCACTTCCTTATTACAGTTTATTGCCAACTACATTGCAGGAATGAATTAAAAGATTAATGTGCAAAACAACTTGAATGCACGAAGGGTATGACAGGTTTCATCAGAAGGTGAAAATCTCCAAACTATTCTGGAGAGCAGGTTTAATCTGTACACATTATGACTTTAGGAGATGAGCATCATCTGCCAAGATCTGATACTCTTCAGAGTCTCTCTTGTAGTTATAACACCAACTTTCATGAACATTTGTAAAGTTCCTTCTTAAACAATTAGTAGAATATGGCATTTTGCTGTCATTATAACTGAAAAGAAAAAAGCTGGTTCATTCTTTTTTTCCATATCCTGAGGAAAGAAATAGTATTTCTTCAGATTCAGATTGGACACCCTTTTTTTAATACTCCTGTATTTTAATTTATGCCCATTTCCACTTGTCCTGTCACTGGGCACCACTGAAAAGAGTCTGGCCCCATCTTCTCAATGCTCTCTCTTAAGATATTTATACACACTGATAAGAGCCTCTCTCTCAGTCTTCTCCAGCCTATACTGGTCAGATCTCTTAGCCTTTCCTTGTAAGAGAGTTTTACCAGTCTTCTAATCATCTTCGCATCTGGCTTATTGAAGTATTTTCTCAATATCCATCTGCACTTTCATGAACAGACTGTGTTTTCCAATTGAAACTATGCTACTATTCCATCGTTGTAATCCACTTTCAAAGCTTCTCTTGCAAAAAAAAAATCCTAGATCAGTTTAGTATCTGTGGACATGTGACATACTGCAGACACAGTATGCTGAAAGATATTGCAAAAATTCAAGTTTTATGTGGCATGTTGAGACATTTGCATGAAAGCACAAACTGTACAGTCCAAGACCAAGTTCATTAATCAGCCTTCCATCGTAAGAGTTCTTATTGTCCTATTTAAGAACTTATTTCCAGACTAGTTCAGTCATTTCCAAGACAGCCTGAGTCTTCTATTGTTTTGTCAGTCCACGAGTACAGTCAAATTCTTACCTTTTGGAGAAGATTTTTGTCTGAGCAGTTCCATGTGTGCTAAAGCTCATCCATCTGGCATCCTCGAAGGCAACTCAGTGTGATAAATATTACTACGAATTAGCATAGTTTGAAATTTTGGCACAAGAAGAAGCTTTTAATTGACTGTATTTATTGAGTGGTCTTTGGATGCATTTTAAGACTACTCCCTGAAGAAAAACTGGGGTAAGCACAGAAACTTTGACAATGCATGCATGCATTTGCATGTGCACACATGCCTCCTCTGATCCATTTTCCTGTTCAAAATGCAGGTCTTGTATTCTTATTCCAGATGGAATATTCATCAACTTAATCATTGCCAGTAAAACTTTGGATGTCTTAACTCTTCAAAATAAAATGTCAGTTGCTGTTTTCTTTAACACATGACTCAGGATAAAAGTGCTATTGCCAAGGTTTATCATTTGTTAAACTTTCACTCAGTATAGATATGATCTTTTCCTGAGAGTTTAAACAAGAAAGAACATGTATTCTGTAGTATAAACAAAGATCTCTTTTGACTATATTGCTAACTTGTCTTTGGTTAGTACATTTCGCAGACCAGCTATGGCATGTACTTATGGAAAAGTATTAAACTGGTAAGTTGACGGAGGTTGTCCTGCTGGCAACAGCCAATGCTAGGTGTAGGATGAACAGTAGTGGAGAAGTAGCCAGATTGCTGTGAAAAGGTAAAAATAGCAGCAGAAGATAACAAAGGGCAGCTGGATCCTCTCCTGCGTGACTAGACAGATGGTGATAGATTGAGACAGTTTCAAAGCAAAAGTAAATTACAACACTCAAGTATATGCAAAAATTAAGAAACTGAGTAAAAAAAATACATGAGGAAAAAAAAGAAAGAAACAGTAATGCTTTAGCTGAAACAAAACTCCAGACGTACCAACAAAAAGATAAGTAAATAATGTAAGGATACTTCAGGTTCAGTTTTATGGACAGTTTAATATAATTAGCACTGTACACTAAAAGAATAATCCACCTGCAAAATCTCACACATTTATAGTAATGTTTTCTGGAAAAGAGGAAACATATTACTTCACAGAAGGACACTGGGTCAGGTCTTCAGCTGTTCTAAATTGGCTGAGTTATCTTGGTGGAGTTATGCCAGTTAATTCTGGACTAGATCCTCAACTGAAGTTTTTACTTGTAAAAGATTCAAATGTTTCATTAAATATATTCTGTGTTGGAACAGTTCTCCTTTTCATCTTTCTTCCATATCTCATCTGTTCCTGTAATTTCCTCCACCTCTTTTTGCAGTCTATCTTGACTTTTCATGAATTAGCTAAATTAGAATAAATATTTTATAGGAAGACATAATAGAAATAAAGAATATATCACTTGAGTTTGTGTGTAAGGCAGCACAAGTTCAGTAAGAATGGTATTTTAGCTACTAATTTTGAGAATTTATAGTAACCTGGAACTGACCTTTTTTGTAATTTTGTGTTTTGGTTTAGTTTGTTGTTGTTTTTTTTTTTTTTTTTTTTTTGTAAGGCCCTTCACAAGAGTCAGTATTGTACAGCGTGTGAGTTAGTATCAACATAATATGTCGAGATACATATAATCAACTTCATTTTTAAGTTTATCTAAGAAAATATACATTTTATATATAAATAGAAAATACGTAATATAAAACATAACGATAAGAATTTAAAAGAGGCAAGATTAAGAATGGTAGGGCAAAACATACTATATCACCCTAGTTCTGGAATATCTAGTTCTGATTCTCAGGTATTCTACAAGATTCCTGTAAGCTGCTTACTTTCTTTGCTTCAGTTTCCTCTTCAGTTTAATGAGTCATATTTTCCTTATTTATTAATACACAAAGTGGATACAATTTTAAGTACCTGAAGTGTTAACCTGACATGTACAGGTGAAATGTGGCTAACCTCATTGCCTTCTATTCTGGGTCCTTTGGTGTTGTATCTTTACTCAGTTTTGTAGAAAACATAGGAAAGTTACTTCAAGAAGGTATTTCTTCCTACTCCGCATATATTCCTCTCCTAGGACAAAATTCATGAGACTATGGGATGTCTTTTTTTTTTTTTTTTTTTTTTTCCCCTGCTTGAACTGGAAGGAGTCTAGATTTACAATAGAATAAACTTTCAAATAGCTGGTTATATGAGGCAATCACACACATGGTCTGTATATTGGCTATATGCACAGCCAAATAAACAGTTTTGAGTAGTCTAATATTTATAAGATACACATAAAACAACTCACATAATCACTTATGACAGTTGCCACCTGGGAATTTCCCAACAAGTCATGGAATAACTGTCTGAAGGAGGAACTTGAGGGGAAACAGGTGATTACAATATGCTATTGTTCAGGTCAGTCTTTAAGGAGTATTTTGCAGAAGATCAGTCATCAGATATCTTTTTGTTATAATTTGTTATAATCCTTCAGTTATTAGATGTGTCATATGTCAGTCCTTCTGACGTGAAAGGATCTAAAATTTTCTAGGATGGGAGAAATGTCTATGTTAGAGGTCAGGAAAATGCAGAACAAGATTCAGTCTAGAGAACTACTTATAGACCTACTCAGAAGGCTTAAATGATGTGTCATCCTTCAGCTCTATAAACTTGATTTCTCATAGGCAACCCATGAAACTGATGCCTAGAGGGGTCCAGCTGTAACACTCAGGATTTTTTAACTTTTTCAATAGATTGTTGTGCAACCCATAAAATCAAGGCCTCTGCCTGCAAGGCAGAAACTCTCTGTTTGACCTGTGATTGCTCTGTTTTTGCCAAAGTAGTTTGCAGGAGTAATACAAAAATAAATAAAGCCTCTGCAAGTAGGACACATTTGTTTGACCTCGATATGCTTTGCTATTGCTGCAGCATATGACTGGAAATAAATTTATTTTTAATAGTTTTGTCATTTTTCATTACAGAATATTTGAGGTTGGTAAGAGGAAGTTCAGAGTATTCTCCAAATCCAAAGTTCATGCAAGCATTCTTGGACAGATCTTGAAAGACATAAAGGTACATATAAAACAAATATGTATTTTTTTCAGCATAATTCTAAAATTTTTATGATATTTATTGGAAATTCCATTTTTAATTACTTTAATTTTCATTTTGTTTTTTTTCGTCAAAAAATCAAATCATTTCTATACTGAAACTTAGCAGCTCTCTGGAATACAAAATCAACCAAACAAAAAGGATGAGTCAGTTTCTTACTTTATAGTGGTGTTCAAAGACAAGTATAATGGTATTCAGGTAGAAGCCATGGCTGCAAATAGTCCCCATTATCATCAACTAACACAATGAATTTCTTCAAATCACATGACCACAAAAGAATGCATTCTTCTCTGATATTAAATGAGCTCAAGAATAAATCTAGAAAATTACCTCATCTCTTATTGAAAGTATGGAAATCAATCATCCTCCTGTTGGGATAGAGAAGCTGTCATGATTTACTTTGGTAAAAACTCAGGGGCTTATAAATCTTCAAAGTTATGCTCATAGACCAGGAACAGAAAAAGCATGGTGATGCTTAGGCAGTGGTATTGTTTATTCTTTTCATTTTTATTTTTTTCTTCTTTTCTTCCCCCCCATTGACTGTAATAGCTATTTTCTACCACAGCAGTTTCTAAAGGTGAATAATTCAGTGCATTTCTAGTCATGTAGATAGAATTAAATGTCATGTATGAAACTAAGTAGGAGTAACTCAGTGAGTAGATAAAGTTCTAGTTTTCCCTTTGCAATATTAATGGACTTTTAGAAGTCCAGAATAATCCATTATAATCAACATTCATACATTTGAGAATTTGAAATGTAATATTTTCATCTGCATGGTCAAATGAAACCCTATCATTTCTCTAATCTTCTTTATATACAAGAAATTGAGAGAAATCTGAGCACTTAGATACAGAAGGCTATAGGTGTTTTCCATGTAGCTAAGACTACCTTTTTGAGAAAGTTTTCTCTTTTGTTTATTTTCACTTTAGATGTTTGCCACCGTACCTAACGCTTTATTTGTACAGATTCAAGCTCTGGTTTTCAGTCCCTTTTCTGTTTATATAAAAATGATATGGAGGAGGAAAGTAACCTACATCTCAGGTAAAAGTCATGTAGTAGGGCAAATTCCAGTGGTCTACAGTATTTTTTTTCTAGCAAAAGAAAAAAAAAAATTACAATGCACCTCCCCTCTTTTCTTTGTTATGTGGGATATCTTCTGTCAGATTTTATGTTATTGTTTTATTTGCCATAATCTTCTGCAGCTTTAAGAGCTAAACAGAAAGGCACAAATTTTTGTACTAATTCGTATTTAGTTCTTATGTTTTATTTTCTGATAAATATTTGGGATTGTCTCAACTAGTGTAAAGAGCCCAATAGATTTAGGACATGATTGGCTTGTGATGTAGATACAAATCTGTAGCAACAAGCCAACTTTTTTCTAACATACTATTCTTGGGAGGTCTGCTGTGCTAAAAGCTGCTGATCAATTCAGTGGGAAAACTTAGAGCCATAGAATACTGACATCCTAGCAATAATCTACTGGGTTTTATAAGGTTAATACAAGATTAACATTTGCAAATTTTATAGCTAAATTCACTTTCAGTTTCAGATTTCTCCACTAGGATTCATAGGATCATAGAAAAATTAAGGCTGGAAAAGATGTCCAAGATCATCTAATCCAACCATCCACCTACACTTATATTCCCCTTACTAAACCATGTCCCAAAGTACTACATCTATTCTTTCCTTAGACATCTCTAGGAACAGTGACTCAACCACCTCCCTGGGCAACCTGTTCTAATATATCACCACTCTTTCTGAGAAGAAATATTTCCTAATATTCAACCTGAACTTCCTGTTGTGCAACTTGAGGCCATTCCCTCTTGTCCTGTCACTGCTACCTAAGAGAAAAGGCATTCCCCCACCTCACTGCAACCTCCTTTCAGGCAATTGTAGAGAGAGATGAGGACGCCCCTGAGCATCCTCTTCTCCAGACTGAACAAGCCCAACTCCCTCAGCCACTCCTTTGTGACTTATTCCCCTGACTTCAGAGATGATATGCAGGCTCCCTATCTCAATGCTTAATGCAAGCCAGCAGTCACTGACATTGTCTCAAAATTGGAGAGAGAGTAATATTAAGAAAACTGAAAATGTGAGTAGAAAACAAACTACAAAAAATATTATGAATACTTTAACTTATCTTCTTTATTTGTTATCACAAACCTCAGCTAATATCTTTATAGCTATTATTAACTTTCAATTGAATCCCTCAGATGTTATCACCCCTACAATTCTGAAACAAATATTTAAAAAAAATATTTTAAGTTGGGTCTACTGCAACATTCTTTCTATGCATGCATACCCACACCCACACTGCATTAACACAACTATGTTACTTCCTTTTGCCTGAAAATGAGAGAGTGCTGGACAAAAATCCTCACGAATTTATCATTGCTCACAACTCTTTTGTCTTGATTCTAACTCCGTATTGACTAATCAGACCTCTGGCTTGGTCTAGGGTATAAAAAGCATCAAAGAAACTTAGCCATCTTTGTTCTCCTCTCACTTCCACAAGGAGCTTCAGAATACACAATCTAACTCATTGTGCCTTATACCACTTCATAATCAGCACTCACCCAGTTTTCCTGTCACTAATGGCAATGAAGGCATCCTGCGTAACTTGGGAAAACTATGGCCTTGCATGCTGATGACTTCCTGAACATGATTCAGATGATACATACACTCAACCATTGTGTTTCCTGGAAGATTGGCCTGACTACTAGGAAACGTACAAAAAGTTCATTCACTTTTTTTTTTTTTTTTTTTTTTTTTTTTTTTCTCAGTAGCAGAAAGGGATATTATTTAACTTTGGAAATTTGATAAATATAAACTTTAAGGGATTGGATAGTTATTGAAAGCATTCTGGTTTCATCAAAAGAGTCTCTTTGCAACGATCATGGTTGAAGAGTCCCTCAAGGCATGGAGCCTTCTATCCGTATTTCTGAAAGGATAATATTTAGAACAGAGACAATCAGCCATTCATCCCCCACTCTGATTTAAGTTGCATGCAGTGGATAACACTCATCCAGAAGTGGCACTTGTCAAAGCTTTATCTACCTTTTAGACCCCATAGAGTAAAAATGGCAAGGGAAAGAGAAGCCTAAATGGATCAGTAAATGTGATAGACTGCCACTGTTCAAAGTAGTTATAGAGACATGAGTAAGATTCTCTGGAATTGGCTTGACTGCAAGGTGTTCAGAACCTCAAAATAATACTACTTTTACCCTGAGTAAGAATTGGTTACAGAATCTGGTCTCCGAGACACAGAGGAAATGACAACAGCATTTTATAGCATTTTTAGTGTTTGGGGACTAAGCATCAGTCTGTGGGTGGTGAGCAATTGCATTGTGCACAACTTGTTTTGTATGTTCATTATTACCATTATCATTATTATTATTACTATTATGCTTTTGTTTCCTGTCTATTGAATTTTACCTTGAGTTTTACCTTTTTCTGATTTTCTCCACCATCCTCCTCCTGATGGAGGTGAACAAATAGCTGTGTGGTGGTTAACTGTCCATTGGTTAAATCGCAACATCACTCTTAAATGGTAGTCTTATACTGGGTTGAAACTAGTTTTGTTCATTAGTATTATTAGTATGACGTCCTCTGAATATGACTTTAAATGATATGATGGTGCCCTTATATTCTTTGAGTTTAACTATTCAAATTATTGAGACAGAATGCAAGTAAGTATAAAATATATCTGACGAATTAGACATCAAAAATTTAAGGCTGGTCAAAGAATTTCTTTGCAGACAGGGAAATATATTTAGCAGTCTTATTTCATTCCATCTTAAAAGAGATGTCAAAAATAGGTCAAGTGTATCATAGCCTGGAAGTGCTTGTTTCTTTATATTGACATTATTGCAAACTCAGCTCTCAATGTGTATTGCAGAAATCCCAGCAGAAGTGTTTATATTTTCACTGTCAAATGCGATAAAGAACTTGCACATAAAACGACTGATGAAACACTCCTGAGGCCTCCACTCCAAATTTGTCCAGCTTTTGAAGAGCTTTATTTATTTAACAATAGGAATTTAAAAGGAGTCAGTTTAGGGCTAATTTTATTTTTCCTGACCAGGGATTCTAGTTGCATATGCAGGGGCACAGATTTCTGTATGCTGCTGCTAGCTTACTGACTGTCTATGAAGCCTGGAATAAGTGCTAATGAGGAATGATTTTTCATTTTTCTATAGTACAGGTTCAACTCAGGAATATTTAGTGATGATAAGTGTTCTGCCTGATGTAGTCATGAAAAAATGTCAAAGTACAGCTCAAAGAAGACTGAACTCCTTAAAGTACTATAAGAGGAAAATGATACTTCGAAAAATTAAAGAGAGTATTAAACAGAGAGCAAAAAACAATTCCTTGTGACAGGGGAGAACACAATGAGGTGAATGAAACCACAATTGAAAGAAGACCAAATAGTTCTTTTTGAGCCTTAAAGAAAAATTGCTATTGAAAGTTTTGGAGTTGCTGATAACTGACAATTCCTGGTTTCAGACCAAAAACTTTGCTGCCCCAATAGCTTGGAGGAAATTTAATGAATATATCTGAGAACACGTATCTCACCTCATGAACAGAGTATATATTTTTAAGTGGTAACAAGTTCATTTCTGCAGAATGGGGGAGACCTAAGGTGTGGAAAAATGACTGATTTCCAAATATGATAAGAAAATAAGGTAGTGTTTGGCTTGGAAAGTGAGCCTGACTTTAATTTATGATTCCAAAAGCCTTGGCAAACTGGAATAATTAATTAATTAGAGAAAAAGAAAAAGGAAAGAGAAAAGAAAAAAAAAAAAGATAGAGGAAAAGGAAAAGGAAAATAAAAAGGGGAAAAAAAGAAAATAAAAAGGGGGAAAAGGAAAATAAAAAGGAAAGAATAACAAGGAAAAGGAAAAAAGTATGAAACATTAACAAAAATGGAAAAAAAAAATAGCTACTGTTTTCATGAGTTACAATTTACCTCCATCAAGAATGTAACGTTTTGCTTTGAGTAAAAACTATGGATATGAGGATACTGGATTCATTAGCAATTCAACCACTGTTTCTGAAATACTACACATTTTTGAGTCTGTAATAGGGAATAAGTAAAGAATAAAGTTAATCAACTGCATGAGAAAGAGCAAAAATGGAAATATATATGTTGTTTATCCAGTATCGAACATAATTGCATCAGGACAAGGGATACATGATTAAATTATTATTGTATAGTTAATTATTGTATGCTATCTGTCAGAAATTGTTGTCTGAAAAATGGTGGTTATTATTAGTTATTGAGTTTATAAATTAGTTGTGAAAGTCTCAGTACTGGTTTACACTGTCTCACAGCTAAGACAGGGCAAATGTGTGGACATCGTCGTGGATGCGCAATAACTTTATCTACCTAAATCCTGATTAGGATGTGCACTTCAGTGCTTGAGCCATGGAATCTCTGTGTGTACAGAAGAATTCAGGAGTATGGAGTACATCTTTCAGAAGTATGGAAAAGTTTATCTTTATTGCAGCAACAACTTTCTGAACCGCTTAGAACAATTTTCCTATTCCACATTAAAGAATTTTGAGGATAGCAACAAAGAGATTTAACATCAAGTAAGGGCAGATTATTCTGTTTCCAGGAAGTAAGATTTTCCTGAAATAAGTGATTTAGTCCAAGAAGACTTAAATCATATGCTTACAAAGTATTCAATGGATTTAAAATTTTGTGTTTGTTTTTGTTGTTGTTGTTGTTTGTTTGTAAATTATTCACAGAAAATGATGAAATTTAGAAGTTTCATTAAAATTCATAGTGGTGAAATTTGCCAAAACTGAACACTTAACAGTTGTATTTCTCTTCAGAGAATGCTATCACTGAAGATAGTGAAACAGTGAAAAACCATGAAAGACTAAGTGCATACTCTCTGAAACAATCTCTGGGGATACCAAACTTCTCACTCAAAGTCTCAGAGTTTAATCCATCTGCAAATTCATTACAGGCTTCAAGCTCAATCCCCTTTTAAAGGGAGTGTAGGGTATTTATGACCTCACTTTCTTGAACAGGGAGAGGAAGACTAGAACTTTAGGCCCCTAGGGAAAAATCAACTTAACCCTTTCCTGATGTTAGCAAAATGTTCATTGAAGCGGAAATGCTTCAGAAGACCCTGAGTTCAATGAATCTCACCCCGTTTAATGTTGTTAATTGATTAACTTGTTGAATTCTGAATTTAAAAAAATAGAAATATTTCAGTTTCTTGGCCTTTCAAATAATAGTAAATGAAAGGGATATACATTTATAAATTTATCTCTGATATCATAGAATCATAGTGTGTACATTGTGTTGGAAGGGCCTTTAAGATGATCTAGTTTCAATCCCCCTGCTATAGGCAGAGACACCTCCCACTAGACCAGGGCGTTTAAAGCCCCATCCAGCCTGGCCTTGAATGCTTCCAAGGAGGAGGCATCCGCAATCTCTCTTAGCAACATGTTCCAGTGCCTCACCACCCTCATAGTTAAGAATTTCTTTTAAGTCTATGTTTTAGTCTGTTTTAGTCTAATTCTACCCACTTCCAGTTTAAAACCATTTCTCCTCATCCTGTAACTACCTGCCCTTACAGAAAGTCCCTCCCCAGTTTTCCTGTGGGTCCCCTTCAGTTACTGGAAGGTTGCTATAAGGTCTCCTCAGAGTCTTCTCTTCTCCAGGCTGAAGAGCCCCCACCTCCCTCAGCCTATCCTCCTAGGGGAGGTCCTCGAGCCCTCTGATCATCGTATAAGTTAACTACTTTAAATATGCACACCACGATCCATTTAGAAACAGTATGCTGTTCTTTTTCCTTTAACTGCATGGTACATAGTTAAATATGAGCCTGCTTAGCAACCTGTAGAAGAATCATGATGAATAGATATAAACTGTTACAGTAATCTGCAGAGATTATTTCTTAATTCAGAATTGTGTAGGTGTTGAATCCATATTCAAACCATTAACAAAGCATATAAAACAACTTCAGTGTCAAGAAATTTCTTTTCCCACAGAAATTCATTATGGTAATAAAATTCCCACCTGAGGCTGCAGAGTAGGGTGTAGTAGGCGTGGCGAGGAGACGGTGTGTGACGGGGTCAGGTTCCCTATGCTCAGGGCTTGCCAGGTGCTGTCCCATAATAGGACAGCGTGTATGCAAGGGGTGTAGACAAAGCGGGACGAGAATATTTAAGTGCCTGCTACATTTTAATAAACGCCATTTTGCTTCACCTATACTTGGGGTCTGTGTGAGCATTTGGCCCCGACCTGGTATGGGGTCGGTTTCGCTGGCAAAGCAGCATCTTATGGGGTGGAAAACGAATGATGCAGAGAGAGCGGCAACAAGTGGTGACCCCGACGTGATCTGCCCTGTGAGTAGTAGCTGCCCGGCGTGCCCGTAAGGCGGTGGAACCTGTGAGGTGGCGGCAGGTCGCATGTGTAACTAAAATTAAGGTATTTTTACATTTCTGTAAAAGTTATTGCGGTAAGACCGTTCCTTCTAAGAAGGAGATCGCGGCCGTGTTATCGCGGCTAGAAAAGGAGGGTGAGCTGGACTCCCCTCAACAGGTGCTCGATTCAAATAAGTGGGACTCACTTACTTCGGCGCTGTGCCAGCGCGCCATGTCCGACCAAAAAGCCTCAGAGCTTAAAACGTGGGGCTTGATACTTGGGGCTCTTAAAGCGGCAAAGGCAGAAGGAGGGTTCGGGGAGGATCGGAGCGTGACGGGGGCTGCCGGGAGCGGGTCTTTGCTTTCTCATAGATCCGGCGAGGCCAAGATGGCGGCGACGGCAGAGAGCGGAGGCGGAGAGACGGAGAAGAAGGAGTCGCCGAGTCAGTCATGTGAGCCGACAGCCCCGCCCCCGCCTTACCCTGTCCCGTCTTTATGCCCTTCTTTGGACAAAACGTCTCAGCCAGAACCGCCCCTTGAAGAACGCGATAGGGCGGTGGGCGGAGCGGGGCGGGGGAGCCCGCGGCCGGGGGGGGGGCCTGGTTACTGACTGGGCTAAAGTTAAAGAGAAAGCGAAAGAAAAGGGCCTAGCGAATCCAGCTGCGTTTATAGTTAACCCTACAAACACGGGCGCTTTCTCTATCACATCGGGTTATTGCGGAATCCGATTGGCCCTCTACATGGCCTACAGGGGCGGCACAGATGATAGCGGGAGTGGGAGGAACAACGCCCACCCGGAGGTCCGCCCAGATGGTTGAGATTATCGTAATCAGCAGGGATGGTTCCCTGGAAAGGCCTGTTCTGCTTACCCCGTAAGTGGCGCAGGTGCCGGGAACCCTCTTGGGGAGGAACTTTCTGCGGAGTGTGGCAGCAGGCATAACAATTTATAGTGGGGGCCACGATCTGTCAATTGTCAGCGCAGTATGCGATCCCACTGCGCTGGAGACAGGAAGTGCGACCTGTCTGGGTGGATCAGTGGTCCTTACCGACGGAAAAGCTTGTAGCGCTTCACGCATTAGTATAGCAAGAGCTTCGCTTAGGTCATATAGAACCCTCTCTTAGTCAATGGAACACTCCTGTATTTGTGATAAAGAAGCGGTCAGGATCCTATCGCTTGCTGCACGACTTGCGCGCAGTTAACGCTCAGTTAGTGCCTTTTGGTGTAGTTCAGCAGGGTGCGCCCGTACTATCCGCCGTGCCTGCAGGCTGGGGGGTTGTTGTTATCGATTTGAAGGATTGCTTTTTCTCCATACCCCTGGCTGAGCAAGATAGGGAGGCTTTTGCCTTTACGGTTCCTGTCCGTAATAACCAAGGCCCGGCTCGTCGGTATCACTGGCGAGTGCTCCCACAAGGGATGGCGTGCTCTCCCACGATCTGTCAGATAGTGATTGACAGAGTTCTGAGTCCGGTCCGACAGTCCCCTAGGCAGTTCCTCCTGCTGCACTATATGGATGATCTACTGCTATCATCCCCGACCCCATCGGGGCTCCAGTCATTAGAAGCCCAAGTGGTGACGCTCCTGACATCAGCCGGCTTCACTATTTCTGCTGAAAAGATCCAGAGAGGATCTGGGGTCCAGTTTTTAGGATATCGGCTGGGAGACAAAACTGTCCACCCAGTCGGGGTTGACATCAAACCCCGGATACGCACGCTATGGGATGTGCAGAAGCTAGTAGGAGCCCTACAATGGATTCGAGGGGCACTGGGGATCCCTCCTCGCCTCATGCAGCCATTTTATGAGCAGCTTAAGGGCTCGGATCCGAACGAGGCGCGTTCCATCACGCCCGAAATGGCAGAGGCATGGAAGGAAATAACAGAATCCTGTTGTCAATCGGCCCTGTCTCGATATGATCCTGGAAGGGAGCTGGAAGTGGCTGCCTGTAAATGCGAGAGTGGGGCGGCTGCTGTTATAGGCCATGACTTGGGAGCCAAACCGCAACCATTGTGGTGGCATTTTTCCGTTCAGCCCACGCGTGCGTACTCCTCCTGGCTGGAAATATTGGCTAGGCTTCTTCGTAAGTGCCGTCATACGGCTGTCAGAGCCTTTGGACAAGAACCTTCTATTATCTATCTCCCTACATCATTTCGTGATTCTTTACCGCTCCCAGAGCCCATCTTGCTTGCTTTGGAAGGGACGTCAGCTTCCCTCACATTTGCGGACTCGCCCCCTATTTTCGAACTGGCGAGACCATTGCAGCTATCGTTACGGTGCAGGGTGCAAGACTCGCCCGTGGAAGGGCCTACCCTGTTTACCGATGCATCATCATCAACGGGGCAAGGGGCAGTAGTGTGGGAAACAAATGGTCGCTGGGATTCCATAATCTTCACAGATCCGGGCGCCAGCGTTCAGATGCTCGAGGTCAGGGCTGTTGCGATGGCGATTGTTTATTGGCCCTCCCTTCCCTGTAACATAGTCACAGATTCTGCTTTTGCAGCTAAGCTCGCTTTGAAAATGGGCCAAGAAGGCATCCCTAGTACGGAAGCAGCGCTTATCTTAGAAGATGCTTTGTGCACCCGAGTAGAGCCTATAGCAATTTTACATGTAAGAAGTCATTCGGATGTACCAGGATTCTTTTCAGAGGGCAACGCAGCCGCAGATGCGGCTGCAGGGTCCCGTGTCCTGACGATCCGAAAGGCCAGAGACCTCCACTCCACGCTTCACATAGGCGCCCGGGCACTCGCTCGAGCCTGTGGTATTTCCATTACAGCTGCAAGGGATGTGGTGCAGGCCTGCCCTCACTGTAATTCAGCTCCTGCTATTGGGGCGGGAGTCAACCCCCGCGGCTTAGGGCCGCTGCAAATATGGCAGACGGACTTTACGTGGGAGCCGCGAATGTCACCTTGGTCGTGGTTGGCAGTTACTGTTGACACAGCCTCCACGATGATCGTGGCTACCCAACACAGAAAAGCTAATTCTACCTCGGCCCAGGCCCACTGGGCTGTGGCTATTGCGGTCCTTGGCTTGCCAGTGCAGATTAAAACGGACAACGACTCATGTTTTACATCACGGTCCACCAAGGATTGGTTAGAGGCCTGGGGAATTCAGCATACTACGGGTATTCCGGGAAACTCACAAGGACAGGCCATTGTTGAAAGAGCCAACCGCCTCCTCAAAGAAAAGATCTATGTTCTTGGGGAGGGGGAGGGATATAACGACAGAATCCCAATAGCAAGACAAGGAGAGATACTGGCCAAAGCTCAGTTTGCCTTAAATCACTATGAAAGAGGGGATGCCAGCAGGGCACCAGTAGAAAAGCACTGGCGACCCAGAATTCTAGAGGAAGGCCCTCTAGTCAAAATAAGAACGGAGGCAGGAATATGGGAGCCAGGATGGAGGATTCTAGTATGGGGTAGAGGGTATGCTGCTGTAAAACATGTCAATACGGGAAGTGTCATGTGGATCCCGGCGAGAAAGGTCAAACCAGATCTGATGAAAGAGAACAGTAACGAGGGACTCTGAGTTTTGCAGGTATGGCTCCTGTGAACGCCGAAGAAGGAGACAGCCCAGGAACCCCGAAAGAAGGTCGGGAGAAGCGTGGAGGAAACTCAACCGTTGCTGCCAACGAGAAAACGCGTTTCTAACAGGCAAATGCTATTTTTAGTGTTTGTGGTGGTTATTGCTTTGTCACAGGGAGCGAGGGAATTCACCTTTTGTCACTGTCAGGGAATTTATGGGTTACTTAGGTAAATAAGACGAGCCAAAACAACTTTTGCTTTAGCTTGCAATCGGCAACCTCACTCTTTTGCACTTGCCTAATGGGCATCCCTCAATACACGTTAGAAGCCTTTGCGAGGTACACTACAAACCATTCCAGCTGCCGTAACAACACCGATTTAGCTAGCCAAACGGCATGTTTGATAAAATCTCTGAACGACCCTGGGGTTGCTGCAGCACAGAGCTTGGCTCAGATAGAACGGCTAGCATGTTGGTCAGTTAAGCAGGTGAATTTAACAACATTAATATTGAATGCGATGCTAGAGGACACAAACAGCATTCGGCATGCGGTGCTGCAAAACAAAACAGCCATCGACTTCTTGCTCCTGGCACAGGGGCATGAATGTGAAGACCTAGAAGGAATGTGTTGCTTCAATCTTAGCGACCACAGCGTATCCATCCATAAAGCGCTGAAAGCCCTGCGAGACCATACGGAGAGGATCCAGGTGGACGACGACCCCATCGGAGACTGGTTCAAGAAGACGTTTGGCAACTTCGGGAGTTGGATTGCGAAGATCGTTAAGGGCATAGTATTAGCACTCTTAGTAATTGTGTGTATTGCCGCTATTCTGCCGTGTGTGATTATGTGCTTTCAGAATTGCTTGCTAAGGATTATGTAGTAGCTTATGGACCAATGCATAGAGTATAGAGTATCACAGGTATCGGGAACAATTGTAGCGTTTGCGTTCGCGCTGTTACGGGATATTACTGAGCATAGGGAGGGGGAGATGTAGTAGGCGTGGCGAGGAGACGGTGTGTGACGGGGTCAGGTTCCCTATGCTCAGGGCTTGCCAGGTGCTGTCCCATAATAGGACAGCGTGTATGCAAGGGGTGTAGACAAAGCGGGACGAGAATATTTAAGTGCCTGCTACATTTTAATAAACGCCATTTTGCTTCACCTATACTTGGGGTCTGTGTGAGCATTTGGCCCCGACCTGGTTAGGGGTCGGTTTCGCTGGCAAAGCAGCATCTTATGGGGTGGAAAACGAATGATGCAGAGAGAGCGGCAACAGTAGGGATGTTAACAGCTAAATTGGATTAAATTATACTCTAAACAGATTCATTCTACTAGATTGACTTGTCAGAGTTAATTTCATTTTGCAATGTAGAATTATATCTCAGTGAAGTATTTCTACAAAGAATGAATGAAATGAAACTTCATTCTTTGTTTTAAACATAGATTGGAGTATACAAAAAACATTCAAATAAAATATATTACATAATGCAAATATATTTTATGTAGCTGTGACTAATGCTTTAAGACAGTATTTTTAAAAGCCAGACTACTTGTGCTTATGTAGTATATATTTGGCACTGTCAGAGAAAGCCTGTCACAATAAAGTAGTTATTTTTCTGTAAGTTGTCTGATAACTGGCCCATGTTTCTTCATATAGCTCTCATGTAAATATTAGAAAAATGTAAGAAAATCTCATTATGATCACAATATGGTCCTGGATGTTTTTTAAAGCCAACAATTCTTACAGCTAACTTAATTCTCTTGCTCTGGGAAGGACTCCTCCCTTTGTTTTGGGAGCCCTACAAGTTGTTTCTGAAATTCCAATGTAGTCACCAGTGTTATAATAGAAATCCCATGGAAGAAGACTTACAGGAATGTGTGCACTTTAGAAAAATCCGTGATTTTATTTAAGACTTTTTTTGTAGCTCTGTTTAGTGGACCTGTATAAAACTTCAGTCTCACAATAAGGAAATATTTTTCTTCCCAACTTGTCAAAATATGGTCACTTTTTAAATTTCAGTATGAGCGTATTCATATTCTTCTCCATGCTACTGCTCACGACACATCTGCAAAGCAATCTCTTTAATTTTCATATCATTCTTTAAAATTGTTCCCTGAGTTGCTTACTAATAAGCAAGCTAACATCAAACAAAAACCACTGGCAATCATACTGATCACCAACTTTACCAATGTTATCTCATTTTCTTAAAAACTTTTGGCTCCTTATGTACATCTATTTCACCTTCTACTTTATTCTTCAACCTTTGGTGGCATTATTTTTAAATGAATAGTACTCTGAGCCGCTACAGTCAAGATCCAATGTATCTCCTTTTGTAACACCACGTAGACTTGTTACTTTTAAAACTAGAGCTGGTATTTCAATCAAGACTAATATGCCTACATGAAATTCACTTATTTGTGAGACAGGTATTTACCTTTCTTTTATATTTATTGACAACATAGTCAACTACCAATAGAAATAAGTGAGCAGTTCACCTCTAAAAAGTCATAAAGTTTAGTAAACTATTCTAGACTTAGACTTACTGTTATAACTGTACTGTTTTTTGAGATGTTTCAGAGCACTCAAGTTACATGGTCAAAGCTGTAGGTATGGTACCTCTCCTATGATTTTCCAGACCTACACTTCAGGCCATCTGAAATTACTTTGGAGATCTTAGTTTAAGCCATAGTCTGAAACTGAATTCCACTTTTGCCATGTAAATTGTAATCTAGAGTATATGGATGTCTTTTGTCATTAACAGAGAGCCACAGTAGCTCTAACAAATGATTTGGAAAATTTGTGTGAGTGATATGACCTACCTAATGCTCATGAAAAATTAGCTCATTCCAAATGCATATCTACATTTCTTCTTTTCTATAGACTCTTTTACTGGGTTATACAGAATTCCATAACCTGGCTACTTTTCAATTACTAAAAACATTCAATTCCAGAGATTAATGCCTGATCCAGGCCAAGTGGAAAGGCAAGGCATATACCTACATTACTCAAAACTTCTTCTCTCTAAAACACTGTCAGAGCTCCACAGAATCAAGTCTATACCTATATTTGACTCTTTTATATTACTTGTTCTTTTACACTCAATGCTTTAGAGGCTGAGATCAGATTATGATTTCATAATAAAGACTGTGGAGAATTGGGAACTCTGAGTTCCTGAAGCTGAGACATTAATAGGTTAGAGCAGGTAGTACTGTGGATACTCTTGCTGTTCCTCTGACTATCCTAGTTAAACTTCTGGCCTCATATACTCCAGCGTTCATAAATGACACCAGCTGGATAGTTGCCTGTATCCTTCTTTCCAGAAGGGAACACTTTCTGAAAGACTATTAAAGAAGACTTACTCTGATCCAGCTGGTGGTTAAAGTGGTGCTGATCTAGTAATTACTCTTTTAAAACACTCTTGCTGTAAGACTGTAGTCTAAATTTAGCATAGTGAATGTTTTGTTCAAAGGCCATGCTAGTCAACAATTTCCAGAGCTGGAAAATATTATAAAGATAGTTGGGAACAGCAGGCTGCCTGTTTTTTTCCAAGAGCGTTAGGAATTACCAGCACTGAAATGAGACACAGACTCCTGGTTAGCCTGGAAATGAAATAAGAACCACCTAGTCTCCAAGATGGATCTTGAATTAATTCTGGCTTCTGGTTGGAAACATATTTCATTTCCCTTTAATTCTGATGCTCTTGAAAGGTTTGTTGATTACAACTGGGAGCAATGTGACAGAAGAATGCCAACTTTGTGTTGCTTGTTTCCTGAGGACAAGAAAACTCACTCCCTGATGAAGGCCTCATAAGTAAAGAACTGTAGATTTGGTTGGAGAGAAAGGTAGAAGAAGAGTAGGAGAAAGAGGGAGGTTATCAGAAAGTGGAAGCTGAAAACAGAAAGCTGTAGGTGGAATAGATAGTTGCTGGGATGTAGCTGCTGTTGGTCTTGTGTCCTGCGGCACTGAGTACATTCCACAGAAAGGAGTGTGTCTGAGAAGTCAATTTTACAGCAGAGATAGGGCAATCTTAGAGATGGGCTTGAGCATAGTTAAGGCAGTTTAAAAAAAAAGTTTCAGTGTTAACATATTTGAGAGCTTGGCTACACTATTACGGTCCTCTTCATTTGCAATCCAAAAGGCTTGCATAGGTATAATAGCTGTTTTGTCTTCACTTTGTAACTTAAACTGAAGTGCTTTTGTTTTTGTTGATAATTAGTGTTCTTTAGAAATGAAATTGGAGATATTACAGTGAAAGCTTATCAAATCCATCTCTGTGTAAGTTATTATGGTCACCTCTCACAGATGTTTTAAGTAAATCTTAATATTTGTATAATTGCATACAAATGTATTTAATGAATAAAAAACTTAGAGGTTTTCAGAATATATCTTTTCTTCAAAACAAAATAACAAGTAAGTATGCAAATAAACAAAAACAACCAAAACCTTTTATGTGAAGTGCTTCATTTTAGTTTATTCTCATATTGACTTGAGTAAAGGAGAATATTTTATTTTAGGAACATTGCTTAATAATAAATTTGTGTTCAAGTGTTATGTTAAAGAGTTAATACTTTAATGCTACAGGTCCAGTTGTGTTTGAAGGACTTGTATGACCGGCCTTAGCGAATTTGTCCACAGCCAGTGGACAAATCATCCACACTCTTACAATCATGGTTTCACCCACAGTGTAGAGCAGTTTCATCTAGCCACATCTGAATGGACTTGTACAACCATTCTTACAGAGTTTGGTAAAAAGCTGCTACTTCAAGGTGAGTATTATACAGTTTATCAGTTCCATAGTACAGCAAGTTCCCACTCCTGTGATCTTATCACAGAATCTGGGCATGGAGTCTTATACCTCACTTCATCCTCTGTGCTGTGTCTCTTAGAGTCAGCATACCAAGCTCACCTGGTATGGTAACAATCTAAGGTTTGCAGGTCTTATGTTGTTAGAGAACTGTCATGGAATGAATTGTTTTCATATTCCCTGCAACCCACCATGGATCCCATCCACACTTTTCTTCTTTTAAGAGGGGAATACCCCAATATGTTATTCCCAATAACTAGGTCATATAATCCACCCTGTATCTACAGTCATTCAAGCTTGTCAATATTTAGAAGGAATTGTGAAGATCATATGCAGTCTTGCTATGAGAGTTAGAACTCAAAGGACTCTTGGGCTGCTCACTATTTATGGGGTAAAATGATTGGCTCAAGTTATAATATTTAATAGGACAGGGTTATCAGCATCAGTCCAGAGCAAAGCCTTGGATATAATGGCTAGGCTGAAGGAGTTTGGGGGCAGGAGGGAGCACACCATCACATCATGATACCACTGGAATAGTTCCTTAATTTCCTTTGGCATCTGAGGGACCTAAGCAAGTGATTCATATTATACAGATGCTTAAGTGTGTCCATGAATAGGACTTTGACACAGTGACCCAGCCCCAAAAGTGTATTATATGTAGCCTGTATAATATGTCACTAAACCAGAAATAAAATGGATGCTTGTGCCAAAAAACATTTCATGATATGTAACTTGCAGAATAGTACATTGTAGGTTTACTACTATAATTCATTTTTATCACTGCAGTTCAACTGATTTCCTGAGAGAAAATGTAAACAGGGTAGAAGAATCAGCACCCATGTACCTAAAGAGATTTATTATCAAATAAGTGTAATAGCTATCCTTTAGTAATTTGATAGACACCAACCAGTTAAAACAGAGGCCATGTTATTCCCTGGGCTCTCAAACAGTAGATAAATAAAAGGATTCCTAAGATATGGTTTGAAACTTTGTCAACATTCATCAGGGAATTCTCAAATGTTAATGAAAGGCAGAAACACTCTACTGCAGAAGAATAAATTAGTTCAGCAGCTCTGCAGTTCACTCAGTTCATTAGTTGAGAAATACCTTCCCATGTGATATAAATTGTTTTCTTATTTTATGGATTTATTTCATAGATGCTTGCATTTTAATAATTAAGAACATTATTCCTTTGCCTAGCTGAAATACAACTTGTTTTCATATTCAGCCCAGAATTCAAACTAGTAAGATAAGTCCAGGAGCACATGGCACATGTTCAAGAAAAAACTCCAAATAAATCATTGTTGCAAGTAAATCCATTGCAGAGCCTATAATTTGGGAGGAATTAAAGGATCAAAAGAGATAGGATGTTTCTGCTTAAATTCCAGGGCTTAGTTTAGGGTCTGAAAGCAACAAAAATTGCTTCTAGATGGTATTAGGAAAGTCACGGCTTCTATCTACATTGTCTTAGGGATATAACATTTGAACCCTTTGTATTGAACAGGTTTGAAGCTAAAAGAGTAGAATGGAAATAAAGGCAGACATTTGGAGCTGGAGAAATGATGATAGGTTGGTTAAGACATGCAGGTTAATTCCACAAGGTGAAGCTGATTCAGTATAAAGGCAAGAGATGAAAGCGCTCAGAGCATGGGAGAACTTTAATTGATGAATGAAAAAGCAGGAGGGTGACTTGTGAACATAAGGATGCCACCTGGAAGCTGGTTGCCATATGAGAGAATGGCACATGGAGCAGATATTGCACAGTAAGAAATGTCTGATAATCTGCTCTGAGATTATGGGAATAACACTTCAAAAAGTGGTTCACAAATATTTCCAGAGATGGTATGTGGGTGTGTGTCAGAATTGGTCATGGAGAAAGGAACTGAGATCAGCCCCAGCCCTGAGATGAGTAGGCAAGGCAGTGGAAATGGGGTATTTCTGTTTTAGATGCCTAGTTCCCAAGAAGCTATACAAATGCTGCAATGTATAGCTATGGCAACACATACACTCAGAAACAAGAAACATTCCAACTGAGAGTTTCTAATTTTAAGTGTTGAAGAAGACTTAAACAACAGAGTTTAAATTAGTCTGTTTAAATTGGTTTCCATGGATTGTGAATTGAATCTCAGTTTTGGTGCAATGACTGAATTATAATCTAACTGACGATAGAGGCACATGATTATTTCCCATAGTGCTGCCAAATAGCTCAGATAGCTTTACCTGTTGCTACACTTTCTATAGGTCATAGCATACATTTGATTGAATTTGCCTGATACTTGAAATAATTAATTTTATTAGTGGAAATGAATGAAAAAGTAGGAGTTTTGTCCATGTTATGTTTTCAAATGGGCCTAAAGGTAAACTTTCTAAGCTGCCTTATCCTTATTGAAGTTATCCCAAATACTCACAAATTAGGGAAGTGAGTTTGATCCCCACTTTTTTGAGTCTAGTTCCCAAGCTTTGGCTTTGTTCATCATTTCCTTCTCTTAGAGGATTTACTCAAGAGAAGACTACTTCAAATTCCTGGGTTGGTACAACTATAAGATCACCACCCACACTTCTTTTCACTGAATCTTCTTTTTAAAACCCACAAAAAAATACACAAAATTCCACATATTCATTTAATTGAGCCTAAAGTACAATGTATTAAAATATTCCCCACAAAAGCCTCATTGAGTAGAACTTTTTATGTCAACTAAGCATGTCCAAATCTATAGTTCACATATTCTGTTTTTTTCCCAAAGTTCCCAATGGAAAATATTTTGAAAGAATGCAAGAGTCCTCTAAGAAACACCAAAACCTCCCTGGTTTTATTGCATTTATAATTTATATGGGTGTCTAACACATCACTTATGTATTGTGTAATGAAAAAAAACCCAACACTTTTAATTCTACAAGTTCTTTCAGCCACTAGCAGGATTTCTAACAGTTTGGTATTTTTTACCTTGGTGCAAATTATGTTGATTGTTATGTTTACTTTGGTGTGACATGAAGCAACAATCAGAATACTGCAATAGAAACAGGATTTGAATGTCTATGTTGTCTAATATTCAATGCAACATTTGAAAGGTTACTTAGAACAATATCTGAATGAAAATGCCTTTCACAAACAAAAAGGAACATAACATCTGTTTTTTCAGTGTACTTCCTTGCAAATACAGATCTGTTCGGTCAGGTTATCTGTGTTTGAAAGCAGGAAAAAATGAGGGAAGCTTCTTTCTCAATTATTTTGGATATATTTTGTCTCCTTTCAAGAGCCAGATTGAATATGAACTGTGAAATAAACAGTTGGAAATCCAAAGTGTAGGAAGTAAGAACAGAATGCATTACTTGACTAGGATACTTCTAAAGTAAGTTTCTTTTAGAAAATGGTACTTTGCATTTGATGTCAGTGTTCAGACAAGGACTGTGAACCGGGTGGTAAGAGACATCCTTCAACCCAATTCAGACTTCTCCAATCTGTCAGACACAGCTTCTCCATTTCACTGCATCACTGGGAGCCTTAAGCACACAGCACAATGTTCATATAGTTATCTATGGAAAAGGCTAAAAGGGTCCTAATTTGCTCAAAATACTTTCAAACCTCAAAGGAAAGGTTCAGTGATGTATCATCTTACAGACTAACCTCCTTTTTCTTCTTTTCTTTTCCTTAATGTATATAACTAGATGTACTTTCACCGTAATGAGCAGAAATGATCATTAAGACCATTGCTAATAATTTGCATTTATAGAACCATTTAGAAATATCTCTGTATCTTCACAACATCTATACTGGGGAGCATTAAAGTCCTATTCTTTCATCAGATTTATCAAAGCAATGTGTTTTGTTTTGTTTTGTTTTGTTTTTCTACAATGATTTCAAACCGTAAGTAGAACTCGGAGCAATAGTGAAGAATTTCCATTAATTTCTCTAGTTTGTTTTAGGTTCTTCAGAGTTTATAAACCTTTATATCTTTGCTAATAAGGGACTTTATGAAAGTTTTTGCACTTCTAAATTAAAAAGAAGCAAACAAACAAATAAATGCAATGGATTTCGATGAAAGAGATATGAGATGGAGTAGATTCAAGAAATTTATCATCTTCTGTCTAATCATGAAAATTGTGACCTAACTAGGTGAGATTTCAGGTTTTGGAGTCACTGACATCTCACATTGTGATTCAATTTTGTTTAGAAAGCTTTAAAAAGTAATAGTCTAATACAATGGTATCTGACATTATAATGAGCCATGGAAAAATTTTGTTTGAATTGCCAATTTGGATACAACATGGCACACTCTAAGTTGTCTTGGTTCCAGAATGAAGATCACTGTAGCCAGCATGGCTTAAAACTTACATAAGATAGCCTAGTGCACTGAGTAAATCCTCAAGGGACTGTTTTTAAAATGCCACAGCTGCTCCACCACTGACATCCAGAACTACGTCCAGAAAGTAATCATACATCTACATTTTTGCATAAGTACATATAGAAAGGAGGAGTGTTCCAGTCTGGATAGGGAAGCCAGCTTATGGAACTTCTTATGTGTTGTGGATAAACAGAGTATTTTAGGCTCCGAGATGTCCATTTGGAACTTCTTCAAGAATGCAAAAAACAAGCTTAAATGAAAAATTCAATATTCTGAAATAACTGAATATGTCTTAACATAAGAAGCAATAAGAGACAAAACATGTTCCTCCCTTACTGAAAACTAAACTGTTAGTCGGTCAAAATAATTCAAAATCAACAAAATCTCTCTCTCGCTCGCTTTTTTTTTTTTTTTTTTTTTTTCCTTCACTGTGATCTGATGTAGTATATTAGTCATGGGTAGTTTGGAAAGTGCATGTCTCTGACACTATGCTCATCATAAAATTTGTTCCTAATAAAGGCCCAGTAAAACCTCGGAAAGCAGATTCTTGCACATAACTGGAGCACAGAATGTACTGATATCTGAGCAGTGAGCTAACAAGTGATCCATTACAGAAATTACACTTAACTATTTGGAATAAAAAATGGTAATGCATCTTCAGGTACTGCCAGTTGTAGTGGCTTGAATATTCTGTTTCAAGTTCAGAATGTGACACGTTAGTGGGAAAAGTTGAAACTATTAACCACTATGAAGAATACATTATCTGAAATCCATATGTAAGCCATTTAACTATTGCATTGCCATTGCTTTACTTAAAGAGTGAGAAAATAACCTGATTTTGGCATGTTTTGATGGTCAAAATTTGTCAATAAGTTTTTATAGTTCCACGTTTTTACTCAGACTGTCATTTTAAAACATTAAGTATTGGTAACTTGGTCACACACAGCAGATTACTGCTTCCAAACATAGTCTCAAAGGTACGGATCTTTAACAAAAGGCTCAACCACAGCAAAATCAGTATTCAATATTCTGCACTATGAACTATGAATTAGTGTTCTGCAAGAAGATCAAACACGAAGGATATTCTTTAGATCTGCAGTTCTGCTCTGGATGTAGCGGTGCTGATACACTGTCTTGCTCTCCCTCAACAGGACAGGTAGAAAATAATATGGAAAAGTCCATAGGTTGAGATACGGACAGTGAAACAACTGACTAATTACTGTCATGGCCAAAAGACACTCAACTTAGAGAAGAGTAATTTAATTTATTTACAATTAGTATAAGTGTAGGATAGCGAGAAACAAAACTAAACATATACTATTCCTTCCTCCCAGGCTCAACTCCTTAATTCTATCTTCATTTATTCAACTTCACTCCATTTTCTGTCTTCTCTCCCTCCTCATGAGTGAATTAGAGTGGGATGAAGAATGGGTTCTCAGACTTGCTCAAAACATTTTGTCTCTGTTGCTTCCTTATATTGTTCCCCAACTTTAGCTTAGAGTCTTTCCCATGGAATAGTGCTTCACACTAGATCCTTTCCATAGTGTCCAGTACTTCAGGAATGGACTAGTGCAGTAGGTACACTTTTGGCAGAAGCAGAGCTTTCTCCTGCTTTTTCCTCCATGACCTGTAACTTGCTTCAGCCATACTCACCTGCTCCAGTGTGAACCATGAGCTTCAGGGGCCAATATCCCTGGCAGTACCTTTCTCAAAGGCTGCCAGATTATCCAATCTGAGTTGTCTAGAGTATCTCCTCTCCCTTTCTCATTAACTTTGTTTGCCTGCATGGTTGTTTCTCTCACATTTTTTTCTCATTCTTCTCTGTAACAGTTGTTACATAGTACTTTTTACCTTTTCTTAAATATATTATCACAGAGGCACCACATTTCACTCACTGGCTCAACTTTGGCAAAAAAAATGGATCTGTTTTGAAGCAGCTTGGAACTGGTCCTGTCCAACATGAGGGCAGCTCCTGATCTGCTCTCTCTGAGGCCAGCCCTGCAGTCCTCCCACTACCAAATTCTTTCCATGTAAATGCATTGCAGCGGTAAAAAGATGTACCTTGATCATCTGGGGAGAAATGACTGCAGACACCTTGAGCAGAGATTAAAGATTCTGTGATCTCATGATATAGTAGAATTCTACAGATACCACTCTAGACTCTCTTATGCAATGGTATTTCCACAAAAAAATCTGAGTTCCCCAGGACACCATTTACCTTCTCATATGGTCTCTAAAATCTTGTCAAGTAAGCAAATTTAATAGCTTAATGTTTCACTTTCCTCAGTGGTTTCTGAAAAAGCCATCTTTTCCTTTTACTTGGAAAATTTTGGTTGCTAGTGATGGATAGGGCTTGGATAACTGTTCAGTAAACTTAAACTTTGTCATTTAATACATGGACAAAACTATATATGAACCAATCTAATATTAAAAACAAACAAATAAACAAACAAAAAAAAAACAACCCTCTCTATGCTCAACTAAAATTGGAACAAACATATGGGAACTGAAGATACATTTCATGGCATAGCAGGCTTGCTATGTCAAATACCAGTTCAGTTAAAGAGCTGAAAGAGCTGAGAATTTTTGACATTTTTTTTTCTTCCCATCTACCATTTCATGCTTAAAAAAAAAAAAAAAAAGAAGAAAAAAAAAAGAAAAAAAAAGAAAAAAAAAACAAAAACACAACAGATGTTGTAAAACTACACAGAAAGAAATTACAATACATATGAATTTGTAGCAGTTTCTTTTACTTTATGCAAGTAGAAGACACAACATTTATGTAGTATGATAACCAGATGTAGTTCTTTACCAGCTAAGTATGCTTTTAATGATACTGTAGCATAGAAAAGGGCATAAGCAATCGGGCTTCAGCAAAATAAAGATTATTCATGAGAAACATCTGGCTGAACAGTAGGTTTATGGATGATATTAGAACAATTAAAACAGAAGTCACATTCTCTCTTACAAATAGAGAGAGTGATTTTGAACGATGCTGAGTTGTAGCTTTTGGACTAAATTCTAAGGAAAAGAAGCATACTTTAGATCTATCTTTCTGTTGGTGTTGACCCATTCAGGGAAACTATTATATCAGCCTTCTTAATCACAACAGAGACAAGCGCCACATTATCCTTCATTTCTCTCTCTGTCTTACTCTTTCATTGCTTTGAAGGCTTAATTCATATTTTTGTGTATGAGATCCACCACCGCTGCCAGTCTATGATCATGACTATGTCTGCATTCTTTTTGATGGGTAACTTGTCATTTGTTATCTACAAAATTTCACTGTCATTCATTTTATAATAATAATGTAGCATATTCTTGTCTTTCTCTTTTTTTACTTTTATATCTTAGAAATCATTATAACTTAAGTGCATTTAGAGGTGCACTACTTTTTAGTAATTCTAGTCCTCTAGTGTCTGATTTAACAAATGTTAGTGTATTGTTTTGCTATTTTTTCTATATTATTCATATAAAACATACAAATAGGGAGGATAATATATATTAAGCAGAAATTCAATTTATAAGGGACTAATGCATAGCTTTCCTGAATAGTTATCAGACAAGTTTCCCTTCTACTGTATCAACTTCTATGACCTAAATCAGTACAGTGCTGTACAAACTCACACAAAAAGTCAATTTTTGACTTAGAATTTAAAAGGTGAGATGAAAGAAAAGTGCTTTCAAAAACTAAAATATTGTTTGTAGGACTCAAGTCTGGTTTTGGACATCAACGTTTCTCATCTTAATATAAAAAACATTTTTTACTGTGAAAACAGTCAATCACTGTAATGACTTCCCCAGGGACGATATGGAGATCCTGTCACTGGATTTTTTTAAGATGTAACTGGACAGTGTACTAGGTAATCTCATTTGGGCACCCATTTCCATCGGAAATTTAACCAGATGACCTTGTGGGGCTCTTTCCAAATAGGACTATTCTATCATTATATGAATTTAGGAGTCCATGTAGTAGATTTCTCCAGATGAGTAACAGACATTGTTTAAAGCTCTTGTAATATTTAATGGAGACATAGGGCATGATATAGTCACACTAGATGTCAGGTGACATTTAAGTTTATGTTGAGTCTCTTGCCTCCATCTGCCAATAAACAAAGATGTCTGTTGTAAATACTTTACTGAGCATTCTCAGCTCTCCTAGAGCATTTCAACTGTGTCAGAAATGTAAATTTGGATAAGTTAATTGAATCTTGTAGATGCTAGAGATCACAGCTGATCAAATGCCAGTTGTGATTCAGCTCCTTATCATAGGAAGACAACAGCATTTGAAATATTCTGCAGTATATCACCTGGGCTCCAGCTATCACTGTGTATGGGCATGTATCTATCCTTTGTGTAAGCTAGTTCCATGCAGTTCTCTCTGATATTCCAGAATGTCTTAGATGGGATTAAATGCCTATAATCACATAAAAGACTCATGCCACAGATGTCTGTTCTTAAAAGCTGAATAGCTCTCTAGGTATTGCCAACTGTATTTCTGAAATCTTTTGATAATTATCACAGAATCACAGAATGGCCCAGGTTGGAAGGGAGCTCAAGGATCATGAATCTACAATCCCCTCCCCCCAAAGGTAGGGCCACCAACCTCCTCATTTAATGCTAGACCAGGCTGCCCAGGGCCCCATCCAATCTGACATTGAACACTTCCAGGGACGGGGCATCCACAGCCTCTATGGGCAGCCTGTTCCAGCACCTCACCACTCTCTCTGTAAAGAACTTCCCCCCGACGTCCAACCTAAATCTCCCCTCCCTCAACTTAAAACCATTTCCCCTCGTCCTGCAGTTATCAACCCTTTCAAAGAGTTGGTTCCTCTCCTGTTTGTAGGCTCCCTTTCGGTACTGAAAGGCTGCAATGAGGTCACCCCACAGCCTTCTTTTCTCCAGGCTGAACAAGCCCAGCTCCCTCAGCCTGTCGTCATAGGGGAGGTGCTCCATTCCCCTGATCATCTTCATGGCCCTCCTCTGGACACTCTCCAACAGCTCCCTGTCTTTTTTGTAATGGGGGCTCCAGACCTGGATGCAGTATTCCAGATGGGGCCTCACAAGAGCAGAGTAGAGGGGAACAATCACCTCTCTGTCCCTGCTGGCCACCCCTCTTCTGATGGAGCCCAGAATACCATTTTCTTTCCAAGCTGTGAGAGCACACTGCTGGCTCATGTTAAGTTTTTCATCCATTAGGACCCCCAGGTCCTTCTCCACAGGGCTGCTCACAAGGACTTCTTCCAGTCTGTATGGATGCCTGGAATTCCTCCATCCCAAGTGCAAAACCTTGCACTTTGCTGTGTTGAACCTCATCAGGTTCACCCAGGCCCGATTTTCAATACTGTTGAGGTCCCTCTGAATGGCATCCCTTCCTTCCACTGTGTCAACCACACTACTCAGCTTGGTGTCATCAGCAAACTTGCTGAGGATGCACTCGATTCCGTTGTCACTGTCATTAATAAAGATGTTAAAGAGCACTGGTCCCAAGACAGACACCTAGGGGACACTGCTCACTACCAGCCATTGCCTGGACATAGAACCATGGATGACCACCCTCTGTCTGTGGCCTTTCAACCAATTTCTTATCCATCAGGTGGTCCACCCATCAAATTCACATCCCGCCAATTTGAAGATAACGATGATAACCATGTCAAAGGCCTTGCTCAAGTCCAGGTAAATGACATCGGTCGCCTTCCCTTTGTCCACCAAGGCCATCACTCCATCACAGAAGGCCACCCGATTCATTAGGTATGAACTTTCCCTGGTAAAGCCATGCTGGCTGTCTTGGATCACATGCTCGTTCCTCATGTAATCAAGCAAGTCATCCAGGAAGATCTGTTCCATAATTATGAGAGCTTAGACATTGACTGAATAGTTAAATGCCTGCTTACATACTTCTAAGTTTAGGCACATTTTAGACAGTGTAAATCTACACTGTTATTTACTTTTATCTATGCTGGTCTTTTGATTGTTTTAAATAACCCTGCTATTTAGACAGTCTTACCATCTGCTCAACATCCACTGAGACAGAATCATAGAATCATAGAATCACCAAGGTTGGAAAAGACCTACAAGATCATCCAGTCCACCTATCACCAGCAGTTCTCTCTAAACCATGTCCTTCAACACAACATCTAAGCATTCCTTGTACACCTCCAGGGTCAGTGACTCAACCACCTCCCTGGGATACACAGATTAAGGAAAACAGAGCTGAAACTGTATTCATATACGTTAGCAGCAGACAATGGTAGCTGGTACACTCAATTTTAACAACCTAGAGACCAGTAGACCCCTGGTTTTGGCTTTGTCCTTGACAGTCAGAAGCATTCCTTAGCATGCATAGTCCAAAAGTATTATATTTTGCTGCTTAATGACACTTTGTTTGACAGTGTTTCCAAATGAAAATCTGTGTAACCCACCTGATTGGAAGCTGGTCTTAATTTTGATGGAAGTAATAGCAGGTGTGGAGAGACCCCTTTGGCAATGAAATGAGCCAGCATAATTTTTGCATTAATACAACATGTGTTCTTAGTTTCATTTGCATGAAACTTTTCCATTCATGTGCATTTATCCAATTTAACAGAAACATTAACATTATGTAAAATCACACAATACAGCTTTTGGAAAACAAAGTGGGCATTTGGGAAACAACTGTTCACATTGTGGCAGAGGTTTTTTTTTTTTTTTTTTTTTTAATACTTAGACAACTTAGTAAAGCAGATGAAGAATCTGGTTCTTTTAACAAAGCAAGATTTATTCCTCACTGTTTGATTTTTACAGATGCATAAAGTGCTTATAAGGGTGAAGATTCTTTCCTTACTCCACTCCAAGTGCCCTGAGCCCAGCTTTTACTCAGCAAGGCCATAGAAACCTTGGGAAAAAAAATGACAGAATTTGGACAGGATTTTTTTCTCGTTCCTCTGTTTGTTTTGTTTAGGAAATAAAAGCTCATCTTCAAGCAGTATAGGCATGGCATGTTTACTTTCTGCCTAACACTGGGCTTTCTGGGAATCTTTGATGTGATTTGAGTTTACTGTATACCTCTTTCCATCCACATTGTAGTAGGGCTTGATATTTATAGATGTATATATCTTCCTTGAAACACGAAAAGTAAGAAATATATGTATATATATATATCCAAATTCTTCAGAGTAAAATAAACCCAAACATGGAGGAACTGTGTTAGAATTTGATGGTAAAAATGGAAGCTAAATGAATGGGATCACACAGTAGGCTTGAATCATGTTTATTTGAATTTTTCAGTGCTAAGGTGTTTGGGAAAATTTCTGTTTAAGTAAGCCTGTTGTAACCTGGAAGAAATTATAGTTGTAACAGTCTGTGAAAGTCTGAACAAGCTAATTATGTTTAGGTATGCCTGGGCTGAGGTGTTACTCTAATTTAAGACAACATCTTGTGACTTAGAGGTGCAATAGTCACAAACCATAAGGAAACATTGGAGCAACTATTAAGTCTTGTAGCAGGAAGAACTGTGTGTGGTCCTTCATTCTATATGGGCTCTCAGTAAAATGCAGAAATCACAGGAAAATAGAGATGATTAGTGAGTAATCACAGCTCAGCACAGTGAATGGCAGCTCACATTTCTGGGTCAGCTGTAACTTATATATGCTCTCAGTGCAGTTCAGAACTGGTGTCAAAACCCTGGAAATTGCAGATTTTGGATGGATCATTAATATGGTGTTTGGGAAGCATCTGATTTCCCACACAGTTGTCTTCCCAAGAAACTGTGGAAGGAGAAGACTTGAAATGTTTTGGGAATAACTTTTGGGGAAGAACAGCTTCTTATTATGTATTAACATTTCTATTTTAATGTCATCCACTTCTAAGTTCTCCTTTGACATATGGTGTGTTTGTCTCCTTTATGCTGTCACTGCAGGTCTGAGGCTCACTCATTCAATATCTAGAGAGTTTGCTATAATTTTACCCAAATATTCCTAGTGGATATAGTTGTTTTTTATTAATAACCTCAAGAAACTTAACCAGGCCTATATCACTGCCTGGCTGAAAGATTATCCTTTTAAATCTACAATCTAACTGCCCACTGTATTTCAGTGGAAAGTAATTGCACCACCGGTGACTAAAGAGGTCTCAATCATCAGCTTCTTTAAAATCATCAATCTTTAGTGAGCTACAATCATTAATCCCAGATCAGTATGTGACTAATTGTCTCAGCAAAATCACTATTGTGTTTTTGGAAGCTAGGTTCATAATGTTGCAGATCTGAGATGGGAAACTGGAGTTCACATTTCTGTTTAGAGTGGCACATTCTCATTTTTGATTAACGTGTTCTGCATACCTTAAACTCAACAACTATCTTACTTAACCTAGCAAGATTAAAACAAAGCAAAGCAATAAAACCCCCAAACACTCTTGTGAAATACGGAAAGATTAGAAACAAGCCAGCATGCTATTTGAATCTGTCATATCCTCTTGACTATTCTGCATTCCTTTGTTATTTCAACAATTTATGAGTATGACATTTTTTTTCTTCAGTGCTCTGTTGTGGGGATGTTACAAATTAGACCTATAGAGAAATACATGAAAATCTGTGGGCAGTATGATAATGCAGATGGGAAATTTTCTTTATTCAGAGCAAAAGGAGGAGCTGTCTTCATTACAGTTGTCAGTGGCTTCACTATCCTACCCAAATTCTAGATCATGGTCTGTAGTAAAGTATGCTGTGCTGACAACCAGCAGGAGTGACATGAATAGGGTTCTCCTACTTCCATTTGTTTTATTTTTTTAGCCCAAACATGGTATAGTCTCTGTCTGAGGTTCAACTGAAACACAATAACTACACTCACACATAGAGTTAAGCATGAGCTTTTCCCTTTTTAAGAACAAGAAAAGGATAAAGAAGAGAAGTTCATATCTATGGAGGATTAACTCTGAGCACATACCCTTCCCTCTCTAACACTCAAATTTGCTTTTCGGTTTGCTTTCTCATTTGAACATTCTCTTGCAAGTGTGGGGAGATGCTGCTCTGATGATTGAATGCAGATTTCAGTGGCTTACTCTATTAACAGTGTTTCTGTTTCTGCCAAATGTTGTTGGCACTTTGGGATGTTGTGTACTAAGAGCTGGCACATCTTCCTGCATTTGTTCTGGCACTTTCCAGCCCCTGCACTGCAGAAGCAGACCCCAGAAGAGTAACCCAGTATATCACCCGAGGGACTGAAATGCCAACCAACTGAAGCCTGACTTCAGTAACATAACCAGAATACTTAAGCTGTCCTGGAAAATGAAAATTGGAGGAATAGAATATATTTTTACAAAAGATTCTATTAAAGCATTGCTTCTCCCAGGGCAGAGAAAGAATCATGCTTTAATCTCCGTTTTCTTTAATAACATGAACACAACTGACAGCAGTTCTCATATTGGCATTCACTATTTTCTTGCTAGTGACAGCTACCAGAGCACTCTGCATCCATTCCCACCCATCTTAATGAGGTAAACTGTGACCTTCCCTCAACAAAAAGCCTGAGCAGTTTCTACAAACACAAATAGCCCTATAAGAAATACATCTCTGTGTCCTACTCAAGAGAGCAGGAGTGATCTGTACTCATCAAATATGAAATAAGAGCACAGAGAGGCCTGGAGGCAGAAGCTCAAGACTAAAGCTGAAAATGTAACTACTTCGTGACCAAAAGCAACAGTTTATGCAAAATATCATAATGGAGAAACTGCTGGAAGCCTAATGCAGCACTAGGGCGTGAACAGAAGCCAAAGTTTCAAATGTGAGATCAAAGTTTCAGATGTCTGCACTGTGATTGGCAGTGTGTCATGTGGAGACCTCCAAACTGCAAGTGGTTTAATCATGGTTGGGTGACATAACCTACAGACAGTTCCCTGTCATAGGAAGCAGGCAGTTCGATGACTGCAAGTAGCTTCTCTGAGCCAGCTCAGCCTCACTCCAGCAGAGACCAAACATGTTCCAGCTCTGCTTCCACACTGAGAATAGGCACAAAGAAAAATTGCCATTAAGTCAATTTACTGCCTTACCTCTAATATGGAAAATATGGTTCTTGCTTAAAACAAGACCTGTAATTGTGAGTAACTGATTTATTTCTTCACTGTTAAAACTAACCTTTGACTTAAAAAAAGAATCATTTTTTCTTAGATCACTCTCATTTTTTTGGCTTCATCTCAAATGAAATTATTTTGGGGGGATAATTGTTTATTTTCACTTATGCAAAAACATGAAACATCTTATTAAATCTTATCCATCTAAAACAAATATCAACATTAAATGTATTTTTAAAAATTAATATAACAGTCAAATTTCAATTTATTTTATTTAATTTTATTTTTTCTATAGAAAATCATTTAGTTCTTCAGAAAGGACAGGTGATATTTTCTTCCTTGCTTCTTGCTGACATTTTGACACTCTTCCCTGCACTCCTGAATATCACAGAATAATGCTTCAGGAATTACAGTGGATTTGTTTACACTAAGTAATGCATTCTTCAGCAAGGAAGCAATAGTGTCTCTGGTACTAATGGCAAACACAAGAGCTTAAGCAAATTCCCAAACAAACAGCTGCAGTGCCTACTGTGTTCAGCTGTGCTTCCCATGACTATTTTAAAGATCATTTACAAATTTAATGTAACAGCAAACTGTTACAATCTGAATGCAATCTAGAGGTACCATGACTAAAGTAATGCTTTTCCACAGTTTAGAAGTGCTATTAATGATAAGAATTTGCAGACCTAAAAATATTATGATATGCCTAACTTGTCTTTAAATTGACTCCAAATATGCATCAATAATAACCCTTTTATCTGTTCTCTGCTACCTTGCTGAATTAATCCTGGCAGCTTCATTGCTATGATAAATCATGGATTAATTAGTTGGAGTCTTGAATCTATGTTTAGGTGTCATGACTGCACGTAAATATATTTTACTGCCACCTCAACACCCTTTCAGAAAAGCAGCCTCCCAATTTCCTGCAGAAACTACCTACCAAAGTAAAGGCAGCAGCCACAATCTGAGGAATCACTAAACAATTTATCATGAAGCCTTATTTTCTTCTTTATTTACTTGGTAGCCAGGAAGAAACACACCTGTTTTCATGCTATAGATTCTTCCTTGATTGCAATCTCAGTGACTAGATTGCACGTGAGTGCTCTGGAGGATCATGCTGTTCCTGCTGCTCATCGTTTCTCTATTAAAAAAGTTAAAATCTGTGTTTCAACCGGTTTAATTTATAACCGAAATCGTCTCTCAGAGATGTGAAACTTTTTGTTACTACTCCAGGAACTGTATAAATTGTCATACAAAGGTTTTGTTTGGTTGTTATTTATTTATTTATTTATCTATCTAACCTCTTCATTTTTGTGAGTTCTCTTAGAACATCCATTTAAGTTCCTCCTTCCACCTGCAATATTATTCCCTTTCGCTCCATTGAGATATGTTAGAATTAATGTAGCCCAAAGAAGTCCTCCCTAACAATTTATTATATTTAGACTTGAATAATAAAGAATTTTATGCAAATCTGCAGATAATCTACAGTATAATTAGGACAAAAGCTCTCTGTTATTCAAAAAGTCATTCAGACAGGAACACAGCCACCTCCTTTCCACTTCACTATCACTCTGAGAAGCGTGCCGTGAGACCTGTCCGAAAGCCAAATCCCATGGACTTAGTTTTACTGGTGTAAAAGTGGTATAAGAGAAAAATCAAACCAAGAATTTTCACTTTTTCTAACTGTTAAGTGCCTTTGCTTAATTATATTTTTTGCTGTTGATACTGAAAAATGTCATTTCTCTAACCTTTTCTTTTTTTCCCTTTCCTGTTCAAATAATGAAAATGGGAGAGTAAGATTCATGGCAACATTACAGAAATGAAAGCATTTTAGCACTGCCTTCTTTTTCCCATTCCTGAGCACCGTATTTCCCAATCTTGATCACCAGGCTACACTAGCTTGTTTGTATATGTGCTAAATAATTTATGAAAATGAAATTAACACACAATCTCTCTTTTTTTTTTTTTCTCTCTCTCTCTCTCTTTTTTTTTTTTTTTTTTTTTTTTAAGCAAAGAAAAATGGAAACACTTTTAATTTACTTTTAAAAATATTTCATTTGATAGATCTCTTACTCACAAGGACTATTTCTACCTCTGCTGCTGAAAATATTTTGTGGGAGTAGCAAATATGTTTAAATTCAATTCATTGAAACACAAGCACCAATTTCCTTCTCTTCAGGTCAGTGATCCTGTATGCTTTCCACTTCAAAACTTGCCTACTGAATTACTTAAAAAAAACACAGTCCTACATTAAAGGCTATTCTGTGTAAGGCAGTGTAAAATCTGAGACTTTAAATTAAAATTTTTGGCACTTTAGCTTTTTTGTTTTGCACTTTCAAGAGAATCACACAAATGCCACTTTCTTTCTGAGGTAGGAAACATTATTTTTTATTGTGAGATGATAACATAACTCCATATACAGTGCATCAAAGGGAATTTTTGATAAATTTGTGCAAGACATCTTATTTGGGTCATTGGTAGTAGAATGTTCTTATGCCTATCTTTAATGGTTTCTTGAAGTCTTCTGTAACAGAGTTACATTTTTAACAGTTTTTTTTTTTCCTCTTTTCTTCTTGTAAATCCATCCTCATGCTGTGTACACTACCCAGTATTCTTCTGTCAATTTGACATTCTTTGCTGATGTACAAACAGGTTGAATAAACTATAGCAATGGTATGCAGACTAATGTGTTCTTTTGTTTATAGCAATCACATAAATCTGTGTGTATTGATATTGGTGCAGAGGCCTGTGATGGTTTTGAAAGGGAGAATTTGAGCCAGATATCAATCTCTTATGATCCTGAAATAATGCCATGGGATCTTTAACTTCCACTTGAACAAGCACTAAAGGCTGAGAGATGGAAACTTGGATTAACTTCTTATCCTAGTGACACCTCTTGCAATGTTTTTGACCCTTACTTTAAAGCTGTCACCGGTTGCCTTGATTTATGGAAACACTATCCTTTTAAATCCTCCTCGCTCTTATCTCTGCAGGCAGTTTCCTGATTTGCTTTTCTTTCTCTTAGATCATCCATATTTTTCCTTGACAGGGGCTGTGAGGACAGCCACGCTTTCGGTGGTACTCAGAAAGAAAAACGACTCTATTTCCCAGTAGAGCAGACAATATTGTGGACATTTCTGAGTAGCCTTGCTCAGAAGACTCTGAATTTTTCTGTTTCAGGTGACAGAGAGCAAAATAACAATAAACTAGGACGACCACTATCAACAAAAACAACTGCAGAAAAAGAAAGCACTATAAACTCCATTTCATCTTACTCTTGTTTTACAAGCTATGTTCCCAGAAAAATCAGAATTCTACGATAGTATTAGGATACTATTTCTATCATTCCAAAGAACTTTCATTAGCAATGTAGATCCTGTTCTGCTAGTACTGTTTTACCACCAAAAATAAAAGCTTGTTCCAACCATTGATTTTATGTCTATACTAGTAAATTGTATAAAAGTCCATGACCAGGGAACAAGTTGGAGCACTACCCTACCAATATACATGGTCTTTAGAAGGCTCCCTGCCTTGTGTCATTAAGCATTGTTCAGACAATACCTGGGCACGGTTCAGGAGACAGCACTTGTCTGGGTCTGTTTCCCATGATTAGTTTGGGTATTTTCATCCCAGTTTTCTTTGGAGAGAAGCTCGATTTAGTGTGTGGAGGCAGGCCATGCCGTGTCATTGGAGGTCAGGAGCACAGAACGCTCTTTGTCCATTGTTTCTAATACAGATTCAGTCAGACTGTCTGTAGCTGAAGCACAAGAAAACTGGCAACAGAGAAATGCAGTGGAGAATCAGCCCACTGATAAAACATAGAAAAAAATTAGGAGGCAGTGCATCACCTGGAGAAATGTTGACCATATTGATGTAGTCCTGACAATGCTTCAAAAGTGTTTTTCAACAGAGTGATAGTCAGGATGAAAGAAATAATGAAAGCTGGATGGAAGTACTGAGAAAAGGCAAAACGATGGGAATGTCAGTTCTTGCTTTTTAGATACAAATTCACATCAGTTTCAAGCATAGTGAAGAAACTCATATTGTTCATACAGTTTTTATCCGCTACCCATACTGATGGTTTTCACAGCTTCTGGTGGAGAATAATCACTCAAAGATTTCATATGGTTCTGTTACAACAAGAGAGTGATGAAGCGGGATAAGAACAGTGCATATTTCTCCTGCTCCACTGAGGGCTGATCTGCTTTATTCAAGCTTGATCTTTCCCAGACACTCATTCACACACTGTAAGTTGTTTAATACTCTCTGTTAGGTTCAATATAGCTGCAAACAGGGTTGGAGAAGTCTTAAGACAATATTAGAAAGATAATTTTGCAAGGATGACTACTGGAAAATTGTTTACCAGATAGAAGTATTACAGTAGAGACTAGCCTCTTGTTTAGGATGTGAGAAAATTTAGAAGTATAGTCATAAGAATTTGGAAATATTGGCAAACAGGTTATACTTAATGAACTTGTGACAAAAAAAAAAAAAAAAAAAAGTCCACAAAATGAATAAAAACAGACAGAAGTTTACAAATTACTAAATCAGAAATGTCACCTGAATTTGGACTAGTGGTTTCTACAGAACAATAATCTGAATGACAAAGACATTGAGGACATCCCTAAGATGTGCAAATGAAAAGTAAATATAACTCCATCAAAGTCATTTCCTTTCCAGTTTTACTATAGTAACATTCTTCTGTGAAAATCAAAATAAGATGACCTTAAATATTGTACATATAAAACACTTGACTCAAAAAATATGCAGAGTTTCATATGTTTTTTTTTCTGTTTTATTTATTTTTTTTTATGTTTGTTAACTTTAAAACATTAACTTAGAATAAATTTATCTTTCTTTTTCTTAATTCACTCTTTAGTGCAGAAATAATCTTTAATAAGAGGACCAGATCTCTTTGCAGATATTATCTCCCACTGCTCCAGCCAGACAATTTGAGTAATATCACAGTCAAACAGCATAGTTCAAGGAGGATCTGAGCACTCCAAACTGCCACTCATCAAAATTGAGCTTTAATACAATATATTATGGTCTACCCTAGAGATATTTTCCAAGAATAAAAGAATAATACACCGAGTTTTGTTTTATTTTTACCTCTGTCATGAGATTTTTGTGGTGAATTAAGGAAAGTGAAGTTGGATTTAAACATCTATAAATGTATACTGTAGGAATTTTATCCATTAAAAATGTGATTATGGTTTTCAGATTCTGCAAAGCTTCTGTACATGACATAGTAGCTCAGACTGTGGGATTTTTAAGAACACACAAAACATTTCAGCTCTAAAAGTCAGTGATTTTACTTGATATTCTTACTTTAGTTTGCTCTAGAAATAATGCCTCCTATTTATTTCCATGCAAGCTAGAACAGCTACAAAGGGTACAAAGCACTGTTTGATAGAGCAAATTTTCAGCTACAGAATGCTGCTTTTCAATACAGTCTCCACTATTAGCTGTGCATTTTCACCAGCAATGAACAAGACTTGAATGCTGTACTCATAAAAGTCTGTACCAGCAGAGGAGACTCACAGTAGCTGTCAGCACTGCTAGCATGCAATACCCAGAAATTCACTGTGCTCTGTTCACTGTTTGGTCTCCAGAAACGTTTGGCAAGCATCAGTGAATGTTAATCAGTGTCATTTTTTCAGCATAGAGGAATTCAGTAACGTACCTATGCTTCCACCACACCTCTATGTCAGACATTATTTTGTTAGACTGCCCTTCTGCTGCTCACAGCAACAAAAATGTAATGGAATCTTGGTGGGAAGGTTCAATCTCTACTGCCATCCACCATCATCTATTTCTGACATTGTGGGCCAATACAATAAAGTAGGAGGCAATACTTTCAATTCAACTTTTGTATTTATTGTGATTATCTTAAATTATATAAAATATGCAAACCTGAAATCTAATTTTTCCCAAAGTCAGTTACTGAAAAGTTATGGAAAAAAAGTATTTTTTTTTTCCCAGTGAAACTCAAGTTCTTAAGCTCTGTTCACACAATTGGATATGCAGAATCAGCAAAGATTTTAAAAATTCCCTTGAGTTGGCTTAGACTTTTGTGACAGTATAACAATGGGGAAGGGCTTGCCACCATCATCCTAGAAATGTCCAAGTAAAATAAAATTTTAAAAAAATCTATTACAATAAAATATCTTCTCAGTATTCTCTGGTATAGATAGAAGTTACAATGTTATTAACTGACAAATTTGTTCAGATTGAGACTGTGATCCTTTCTTTGTTTGAGAACCCTGCTAAAGTCACTGCAAGGATAGCGTGTGAAAATTCTTTATTGATTCTGCAGTACTTTGTTCTGCTACTGTAGCTGAGGTAATTGAAAGGCCAGATCATAGAAACTGCTAGGACAAAAATGTGTAATGTGAGAATTATAATAATATCATACCATTTTAATTCAGCACTTCTACAGTTTCTGATGGCATAGCAATATATGATGTGCCTTTTGAACTGAAAATACGTCTTTTTTTAATGAGAGGACAATTTTTAACTGAATGTTGGTTGATATCTTGGCTCAATATTTTACAGATTTCTTATGGTTCTTACAATCCTGATTCTTTCTTAATAGAGAGAAACTGTCTGGTCTTCTGATATGAATTGTTCTGATGTTGGGAAAGGAAAAATAGCCAGTAAATGTTACATAAAAACAAGAGAACTGAGTTACAGAAGTAACCAAATGCATCCAAACCAGTAAAACATCATATATTATTCTTGATCAGTGACATCTCTTCAGAGGTATTAGACTGTCTGAAGTCCTGATTTGCATGTGATCAATAGGAAGAATACACTCCTTTATCTTGAACCTAACTTGATAACAGAGAGTGAGGCCATTGGCATCCTTTGAAATCCTTTGTCCAAGGCTATGCACAGATAGTTTAACCTGCACCCATTATTTTTTCCATGCTGTTAAAGTATCAGATCTATGTCTGCTATGCCTGACTAAAGTCCCAATTAACCTAATCTTATGCGATGCTACATGCCATCTTTTTGCACTAATAGACACAGATGTAAATACCACACAGTCTTTTTTCTTTTTTTCTTCTAGTCTTTCCTGCAGACACATCGACAGTGAGGCCCACAAAACACTCAATAACGATTAGACAGCTGGTATAGATTGTGAGGGGGATATGAATGTAATAGAGTTGTAATTTATTTATTTTAGTTTCACAATTTAATCTAAAGGAGTGAGAGATGAAAAAAAGTGAGATGATACGTAACTAGGTACAGGAGGAAGATGAGTTCAAATCCGAAAAGGCAAACAAATGAAAAACTGTTCTTTAATTCAACAATCTAATCTAGAAGAAGAGTTAGATATAGTGTCTTTCTGAGAAAAAGGTACTATTGGAGAAAGAGTTTGTCCATCTTTCTCATTCAGTAGCCTGTCAGTTTAAGCTAATAAACCCTTGGGCAAGATTCAAAGGTTTTTTAGGGTCAGGATCAGGGTCAGGTTTGGGTTCAATGCAATGCTCTGCCTGAAGACATTTGAACCTGCTCTCTTTTCCTTAGAATAATGTAATAATGGAAGCATCATTCTACTTTCTATAAATAAACATTCACAGGAGCTGGTTTGAGTATGTTTGTCATCTCCTAGCTCAAAAAAGAAGTGGCTAGAAATATTACTGCTAATATTTTTATGTGAAAAAAAAATTGTATTTAACTTAATGTCTTCAAAGGAGGACACCTTTATGATGTCTGACATTCTAGTTTGAATTTTTATTCTTAGAAACAAAATTTGATACTGTGTTTTCTCAATTATGGATGAATTCTGTAATTAATGAGTAAAAGAAGAGACACTGTTTCTCATTCTCTTTCAGGAAGATTGAAGAAAATAATAAATTTCTTTCCAACCTCATAACTTTTTTTCTGGATCTACTACTTGTCTGGATCTACTACTTGTCAAAAGAAAAGCAAGGAGAAAAATTTCAAAATTGCTGAGCTTTAAATGTAAATCTTGTTCCTAGATTGAATCTAATTTAATCTAATCCAATTTTTTCAGTCCTATCAGACTGCATTATACACTTCAGGGTCTGAACTGCAACCACACATCAATATTTTGCCATTTATTTATTTAAAAATTGTATCAGTATCTCCTCATTTGTATTGTAGCCATGTTTTTGATGCATGGGCTTTCTGATATAATAACAATAATTCTAAATGGATTATTAAAAGGATTTTCTGGGAATACAAGAAGGGAGAACTGTTAAGACCAATCATAAAATAATGAAATATATGTTGGGCAGATCTCTTATTTTTATGGTATGATGATATCACAATAACGTTATGATCTGCACTGCATTTACTCTGATGCATTTAATTTGCAGAAACAAAACTTCCATGGCACAATGTCTGTTAGACACAATTGATTGAACTCTTTTAGAGAGAACCTCAATTCCAGATGAACTGGAACAATGACTTACTGTCAAAAGATTTTCCTAGATTAAATACTTGAGCTGCTTATTTTGGAGTTCACATCCCAAGGAAGCATAGCAGCAGATCATATTATCTGTCTTGGTTGGATCATAAAATTGTTGTAGGAGGTTCCTGTAAAGCACGTTCTTTAGGTGAGTGTATTCCAAGTTAGAACATTGGACTCTGAAATTAAACTTCTCCTTCTGAAATTGGCAAAGAGATGTTCATCTCTAGCTCCAAAAGATCTAGCTCCAAAAATGCTCAAGGACAGCCAATGGACGTGGCTTAAGAATCTCTTTTTCAATCCCTCTTCTTAGGAGACATGGATAGGAAGACTGAAGGCACTGCAAAGACAAAAGGAAGTTTACTTAGGAAAAGGAAAGGAGCTGACATAAATTATGACTTATGAATGATCATTTATTCTGTTGTCATGAGTTTTTACTACATTTGGCAATGAATGTCTGTGTTGTTATAATAAATTTTATTTATGTCTCATTTAAATGAAAAAACATGAATTGTTGGTTCATTTCTACAATAGAGAGAACATGTAGGAGCATCCATAAAGAAAATGACTTTTTTCATTTGATCTAGCTTTAAGAATATGTAAAAGTAGGACTCTCCAATTACTCTGCTCAAATTCTAGTCAGTTGTCCTGGGTTTTATGGTTAGCTAAGAAGTGAAAGAAACTTACTGTCCATGTTCTATACTGGACAACAGTGGATTTAGAAAACTCAGGAACACCTTAAAAGACTTTTTCACACAGGTTTCTGGTGCTTCTAGCAGAACAGACTACGAGAATTAACCATCTCTAATTAGAGAAAACTGCCTGAGAAATGAACACTGCGCAGACTTTTTTTGGAAGTGTTAGGTACACAGATTCTAACAGTTAGTCGAGTGGAACTAATGTCTGTGGAGCCTGGTGTGAGAAAACAAGATATTCCACTTATGCCTAAGCTGAATGTTGTATTTGCTTATTTTCTGTCTTTTTTTCAGATATAGATCTATCCAGTGCCTGTACATCCTTCCCCTAAAGTTCCTAAGTTACTTTTAAAGCTGAACAAGAACAACACTTGCATGAAAAAGAGGTAAAGATTTGCTGAATCAAAGTTCAGTGTATGTAGGAATCAAAGTTCAATGTGTATGGGTATTCTAGTTAGACACTTGTGTGCCCATAGCAATCAACATGTCTTGATGTCCACTTCATTGTGTTGTTCTTGGATGATTGAAATAGGGAACACTTTTCCTGCTATTTGCTTCACTTGACTGAAGATGGAATGATTCCAGTTGTGTAAATAACTCTTCCAGCTTTTCCCCCCACTACACCATGGAGATACATTTGCTTAAGCAGGGCATAGTATGGGAAGCAGCACAGCTGGATTCCTCTCTCCAAACCTCCCAACACATATCAGACCTGCATGAGAGAGTATCCCTAAAGTGCCAGACCTTGACCTCTCCTTGAACAGAAAGAAGCAGCTGTGCCACTTAAAATCAAGGTTTTGTCTAATGGTCTATTAAGAGGGACAGCTAAATGCATATAACTCTTGGTAGGACTTTAATTTAGGTTTCCAAAGAAAATCAATTAATATCACAATCAACTTCACATTTCTCTAGTCCTATACTAGTCCCTTGATATAACAATAGTACAAAAAGCAATATTATCTAGTTAACACATGGAGCTGAAGTCTGAACTTTCTTTTTTCTTTGGAATGCCTCAGTGGAAACAGCACTCACATCACTATAGGATTTATGAGGATTACATAAAGAGCTTTTTCCCATACCCATAGTGAGTATGAGTTTCATCCATCAATGCAAGCTTGCATAAGCCCTGTGAATGAAGGGCTATGCATAGCTTTGAAATCCAATATCAAGTGGCAAAATGGAAAGTGTATAGAATATAACATATAATGTGTAGATATGTTTTCTTCTCACGTGTAGTTGCAATCTGTAGTTTAAGAAAATTACATTAAGGCTGGAAGGTATCACTTGTTTGTTATAACATAGTTTTCCTTTGTATGTTTGAGAAACCAAAAAGTATGGGAATTACAAACTATGTTTTGATATTCTATGTCTGAGTAACAGCATCTGATTTTTACTGCCGACTTTATAGGCTTATTTCCCTCAAAGTATTCAAAGTTGCAGTGGGAAAGAGTAAGAATAAGTAATTAAAGCACCAGGCTCCTACTTATTATCTGATGATGTTTCCTGGAAAAAATGATAGACAAGGAAAGATTCCTGTGTCCTCAGCTGATATAAACTAGTGTAGTTACATTTGGTTTTAGAGCTATGTTGTAGGTGTTTGTTAGGTATACAGCACACTGTAGAGAAGTATTTAACAATAAAAAGCATTAACTGCCTTCCATCTGGCATGAATGACCCTCCTTCTGCACAGATATCACAGAATCACAGAATCACAGAATGGCCAAGGTTGGAAGGGACCTCAAGGATCATGAATCTCCAACCCCCTGACACATGCAGGGCCACCAACCTCCCCATTTAATGCTAGACCAGACTGCCCAGGGCCCCATCCAATCTGGCCTTGAACACTTCCAAGGACGGGGCATCCACAGCCTCTCTGGGCAGCCTGTTCTGGCACCTCACCACTCTCCCTGTAAAGAATTTCCCCCTGACATCCAACCTAAATCTCCTCTCCCTCAACTTAAAACCATTTCCCCTTGTCCTGCAGTTATCTACCCTTTCAAAGAGTTGATTCCCCTCCTGTCTGTAGGCTCCTTTTAGGTATTGAAATGCTGCAGTGAGGTCACCCCGCAACCTTCTTTTCTCCAGGCTGAAAAAACACATTACATTGAACATGATAAATCAGTGTGAAGTTGCCATTTCAAATTGGATAAAAGGTCCAAGGTCCATCTAGCTTCTTCTCATCCAGAGACTAGTTCTTGATGCATATGAAGGAAAAAATAAAATCACAAAGAAACGATACAAATATTAGAGATCTTTTCAGCTTTCCCAAGATAAGTGGATGAGGCCTTTGAAAGAAGTCCAAGATAGTTGAGACTTCAGAGCACAGATTATCTTCCCTTGTTCTCTCCTTTTCTCCTTCAGTCCTTGAGAGCAGCCCTGCAGAGAAGGATCTGGGGGTCCTAATGGATGAAAAACTTAACATGAGCCAGCAGTGTGCTCTCACAGCTTGGAAAGAAAACGGTATCCTCGGCTCCATCAAGAAAGGGGTGGCCAGCAGGGACAGGGTGGTGATTGTCCCTCTCTACTCTGCCCTTTTGAGGCCCCATCTGGAGTACTGCGTCCAGGTCTGGAGCCCCCAGTACAAGAAAGATAGGGAGCTGTTGGAGAGGGTCCAGAGGAGAGCCACAAAGATGATCAGGGGACTGGAGCACCTCCCCTATGAAGACAGGCTGAGGGAGCTGGGCTTGTTCAGCCTGAAGAAAAGAAGGCTGCAGAGTGACCTCATTGCAGCATTTCAGTATCTAAAGGGAGCCTACAAACAGGAGGGGAATCAGCTCTTTGAAAGGGTAGATAACTGCAGGACAAGGGGAAATGGTTTTAAGTTGAGGGAGGGAAGATTTAGGTTGGATGTCAGGGGGAAGTTCTTTACAGAGAGAATGGTGAGGTACTGGAACAGGCTTCTCAGACAGGTTGTGGATGCCCCATCCCTGGAGGTGTTCAAGGCCAGATTGGATGGGGCCCTGGGCAGTCTAGTATTAAATGGGGAGGTTGGTGGCCCTGCCTTTGGGGGGGGGGGGGGGGAATTGTAGATTCATGATCCTTGAGCTCCCTTCCAACCTGGGCCATTCTGTGATTCTGTGATTCTGTCATATTTAGCCCTTATTTCTCATGGAAGCAGAAGTAGCAACAGAAGAATGCCAGATACACAGATTTTCAGAAACAAACAAACAAACAAACAAACAAACAAAAAAACTCTGAAGACCAGAGAGACAAGTTAGGCACTCGTTTTTGTGTTCGTGTTGCCAATCTTTGTCATCTTTCAGTGTTCTGTAGTTGTTTTTGTTTTTGTTTTCAGAGAAACAATAATCTTACCAGCTCTTGGGTTCCTTACAAATTTTAGAGTATAAAATAAGCCCAGCAGCATCCTTACTGTTTTTTGAGTTTTCTTAGGACAGGGAGAGCTGCTAATCATAAAGTCAAAATCACAAAAGAATTAGGTTTAAAGCCAGATTGTGTAGTATTAATGGAGTTCTAATTTGAAAGAGTGCTGAGCTCTGTCATGGAAAATCCAATGCCAGCACAGATGTATAAGAAGTGGCACCAAAAATCTCCAGGTTGTTTTAACAGCTGACCCCACAAAAAGGAAACTGCATTGCACAGAGAATTTTTAACATCTGAAAAAAAAAAAAAGATAAGAAAAAATTCCTGTCCCCTATCCTAGATACCAGTTGTAATGCATTACTTTAACCATTTCTGAAAAATAAGACTCTATGAAACATAATATATTTCATGGTAAAAAGATACTATTGTATTAGTACTTCATTGACTCCATCTGGATTAAGTTCTTGCTGAGCACATCAAACAGTTTTTATTTGTTTCTTGTCATGCTAAATAAAAAGACATTTATTATTACAAAACAGCCTGAAAAATATATAAATCTGTGCAGCTGAAAAAGGACCTTCTTAGACTGAAAATCCTAGCTTTTTAAAACAAACTTACTCTCTTAAAGAGTTCTAAATCCAAATGCCCAAAGTGATGTTTAACCCTTATTCTCTTTTCTCCCTCTTTCACACCAATTCTTGTTCAGTTGTTACAGTATACTTGATTTAAAAGCCAGCACTTCTCTTGTTTCTCAACAGATGAGTTTTAAGTATGGTAAAATCCTATTAAAGAAAATAAATATTTAAAATCCAAACTACTTTCCAGATTTGAAGGTCTAAATGGCAAGGGAACTGTTATGTCTTTCACTGTGGACTGCTATATAACAACAAAAATGGCTTGAAAACTAACTGACACTCCTGGATCAAATACTACTCTGAAATGCCATCATTCTGCAAATGTGAGAAAATCAATATAAAATTTTATGTGTAAAATATTAATCATTCAAATGCAGTTGAGGGCATAGCCTAGACTTAGACAAGGCCAGGCTTTAGAATTTAAGAACATACCACATTATTTATAACAAATATATCAGACACATAAGCTTCCATCTCTCTGCACTGGTCATATACAGATGTAGATTTTGTTCTTTTGAATTTTTTCTGTAATTCAGTTTTCATAATGAAAATGTTTTTGGATCATATAATCACATAGTTCAAATATCATACTGCCATTAAAGAAATGCAACTCCTCCTTTCAGAAAACATTGAACTTTTGTGTTTGTATAAAGTACTTTAGCCTTACAAAAAAATTTGGACTATTTACAAATTGAATTATAGACTATATTTCACAGCAGTGCTAATGAATCATGAGGGAGAAGGATTGATTTAGCAAACAATTCAGTCAGAAGTACTAAATGAAGATAGAGAAGGCAATGTTGCATCTGGAAACCATGTGTTTTAGAAAAAGATGCTCATTCCAAAACTGACCTTGGCTTAGGTTTCTCTGTTTAGTTCTGCTCATCCTTGAGGTGAAAAAGTCATGAGCTACATTTTACTCTAAATGCAGACATCATTACCAGGCTTTAAATAATCAACATGCAAATTCAGTTGCCTAGGAAAGGTCTGATTACTAAAGTACTTTCCTGCAATGACTTTTCATTCTCTTTGTTAACAGAAACCCATGTTAGCAGATCTCAAGTTGATTGTCAGCCATCACGAAGTTGTTCTGCTCACACCTTAAATCTTAGTAATTCTGACTGTTATTAGTTGAAGACAAGTAGTAAGGAAGATTAAACAAACACTACAGTTTTTGATCTGTATTGGAATTTAAGGAGAAGACGTCTTCAGAATACACAAAGAAAAAAATACAGATACCTGTATATATAATGAAAATGAACTTCCCTGCCAATTACTCTAGTTGTTTTCACTCTGAATATTTGAATTTCATTAGACAGCTATTTTAACATCATTTGTATAAAGCTTTATTTTAACAGCCTTCATTTCATCTGTGATTTGCTCAGTCAACAAGGAAGAAATTATTAAAACGAACAGGAAAAAAATTGCAATGATAAGAAGTTACACTCAGGAATTCCAAAAGAAACATCAAACGAATAATATTAACAGTAATCTTGCAGGTATAATTACTCATTACGATACACTTGAAAATGCAGGCTTTGACCTAAATGAGAGACTTAAAATATGCTACATTTCCCAGGCATGGTCTTCAGATACGTTCTATTTGCTTTCTATTTTTTAAATTGCTACGGTTTGCATTTCCAGGTCTTTCTCTACCACTATGAAGGCACAAAGCTGATATTTTCTCTGCTTTTAATGAAAATGGATTTCACATGAACACAAATCTTGGAACTTCAATTTCCAGAAATCCTTCAACTATTGTAAGACTTGAGATAGCATAGTAAGAAATCACTGAATCTCAAAAATTTACTGTTTACTATGCTCCAGATGTTAAGCTCAATTAGACCTTACAAAATTGAAAATACACTTTCACAAAGTGTAGGGTGTTTCTGTGCAGTATCTTGATGAGTTTCCCAGAATAAGTAAGATGCTGAGAATATCCCAACAATGTTTTAATTACATTCAGCTCTCTTAAAAATTGTGAATAACAAAGTCATCAGGTTGGCATATGAGAGTGGGAAGCAGCATGGTATTTTGCTTCTCTGATTCAGTGATATCTTGGGAGGTTCCCTTCCCAAAGTGCTTTAATATGATATTAGATGTTCTCCATACAACAACCAAAGACTTATTCCACGGAAAACTTACTCAGAAGAGAGGACTGTAACAGTTTAGCAAAGAAGAGCCTAAGAGATCCTTTAGAATCTTTTCATTAGACCTGAGTGCTTCTACAGGTAAGTTCTCTCACTGTAGTCTCTCATACATGGTTATGCAAGGTACTCTGGTGGAAAGCCTTGTGATGCAGTGGGTCAAAGTAAGGGAATCACATTATTTGCTCTAAACCTTATGTTTTCTCATGTTTCATGTGAGAGAAGAAATAAACAAAATATAACCTCTGTTCTCAGGACTGGTGAGGCCGCACCTCAAGTACTGTGTTCAGTTTTGGGCTCCTCACTGCAGGACATAAAAGCCCTGGAGCGGGTTCAAAGAAGGGCAACAAAGCTGGTGAGGGGTCTGGAGCATAGGCCTTATGAGGAGGGGGTGATGGAACTGGGATTGTTCAGTCTGGAGAAGAGGAGGCTCAGGGGAGACCTTATCACTCTCTATAACTACCTGAAGGGAGGTTGTAGTGAGCTGGGGGTCAGCCTCTTCTTTCATGTAATTAGTGATAGGACTAGAGGGAATGGCCTCAAGTTGCATCAGGGAAGATTTAGGCTGGATGTTAGGAAATACTGCTTTTCTGAAAGAGTGGTCAGGTGTTGGTATGGGCTGCCCAGAGAGGTGGTGGAATCACTGACCCTGGAGGTGTTCAAGGAATATTTAGATGCTGTGTTGAGGGACATGGTTTAGTGAGAACTATTGGCAATAGGTGGACGGTTGGACTGGATGATCTTGGAAGTCTTTTCCAACCTTGGTGATTGTGTGGTTCTATGATTCTATGATTATAAACTAAAGCTGAGGGCTGTAAGACTGATGTTTGAAAAGTGCATAATCTATGAAATACATTGCACTTCATTAGAAGAAACAACTGGGAGCCTACAATAATTATACTACATCCTTATCTCATAGTCTTCATATGTATTTATTTTCTCAGTAGTTCTCAGGGAACTGCTATTAGATCTTCCTGTAAACTGGAAGACAGGACACAGAGATTAGATTACATTGGACAAGTACTCAAAAGAGTTGAAACTGTGCCACCACAGGACCACACACTTCTTCCTGACACAGCCAGGTGGAATTTGCTTTTTGTTTCCATATCACAAAAATACAGCTCTTCATAACTATACTTTGAGTCAAAACTGTGATTTTACTTCCTCTCAAAGAAGATACTAAGGTCATGTAATGAATTTAATATATCCTTTATTTCTATCAGGAAAGTAGTGTTCTCAAAGTAACCTGCTGTGATTTCTAAGTTGAAGACAAATAAAAAAGGATTTTATTAAAACCAAACAACTTATCTTTTTGTAAAACACCCCTCCTTGGTATTTGCTTTCTACATACATAGTCTGTTTTTCTTTTATCTCTCCAAAACTGTGTGATGAAAAAGACCTTCAAGCCTCACTATTCAGCAGCTGAGCCTTTAAAAACAAATTTTTGGTAATATGAGTTTTTATAACATATTTATTTATTTATTTATTGGATTAGTGTATTTGAGGATTGTGAGGAGTTATGGGGATTGTTTCCTTTTTTTAAACCACATGGGTTTTTTTGGCTTTAGAGATGAAGCAGTTCTATGCCAGATAACTACAGCTTATGAAGAAAGGCACTTAATTTAAAAGTTCACACACGGGTTACAGAAACACCAGTGGTGTGAGCAGGTTTTCTACTCCTTTCCTCTTCCAATTCCTTAAACAACTACCTGGATAACCATAGCTAACTACAACTGAGAGACAAATATATCCCTGGAGAAAGTAAAACGCCTGTGTTCTTGCTTCTCCAGGCTTGCTCAGTAAACCTGGACACAGGTCCTGTGGCAAGCCCTCACTTACTGCTTAAATTTTACAGGCAGCAGGTATTAAGCAACCTTCTTGCAGCAGCTGTTCTGGGAAACACTGGCATGACTGTAATCCACCCAGCTGAATAACTCCTAGGTATTTACTGATTCTCACAGCGCACAGCTGAAGAGGCTCCAAGCCACTGGAGCCAAACTAACCCTGGGGTCTTAGTTTTAGTAGCCAAACATAAAAATGAAGAATGCCTGTTCAGGATCAGAACTTTAGGTTAAATAGGAAAAATACCCTGATCAAAAGCCTCTACTGTGGAGTGCCCAGAAAGGTTTTAGCTATTGAGCCCTTTTCAAAACCAATTTTTTTTTTTTTTTTTTTAAATTTAATTCAGCTTTTGAAATATAGAATATAATTTCAAACTGGAATGAGAACCATATTTTCGTATGCCTCTAAAGAAATAAATGAAAGGATTTTTTTCTCCTGAATCTTTACTTTAGTTTAAACTATTTTTCATACACAGATCTGTTTCATACTTTGGTATCCTGAAGCTTATTTATCTATTTATCTAATCTATTTATCTATTTATCTATCTATTTTTAGTCAACTATCGAAATAATACATTTACTGAAAAACTGGCTCAGCTCTGGAAAATCACTTTGGAAGCATATACAAAGATGAATAGTCTCAATGAAATCTCTGAAACAGAACCATCAAAAAGTCTTGCTTCAAGATGAAGAGGAATACAAAGAATGTCAACTTCAGTAGAAAGATCAGTTCCTCATAATAGCCTAATCTAATAATCAGGTTGACTAGGGACTTTGTATCCGTCAGTGAAAAGAAGGCTGTAAGAAATAGCTACATGCTAAAGTCCTGGTTCACTGGATTCTCTCAGACATTTAAGTTTTAGATTACAACCTCAGCTTAATTATTTATTTTTAGACTGGTTTAGCTTTCTTATCCAGGGGGTAGAGTCTTAAAGGATGAGCCAACAGAGTATTAACTGCTGAACTTAATCAGATGACTCATTTATTATATAGAAAATCAGATCATTTTGAAAGGAAAACTTTAACAATATTTTTAACTAATGTAGGAAAGGTGGGCCTCAACATTTTCTGTCCATAAGATACGATGTCTGTATTTGTCTGTCTAACTTGAGAATAAAAGCTGGCTGATCTTTCAAAACACTGTATGGAACTCCAGGCAAGACTGGAAGGAACTCTACTGTTGCCATGTCATTTGATCCTCAATAGATTCTACTGCAATGTCCATGTGATCCAAAGTATCTCATCTACACCACCCATCTTTCCTTTATGCAACTTTAGCCAAGTTCCTTTTCCCGTGTTAATTGTCTCCAGCCCCCAAAATTTCCCCTTTGACACAGTCTCATATGCGGTTGTGAAATCCTCATCAATTCTTATATTTATTGCATTTTCATCATGATAAATTGAACGGCTTTATCAAAGGAAGTTAAGGGTATTTGATATAAGATATTATTGATAATCTGTGCCTTTGTCCTATCCTCAATTACTTTTTTTTTTTTTTTTTTTAGTTTGTTTAGGTTTTCTTGTCTTTTCTTCAAAACTTCCTTTAAGTCTTCAGAAATATTGAGTATAATTGCTTTACATATATGTTTTTGTTTTTTTTTAATCTTTTATTATACATCTCCATACCTAATCTAAACGTGCCTTCTTTTGGTAAAACCTTTACCTCTCATCCTAACTTAATTTATCCTACAGATTTATCACAGTTCTTTGCTCCTCCCTTAACATCTTCTATGTGCTTATTATGCCTTAACAACATCTACAATTTCCCTATCAGTTTTAAAATTAAACTTATTTGTGTCTTTCTCACTGTCAATTCATAACAACTTGTATTCTTTTGAATAACTGGAACATACCTATACTAGCAACTACTGTTTTTCAATCTGTATGGACTGATTTCATACATGTACAGTAGCAGAAACTATGTAACTCAATATTTGATATAATTTCTGTTCTTGGTTGCTGTTTTAGCATAAATAGTTACTGTATGAAAACCACCAGACTTATGTCAGCAGTGCTCTGAGGGAGAGCATTCAGCTGGAAGTCTTGACTTCTGCTTCTGATTGACAGCAGGGAATAACAAAAGACGCAGCTAAAGAAACTGTTTAAGAAGGCATAAATACATCAATTTTTCTGCCAAAAGCTGATGCAAAATAAATTCTGTTTGTGACTCAAATCTCAACTCCCTCTGAAAATCTTATGTGTATATTTTCATTGCTGTCACAGGGCATCCCTCAATTTTCCATCTTTTTCTGGCATCAGTAAGACTGAAGTCATATTAAAAATTGGCAAAAGCATAACACTACATTTACTGAATTCAAAGACAAGGGATTTCCAGTCATGGGAAACTGGAGATTGTGTACTTAGCTGTAACACAAAAAAGGTCATTAAGTCACTTTCAGTAGTGATGCAAAAGATGGCATAAATTAGATGTGGGCTTTGATGAGTATCTAAAATGTGCATCATATTAGATTCAGAGGGAGACAGTGGACATTCTTCTTTTTGAAATACACAATAAGAAAATTGCTTGAGATCATTTTGCTTTCGTTTATATGGATGGAACTCTCCTGATTTAAGAACAGAATTACTTTTGACCATTACTTCTCATGAATGAGGCATATATCTGATCAAATAATTCACCCTTCCGGCAAATATGTTGTTGAAAATTAAAAAAGAAATACTGAAGTGATTCAGTATCAGTGAATAGATGTTTTTTAACTGAAGCACTCTAATTTAGTTTCTTATAAAAGGTCTAACTCAGTTCTGGCCCATTTAACAACTTGAAGCCAGATATAATTAAAACCACAGACCTCAGAGGAACTTTCCAAACCATCACAATAATCACTATGATGTATTCAGTTTCTTTTTATCCTGAAGACAATTCATCACTTGATCTGCTGTAGAATAATGTGCATGTTTTATTTTATTGGAGAATAAGGATTTGCAGTAGCACCTTGGTTGTTTTAACATCTGTTGAATTATTTGGAACCTAGAGCTAGGTGAGATGAACCCCATCCATCATGTCTAATTTTAAACATCAACTGTTTAAAATTACTGCAACATATGCACAATATCAGGTATAGATGTGAGGTCACCTGTGAATACATAGTGATGTTTAATATTATGAAATTCAAAAAAATATATAATAGTTTTAAAAAATCAATGCTACACTGAAATGAAGAACAACAATATGAAGCTATTCTTGGGTAGTTGTTTAGTTTAGAGCTAAACAATTAGCCATGCATACTACATAATAACATAATATACTAATTTATCATGCAAAAACACTGGACGGATTTTTGAATTGTACCAGAAAGACTTAAAAACCCAGATGTATTGATTTCCATTATCTCTTCTCTGCCTCTTTTTATAACCAGTGAGTAATTTCCTTGGCTGGCATACACTGACATGTTTTAACCAAGCTGAGTGGAACTAAAAAGATTTATGAGAGCTGACAGCTAATTCCTTGCAAGTATTTTTTGCCCCATTCTGCTTACACATATTAATTTTCCTTACAATCAGAGTTTCTTTTGGGTGGACTCTATGTCTTATAAGAAGAAATTCCACACAAGCATGCGGATGTTACTTTAAAATTTGTATTTCTACTGTAAATTTCCTTGGTTGAATATCTCCTTGTTCCCTTACACCTAAAATTAGTGATCTTTTTTTTATTATTATTGTCTAGCTATAAGGTTGAAGGTGAGATTTTTTTGTTTGTTTGTTTCCCATTACAGTATGTCATCTTTTAATGTCTGCTTTGTACACTTGCACATGCGAAAGTTTCTGCTACCTCCATTATTTCGTGGAGCAAAGAGATCCAGTCCTCCGCAAACAGTGAAAAATGTTTAAAGGTACATTATAAACCACTGCCATTAGACTCAAATTTCTGAATGAGTCATGCTAAAATCTGGTGTGAGTTCACAGATTTCTGCAACTAACTTTAAAAATTCTTGCTGTAAATACACATGAAATTACTTAATATACACATTTTAAGAAATAAAGACATCATTCTCCAGTGTTTGAGGCTTGTAAGATATGTCAAACAAGTAACTACAAGGTGTGATGAGTATGTGTTTGAAGATTAAGGCTGCCATTATTTTTACATGGTGTTATTATTATTTTTTTTTTTATAATTATTCTGAGCAACAAGTTCCTAGGCTGCTTAACAAGATTGTAATTTATAGTGATGCTAACTGAGGTTTTTTTGTCTTTTTTTTTTTTTTTTTTTTTTTTTTCAGACTAAAGCAGGATAGTCTAAATGATTCAGTAAGCATCTGTTTTATACAGGAGATTCTGTTGGAAGAACAACCTTTGTAGGTTGAATTTGAGGTTAAGATTTATACTTGTTTTCTGTATTAATGCTGAAAAATCCCTGATGACCATTGAGATCACATTAACATATTCTCACATCACTTATTCTATCAGCTTTTTTTTTTTTTCTATTCTTTCCTCAGCCTATAGAAAAGAGCTGTAGTATAATCAGGGAAATGTCCTGATTACATCGTGTATGTTGTGTTGAACTACAAATCTGTTCAGAGCATTTTCTGCAACATAGTTTCTTTCTGATTTAAAGACATTTTTTATTAATTTTATTTTCTGTTTTTTTGTGTTTTTTTTTTTTAAATTCCACTCCTTTTGGCAGTGATGTCCATATTGCCTGGAGTATGGATCTTGAAAAGACCCACTGCAGAACTGCAGATGTATCACTAATTTCTATGAACAGATATGTGGAATCACTTTGACTTCGAGCAAGACAATTGTCCAGTAAGTCAAAGTGAATTCACTTAGTGATGCTGAATAGCATACTATCATCTTAAATGCTACTTTCATCCTTGCTGTATCTGTTCTGCTTCTCGTCGTCAGAACAGAGGAATACAGACAAGAAGAGGAGTCCTGGGAGTTTTGTGTACCTGATAACATCTCTGTTTTTCCTCAACAGAGTATGTCTCATGGGTTAACTGTAATTAATCTTCATGTATGATGCAATGTGTAAACAGCACCATTGCCTTTCCATGGAAATGTTTAATATGTATGTTAATACAATCAATTTCAGCTCACACCTATTCCCAATCTGTTTATTAATCTGTTGCTCACGATTGTTTGGAAACTGCAGTTTCTGGTAGCAAAACAACACATCATTACGAAACTTGAAAAGACGCCAAATGAGAATGGTTGCAAAATATTTTAGATTGGCATTCTAGCCAATTTGATTATTAGTTAGGCTTCTTGTTTCCCACTTTGTGTTCTTATTAAGTGCTGAGAACTCCACATAGTTCCTTCTAGTACCAATGAAACTTTTTCTTTCTGTAACCAAGGACCCAGTGTCAATCTTTTGTGATAAATCATGACAGTGACTGATGTATACTTCCTAACTACGATGCTAAGATCCTTAGTATCTATATTTAATGTCCTATGCTTAAAGACAATTAGGACTTAAGCTTTACGTAGTTATATTAATATTTCTAAATTGCAAAACTTCATATAAAATCAAGGAAAATTTAATTATTTTCTCAGGATGAGTTTTCATTCATGAATTAAGTCTAATTTTAGACATCTACATATAAATGCATACTTGTAAAACTATATGCCACTGTAGGTGCACATGCAGATGTATACTAATGCACCTCAAATTGCACTAAATTCCTACATTTAAGGAACAGCACTGAGAAAAGAGTCCAAAAAGTTTTTCAAATTATCCTAGAATAGTGGCCTATCCTTAGAGCATTACTAGATGTGAAAACATGTCAGTTCCAAAGAGAAAGATTAATAAGGTTAATAAGAAAAAAAAATAAACCATTTAAAGCTTGTTTAGAGGAAGGCAATAGAATTTTAAAGAACAGGTTAGTGAATGAGCATTGTACCCTGTCATTCTGATAGTTCTATTAACATCTGAAAATATGTGTGCCAGCATGATTGTGCACTAAGACACAGTAGCTCTTAAAACATTTTAAGAACATTCAATAAAAGCATTGGGTTGAATTAGTGGAAATACACTAATTTCCTGTTTGGTAATATATATTAAAGTACTGTCAGACAACATGTTATTCATAGATTTTAAGATTTTTGAGCAAAGTTAAGGCATGTTCGTTTCACTAAAAGGACCAGCTACTTTTGTGAATCAGAATATGGTGTTTATAGGTATGATGCTGGAAAAGCACATTTTGGTCACATGAAATCCTCCTTAAGAAGGTTTTCAGGCTGTAGTAATCATCCTTGGTATCTTGTATGGGATATTTCTTACACAAGAAATGTCTAAAACTGTTTTGGCATTATGTAAGGTCAGAGTTTGGAAGAAAAAATATGTGCTTAGTGTTTCTTTATCTATGTGACTTTAATATGTGCTGCAGAAGGGGTAGTAAATTGAAGCAAGTGAGAATAAAGAAAATTCGCTGGTAAAGCGAATAAGACAGCATTTTCTGAATCATCATTTCCTGGGTTCCTGGGCTGGAGATGTTGCTGTTGGAAATGCAGCCACAGAACTGTGTGTTATTTGCCTGGTACTGCAGTCTGCTTTGCACCTTATGTCAACCACTCACAGCACGCTCCCATATTCCAAAAGGATTTCTGCATTTAACAGCTTTACTTGCATTTTCCCTTTATCTGATGGAAGGATATATTTTTTACATAACAAAATTTCTTGACAAGATCAACGAGGCCTTGTTTTGACATAATTAGGCCTAATTACATTACTCCTAAGGCTAAGGCTGTGCTGGAACAGAAGCTGGCAGGTTTTATAGTTAGACATAAATTAAAAAGTACTCTACAAGCAAGTCTATTTTAGGAAGGATAAGAGACATATGCTTACAAAAGATATGTATATAAAATGTGTTTTTCAGTCATAAATTAGAAAAATAAGAACAATTTTTCATAGGGTTTACTGGAGTATAACATAGTGACTAGTAGCTATTTCTCACTGACTTCTATATCTTAAGCTAAATAATTTAATTTTATCCATTTACATATTCTGTCTTAGAATGAAAATAAGTTCTCTGTGGAACTCCTAAGATAAACATTTTGCTGAGGCTAGAACTTTGGTTTACAGAACTCTATGTAAAATTGTCCTTTGCTTGACTGGCACATATGAATGATTTGAACCTAAATGAAGTTATTTATAATTAACTTAGAAAGAAAAGTAACTATCACTTTGAAACATAAAAATAATTGTTTAGACTCTTGATTTTTTGTCAAATCCCAAAAGAACATGTTTAAGGTAGACCTTCATTTAATGCTTTTCTGGTGTGTTGCATGGAACTTTCACAGGTCAGAATGACTTCAGAAGCATATGAGTATGAGTGAGTGATTATGAGTCAAACAGAACAACCATGAGCTTGCTATACAGTTGCTAGTTTAAGCTTACACGACTTTAAAAAGATATTGAGAACAATAAACAATGTTTTAATTTTAATCTGGTAAAACTCGTTCCTTAAAATTCTATTCCAAAGAGTACATCATTAGAAAGCTGGTTAAAAAATCATTGAAATTAAGAGAAATAAACATTGCTTGTTTCAAAGTATCTCTGTTTTAAGTCCATTTTCAAAGTGGTGTTACGAAACCCATTTATAAATCTAACTGCCCTGCATAAAAATGTTTTATTTAGGTTATTTGTTCATTACATTTGATAGATAATCTGCTTCTAAATGGTTGCAGAAATGCTTTATAGCTGTAAGATGTAATCATAAAAATCAATTTTCTTCCTGACATATAATTATCACCTCTGTTGTTACTTAAAAGCTATTTCTGTTAAACACTCAAAAAGCATAGGGTCTATTGAATGTAATGACAAAAAGAACATAGTCATATTAGAAGTACACAAAGGAAGAGATGACTGTCATTGATTATGGTATAAAAAGTTTCTGAACAGATAAAGCCTGGAAAACAAAAACCTCAAGGGGAGATTATGACCAGGTTCTGCAAATCTGTAAGCAGTATGAGAAGAACAGCAAGTGACTGTTGATACTACTGACAAATTGACAAAAGGAAGGATCATGAAAGGATTTCTCATATAAATACATCATGTCAAGCTTCAGGAGACCATTAGCTGTGAATGAGTTCTTTGGCATAGGGTCTTGGAGAGTGTTCTTGCATGAAAGTACCACCTGCTTGCTTATTTTACTGTGACTGCCCAATATTGAAGACCAGATACTGATACAGATGGGCTTTTGATCTGTTTCAGGACTGTTCTTAGTTTCTGGGAAGACTTCTTTCTTTAATTAGATTATATTGAATGTGTTAAATCCTAAGAGACCACCTACCTATTCACATAAAGTAAGAAAATTTGGAATGGAAGTGGGAAAAAGTTGAAAGTACGCTCTAAATTCTGACTCTGTGGAGCAACACGACAGCTTAACCCAAGCAGTGAATTCAAGAAAAAAAAAAGCTAGCCTGGATGTGGGCTGTTTGGTAGGCCAGTCATATCTTTGGGAAACAGCCTAAACAGAAGGCTGCTAGTGCACTCCTGCCAGCAGAGGAAGCTGGCCATTTAGAAACATTTCCTTCTGCTCCTCTTCCCCAGCTTGCAAGCATAGCATTTAGAGTCAAAAGGGAGTAGGTCTTCTGAAATATCCCAGTTTTGCATCACAAAACAACAAACAGCATGCTCTGACCACTTAACTATAATAGTTGATGGGTTCAATATTGCAATATGAACCACTTCATCTGGTGCTTTAATCTCAATGCTAGAATAGCGTACTTGGCTTAGAATACAAGAATAAAAGAAAGTGTTTGGAGAATAGAGAGCTTTGAAGTAACCACATAGACATTTCTGAAGCAGAGGACATTTATAAAATTTCAAACTGACCTCTTTCTAAAAAGAGGACATTCTTTTGCAAATGATATTTCCTTCTTCTTTAATACAGATCTTCCGGTCTTGGCCTTATTCGACTGTATAGAAAGATTTCTATATATGAGTATACACATGACTCAATTGCCTTCATTTTTTTTTTCAAGCCCTGTTTTTAAACACATATATGAAGCATTAAATCTTCAAAACTGTACGCTAAAATTCTGAGAGAAAGTCGTTTAATCATCAAGTGGTAAAAGGAACCAGACACTCAGAAATACTGAAATACTGTGCCAGAAGAGTCCCTATGCTAACTAAAACAGAGTTTAACCTGAGTTAGAATTCACAGGTATGTGTAGGTAACAGGTGACATCCAGAAGGCAATTTCAGCATCTAAATGGTGCTTTAAGGATCATTTAGGTGCCACTAACATTCATCAAATCCATGTGTAAAGGTGCAGGTACATTGAGTAACTAATTTAAAAGCTTATAGGGTTAGTCACAAAACTTCAGCATTATGAGGCTCCTACAAGCTGGCTGCAAGGGGCTGCATTAGGCTTCTGCTCTGAAATACCATGCAGGGCAGATCGTCTTTCTCAGCAGTGACTAGAAAGAACATTAGTTTCCCTCAAGTCAAACTATGTGAATATTCCACATAATTTCCCATGTGACATCAAAACTGAAAGACTCCAGAGCAGGAGAAGGTTCCTGATCTGAGTGTAAATCTTAGCTTGTCTTGACTCCACATGAAGTGAGCCCCAGACATCTCCTACATCATGTTTACTGGGGAAAGATAACTGCTGCACAGGCTGGCTGTCATGCATTGAAGAGGTCTTTGTTTTGAAACACTGCAGGGGCTTCCGTGGTGCAGAGCCAAAGGTCAGTTTAGGAGCAGCCCTGGATATTTGAATTTCTGTGGCACAGAATGTCTATTTTGAGGATGTCCAGGAGCAAGGTTCTAAATTCATGCCACCATCCTCCTAGATGACTTCATCCACTTGTGTTGCCTAGCCCTCCTTCATGATATGACAGTATCATGAAGTAGAGACAACAGTATGTCTCTATCCGAAACAAAACAATAAATACGATGCTGGTGAATCCCTACACACTCTATATATTCTAGGATATAGTCATCCCTCTTCTGCCTGGGTTTTAATATACGTGGATACTTGTTTGATCAGCAAGTATAAAATAGATTTCTGAACAATTCTTTTTGTGTCTTAACTATAAAGTTAATTGAATCATGGGGAGATTTATGTTCAAGTCTTTTCCATAAAATGTCATCTTCCTAAATTCAACTGATTTTTTTTTTTATTTTTTTTTCCCAGAATCTCCTGCAAAATTGGAATGTGGAGAAAGTTCTTTCTAAAATTACTTCTAACAAAACTTATGCTTTTTGTAATCAAAATATATTTGTTTGTTTGTTTTCCCTAGAAAATATATATTTTTCTGAAGTCCTCGAACTACTCTTTGAAATCAGAAGGATAAAAACAAGCATGCAGCTCTTCCCTTCCTCAGGTACCAGAGCTATCTCCATCACCTTCAGACTCTTCTCCTTCTATGGAGATATTCAAGACCCGTCTGGATGCCTGTCTGTGTGACCTACTATAGGGTACCTACTTTAACAGGAAGATTGGACTTGACGAGCTCTTGAGGTTCCTTCCAACCCCTGCAATTCTTTAATTCTGTTATTCTGTGACAGAATACCTAGAAACAGTTATAAAAATGCCATCAGAAAGTTTTCATCCAAAAAGGTTGTTTTATCAGAACTGATAAAACAACTTACACTGTCTCCAATAGGAGCTGCTTTGGTCTAGAGAAACAAATATTTCATTAATCATATTAAAAATGTTCTTAGTAAACTGCTCTGATATTTCATTTTGCAATGCATTCGTTTTGGCATGTTTTCTAACTAACACATATGTAATCATGTAAGAAGTAATAACAAAATTGGAAAAAAAGAGCCTGGAAAAAAATTCTCAGGATATTTTGAAGTTCCATGTAGGTCCAGCAATGTCCTTTAATGCATTTAGTGGATAATTATAACTGTATCTATATAATGGCAGTCAGGTTCTTCTACCTCTGCCAGCTTTTTGTTGAAGCTTCACAACTCTTACTGAATCTATTGTCTGTCAGGATCATCTTTTAAGAACAAACCTATTGAAGAGGCTTATTTCACAGAGCATCAAATCCTGTATTTATAGTGAGTATGTATTTCATAGTTTTCTGTATACAAGACTTCCTGAAGATGCATTTGCTTAATTTATTTAAATCTGGATATCTTGCTTTGTTCTTTATCCCATAATTTTCCTATGGTTCAGTGAAATTTAATTAATATACTTACTAACTTATTATCCAGAGCAAAATCCCTTCATGTATTTCTTTTCTTATGGAGGATTTAGAGGGTTTTTATATGCATAAATTTAAGAATCATTTTTCTAATGGACTTTAACTGGGAAATGCAGAATCATCTATTTTTCCCTTTCAAGGTAGGAAATAAACTTATCTTTTATTAGCAGTGAGCCAAAAAGTTGTCTAGTTCGCATTGCACTCACACATAATGAATTTCTAAGGTTTTCAATAATAATCTTAATGAACAAGTCAGGGAATTAGCTGGCTGTATAAGTGACTGCAATCAGGTCACTTAAAGGGTAAGACAATCCTAAAATTAGTGAGGCACTGGGGAAGGCTATTTAGCATGTTTCAAAATGTGTATGTCAAGATATTCAAGAAACCTTTTTAACTCTATCTTTTTCTACAAAGAGGAGGTCTCCCACTGGTTGAAAAATGTCAAACCATCCGTATATAACTTAATTTGTTTGTATAATTTTTCACTTTTTTTTTTTAATTCAGAATAAAAGATGCAACTTTGTAGGACTTCTCAGCAAGTCTCTACTTTATTTGAATTTCTGCATTTTAGTAGTGAGCAGCAGGATGAATGCATGAGGACTTTGTTTGACTTTTTAAGTAATGGAGTTTGGGAGACTGGAAAAAATATATATATCCATAGTACATGTTTCTGTTCCTCTAGCTATGCAGATCAGTAGCACTGCAGAGCGGCATCTGATAACACCTGTGATGACAGTAACATACAGTGTGGAAGTATGTCTTTTTCTCACACGGTTGCTGAGTGTGAGATGCTGAGGTGACAATTTACTGCACCCACCAGTGACTGGAACCAGACAGTAGAGGAATCTTTAAAAAGCCCTTCTCAGACTAGCACTTTTTTTTCCCTGACAAAAACAAAATGCTAATCCTTAGACTATGCTTAATTTACTATTATTTTGTGGCTTTTTTTTTTTATATATAGTTCACATTATCATTAACCAAAGGTTAAGCATCATAAAGTATACACATGAGAAAACTTATATGTTACACAGTGAGTTTTGTTCTCTTTAGACTATCTTTGACATTCTCTAAAATTTTGGAATATCTTTTTATGTTCCAGTAGTCTGCAGCAGAAATTCTGAATCTTGTACATGGATGTATTTTCATAACAAAAGGCAAAACTGTGATTGCTTTGAGAGTTTGGATGAGAAATAGAGGAAAAACAAAGGAAATATAGGATCTAGTTAGTATAGAATACAGTAAAATGTTGATCTCACATCAAAATATTGACAATTTTAAGGCATTTTATGGTTTTCAATTCACATATCAAGCAGAGACTGACTAGCACACACTAACCATTCTGTACTGAAACTGATCCCTCAATTCATTGCTAGTAACTTAGAACTCCAATATGTTCAATACACTTTTGTTCTAATTCACTCTTACAAGGGAAAATCAGCAATTCATAATATTTTTTAATAAATCATTTCACCACTTATTTTTTGTTCTGAAAAAACACAGTGTATTACTTGGCATAAGTGGTAGGATATTGTGCAATTCACAACAGAGTTATACTTTCAGTCCATTGCAGTGTTCCAGCACAGCTTCACTGAAGTCAGTGCTGCTGCAAGGTATTACATCAGCCAAGGATCTGCTATGGAACTGAACTGCAAATTTAGAGTATAACATACAGAGACAAAAAATAATAATAATACAAATCCTATTTGCAATGACAAAGTAAGAATAAAAGCTTGAGTCCCTGATTAAAGAAAGAAAATAATAATAATAGTGCAAACTGCAATCAGTAAACCTTATTGTCAGTTTCAATGATTCAGACCTTGCTGAGCCATACTAGGTTTTTATTTTGGGGATCTTTTCTTCTAGGTACGACTGATACAGAAAACAATATGGCCTAAGTGTCATAGAAGGGGCAAAGTAACATAACAAAGCACAGAAATAGAGCATTCAGCAGAGCTACACGGGAGACCAAAAAGTACAACAGAAACCTCCCACAAGTCTATTGTTTATATCAGCAGAAAGATCGACATGGAAAAAAATAGAAAAACAATTACAAGTATTTTTTAGCTGAGGAATTATATTTGTTTTAATCAAACCTAAGCATCCAAGGAACCTAAGCAATATTCCTCTTTCTGGTCTCTGTAATTTAAAAACCAAGTAACTTTTCAAAGAAATAGCAAATCTTTTCCTCATTCTGGCTTCAGCACATGCCAGTTTTTTTCAAGTTTCAGGAGAAGGTGCAAGAATTCCTTTAAAGGACACAAGCAAAATAATCTGCCGTAAGGGAATTTTTGCTTAGAAAAATGCATGTCATTATTGAACGGTGCTCTCACTGAAAAATGGTAGAACTGAAACCTCAGTCTATCCTTACACATTATCTTTCAAAACATATTGCAGACATTGAAAGAAAAATAGCAATACCAATATAAGATATCAGTTAGGAAAAATATGTGAGTTTTTTATACTACAGTTTCCTTTACATGTTGGTGAGTTTCTGTCTGCCAGGAGATTATCTGCTCTTTGCAAAACATATGTAATTTGACAGTTGTAAATTCAATAACATTTTTCTTCTTGAGTGTTCACGGACAGGATACTGCACTTTCAAGAAATACTGTGAGACTAAAAATTAGAGGTCAGTGGGTCTGGTTGGCTAGAACTGAGTGGATATTCTATATTTAATTAAGTGTCTAATCCTAAGAGAATAGTCATCTGTTGTTTCCACTGATCTGAAGATGTGACTACTCAAGATGTATAAAGTCACTCCCTAAAAGCTGATACTAGTGGCTATGACTCAAGGGCTATTAGATTCAGCCTTGTTTTACAGGGGCGGAGTGAAATCTGGATGATTCTGGATATTATCCTGAAGGTTTTTCTCTTGCATTAATCATTTTGAAGACTTCTGACCTGTCTATATTGCCCTTGGGCTTTCACTGTGATAATAATTACACCCGGAGGCAATGGAGCTCCCTGCCTGGAAATGTCTTACAGAGCCTTATTCCTGTGCTCCAGAGGTAGCTATGGTGAAAGGATGCTGTACAGAGGTCTTGATACAAGGCAAATTTCTGCAGCAATCTGCAGAAAGAGGATTCAAGGCAGAAATTCCCATCTTCATCTCTGTCTAGCTGTGTGGTACACATTCTCCTTCCTGCTATCATGACTTTCTGTCAGTCCCAGGTTGGGCTGGTGCTGAAAACCTGGCTTTCTTGAGTGTCTCTAAATGAGAATAAAACACAGCATTCTGTTCCCAGAAACATCTTTCTTGAAGGTTTTTTTTTTTTTTTTTTTTTTTTTTTTTTTTTTTTTGTGCGTGTGTGTGTGTGTTTGTTCTTTTACATTGAAAAACAATTATACTGACTTTTATTCCTTTCCAGTGTGGGGTTTATAAAACCTTTCATTGTTTTATCCCTGCAATAAGCCTGACATACATGAGCTGCATCTCTTGATGGGCATTCTCTTGATGCACGTATGCTTTTATGGCTGTATATAAAAGGAGTGGAAGTAATGGGCATTGTCCAGTACAAAAATACTAGTTTGATGCTTGGTTTGCATTTTGCCTCATCAGTTGTGTGGTATCATAAAACCAGGCTTAGATTTTCCAGTGAGCTCTAGGCTTACAGTTCTGGAAATAGAAAAATGTATCTCTGTAGAAGCATCCAAAGATGTTCCATAAAGCCATGAGCACAGAACTCGTTTCTTCCACAGCCACCACAAAACCTGGGAGTTAGACTCTTCAGATCACTCCAAAAACCACTTACATCTTTGCCAAGTCCGTTTGCCTTTATAATTTAATTCTAGATTCAACAAACATAAAGGAAAGGCCACCAAATATACTGAGGTGGTGTAATTTACAATTAGAGCATGTAACTGGTGTTTCATAGAAATATGGATGCAGTTATGTGTCTGGGCTGAATTGAAAGAACAAGTTTTGAAAACTTGCACCTGCAATATAAATTTACTAGATTTTTAGAAACTTACATGTAGACAAAGTGTGTGTTCCTTAGCTATGGTCCTCTTTTGAAACCTAGCTCCTAAACAATATTGCCAAAAGAAATAGCTTTAGTGTTTTCAGACAGCCAGCATCCTATAAAAAGAGGCAGATGAATGATGTTATGTGTAAGAAATGAATAAAAAATATCAAAGATCTGAAATTCCAAACAGGACCAGTAGGCCAAGAAAACATATTAAAATTCACCCTGTAGAAAATAAAGGCAAATAACATTGGAATGAACCTGAGCATTTGTCTATCACCAGAAACCAAAGACTGATGGCTGTTCCTGAAACAACATGATCTCTGATTATGCAGTCAAATTTCCTATGATTTTTGAAGCATGGTGCTACACTGAATTTACTTACTGACAATAAAAACATGAGCTTATGGTTGTTACATTTTGTGATGAATAGATATCTTTATTACTATTTAAGACAGGCAGCATCTAGAGCCTTGCTGTTAAACTCTGGCGATTGGATTTGTGGGGAGGCTTTTACTATTGATAGAAGAAGACTAGGTTTTCATATACAGGTTAAAGTGAGAAGGAAGTTATTGATATCTCAATCTGAATGCCTCCTAAATGGCTGAAATTATAGAAATGTATGCAAAAAAATTCTGCTTGAGTTAGCACCTTATAATTCAACTGCATGAATGTAATTCCTCAGTGATCTCTAGAGTTATATCAGTGTACAACTTAAATAAAAATATATATTCCCTAATTTATGTAAATGAAGGAATTGGATCCAGCATTAATCAGTAAAGCCACACACTGCTTTTAAACTTTCTCATTCCAGTAAAATATGCAGGTGAATATTTCCTGTTCTTCAAAGCAGTTGCTGGCTCAATCTGTTTTTACTTATATATATGTAAAACATAAATATTAATACTGGAATGAAATATTTTAAAAAGTTATATTTATTTATGAATAATATACAAGTGCAGAGGAAAAATAATAAACTCCACCTGATTTAAAACTGGAACTAGCAACTGGCCATCAAAAATGTTAGGCAGGACAACAAGAAGATAAGAAACATGCATAAAGAAGTCACCTACGCACTAGTTATAAGTGAAAGTCATTTCTGAAGGTTATTATTCCAAGTATGAATCATTTATCTATTAGACTGTCTTCATGGTTCCCTTCCAAAGAAGAAATCATCTAGAACAAGATGATGTTCTCTCTTGAGAAGCCTAAAACCCTTGACTTCTGTGGTTTCTCAGGTGACTGGTTCACACATAATGCCTTACTTCTCTCTCACACTTGCACTGCACGAATCGACACCACCAAGGAGGATTCCAATAAACAGATAAGAAAAAAAAGATAAGAGATTGAGAAATAGGAAAAGAGGAAATAAAAGGGCAATTTCATAGAATCATAGAATGGCTTGGGTTGGGAGGAACTTTAAAGATAATTTAATTTCAACCCCCTTGCCATGGGAAAGGCTGCCATCCATCAAATCAGGCTGCCCAGATCCCCATCCAGCCTAGTCTTGAGCACCTCCAGGGATGGGGCATTCACAACTTCTCTGGACAGCCTGTGACAGTGCTTCAGCGCCCTCTGTGTAAAGGGTTTCCCCCAAGCATTTAACCTAAATCTCCCCTCCTTTAGCCTTAAACTATTCCCCATATCGTATCACTATCAGACCATGTAAAAAGTCAGTCTCCATCTTGGGGATCTTCTTTTAAGTACTGGAAGTCCTCAGTGAGGTATCCACAGAGCCTTCTTTTCTCTAGGCTGAACAAGTCCAACTTCTTCAGACTTTCTTTATAGGAGAGGTACTCTAGACCTCTAATCATCTTCACGGCCTCTTCTGGAGTAGCTCCAACAGCTCCATTGCATTTTTTATGCTGGGGGTCCCAGGCCTGTATCCAGATAGAGTCTCATGAGGGCAGAGCAGAGGGAAACAATAATCTGTCTGACCCACTAGCATCTCTTTTGATACAGCCCAGGATGCAGTTTGCCTTCTGAAGTTGGGATCTTGAACTTCAGAAGGAATACTTTAATCCCTATTTTTTAAAATGCCTTATTTAATCACAATATTCTTGTTTGTTTGTTTGTTTTATGTGTATGTAGTTTTTATTGTTTGGTTTTTTTTTTTTTTTTTTCTGTCTACTCTGGAAAAAAGTTACTTTAACACAGAGTGATTCTGGAAGCAGACTTGTTGTTCCAAGAATGTAGGAAAGTTAAATCAGTTTCTGTGCCTCACTCACATATGTTACAGCCTGAATATGTATTAGAGCTCTTTATGATCTTATAAATGCTTCTACTATGAACAATAATTTCATGTTTCCTTAATTTTGTACTTTATTTTCTATTGAACCCTAGGTTTTCCATTTTTTTCCTCCCTCCCCCCGTCCTTCCATCTTCCTTCTTTCCATCTTCCTTCCTTCCTTCCTTCCTTCCTTCCTTCCTTCCTTCCTTCCTTCCTTCCTTCCTTCCTTCCTTCCTTCCTTCCCTCCTTTCTTTCCTCCTTTCTTTCCATCCCTCTTTCTTTTCCTTTCTCAAAAAGTAAGTTCACAAACAGTAGTATAATTATTTGATCCCTTTTGACATCCAAGTATAGGATAGACTTAAATGTTCCCAGATAAAATCAGAAGTTACCAAGAATTTTCAGTTCTCCTTAAACATAAAGTGGAGTTCCCTAACATCTGGATCTGCTTTGTGACTTGGTTTTGCCAGCAACACTTCATGTCTTCTAAATTGTCTATAGAGTCTCATGTATTCAAAGACCTTCACTTTTATGAAAGTATGCCAAAAAAATTTGCTATTATACCTTCACTTTCGGAAATTTGTAATGAAACACTGCTACAACAGGGGTTGTTTTAGTATAATTTTTAATTATCTGTCATCTTGATAATGATTATAGTTATTAGCCACTGGAACAATTTCCACAGAGACAACTTGTCCCTGGAGACATCCTTCTAGTTATTTATCTCAGAACTGACATTCTTCCTCACGCATCTGCTCTACCTCAGCCAGGGACTGAAGGCTGGACTCAGATCACCCACTGAAATTCCTGAGTCAAACTACAGATAAGTGACCAAACAAGTTTTGGCCTTCTTTCTCTGTGTAATATAAGTCCTCTTATCTGACTGGCACTAATGTGTATCTGCTAAGCAGCTTAGACTGCAATAATTTTAAAAAGTAATAATAAATCATGGGAATATTTCTATATGGTATCAGTAAAAGAAAATAGTTGTTTTGTTTTCATCTTTTTCTATTGTGAATCTAGTTAATAATTCACTTCAGAAAAATAAAACTGATAAAATCTTTTTTTTTTTTTTTTTTTTTTTTTTAGACTGAAGAGCGCTATTCTATCCAGTTTGTATAAATTCTAGTATTTGTCTTAATCCAAGGCACAATTTTCCTTTTTACTTGTGCTTCCTTGTGAACTGAAAGAATCTGGAGGTATGCACTTATTTGGTAGATACAACCACTTCTAGCCATAAATATACTTTATGCAGTGTGTTTTCAGAAGTATTCGCTCATGGTAGCTTCTTTTCTATGGCTTCCAAGTTCTACACTCATTGCAACTATTGATAAAAGCTCCTCCTGTATTGCTAGGAGAAAGTCTGAAAGATAACAAGTTAATGCATTCTAACCAAACCAATTTATACACCACATTTCATTTCATATCAAAGGGACAAGAAGATATCTACCCAAACCACAGTAGCAAATACTGACTCTTGAATGCATTGGCATCCTCCACATTTCAGTTCAAGTTACAGTATTCTCAGCTGATAGAGTCTCTGAATATACAAACGTTTTTATGGATGCACATGGTTTCAATGACTCTAAACATTAGTTTATTTTTTTTTTTCTTTATTTTTTCTTTTTTTAATTTTTAAGCCATAGCCCTGAAGACTGAATGGCAGCCAGACATAGCCACATCAAGAAAGGCTGCTTATGTAAACTGAATTAAATCTAGTATAATACTGAATAAATGATTTCTACTGGAAGGAGAAATAAACAAAATTAATTAAAAATCTGTTTAGTTTGAATAAAATATATTTCTGTCAGATTCTGTAGGTAATTTTATTCAACAAGAACACCAAAGTGTGGTCACTGTTTTGAGGTTATAATGCAGAGATGAATAGCACCTTTCATAACAGAGTCCTCAATAACCTCTGGACTTGATCCTGAAAATACTTTGTATGTAATTATGTTGGCTTAAGCTGTACTACTTCAGGGTGGGTTTCACTCACTTGACTGTAGATGTTTAGAAGAAGACATGTAAGCTCCCTCTGCAGTCAAAGAAAGAGACGGAAAGAAAGCATAAGTAGGAAGTTGTGATCCTTTTTTTTTTTTTTTTTTTTAATTAATCATTGCTTAGGGATTCTAATCTTGCTATATTTTCTTTATAAGGAGCCTATATGATTAGAAACATTCTCCATAGGAAATAAATCTATTTACAAATACAAATGCATGTTGTTGATGACAAAGTCGTTGATAACAAAGCCTTGCATCCATACTCCAGTCAACTGATCTGCTTGTGTAGAGAAGCAATCAGTGCAATATTAATCACCATATTTAGTGTGGAATATACATTAGGAACAACAGATATTTCCCTTGGCTAGAAAGTCGGCAGTCTAAAGGACATGCAACTTAAAGAACATGCATGCTATAGTACAACTAAACCTGGATGAAGCTACAATGTGAATGAGAGTAGTATGTGAGAAGGATGATCCACAATTTCCATGAATTGATGCCTGTCTGCATGAGAAATTATGAGGTGATCCTCAAGTTCAGAGTCCTTTTCCATCAAACTCATTGCACAGGTACATCATGAAAGGATTTAAACAGAACACTAACACAGAACATGTAGAAAAAAATGTCTTATACAAGCTTACTGTATTCTTCCTTCTGACAGTGCTGATAACTCTCAACTTTCAGATGAATTTTATCGTGACTTGGCCAGTAGTATATTATTTTAAGCTCCTAACAAAAGTCTATCTTTGCTGAAGTTATCAAAAATAAAATGATTACAGTTTAAGGGAGAAAAAAAAAAATGAATGCAATCAAAATATTATTTATTGAGTACAGTGAACATGAGCCGACACAATGTACATTGTAAATCATTATGGCATTTGGTTCCATTTAATGCTATTTTGCTTGCAAAGTGATCATCTACTGTTAAGACTTGCACTAAAATGAATAGGAAAAAAAATCCAAGAATAAATAATAAATAGGGGGTGTTTTGGAGAAAACTATGTTTTAAAGCCAGAGAGAACATTTCTATCTATAGAACTTCTGCTTGGATGTTTGTCTTCTTTTAACCACGAGTACATATTTTCAGTAGAAAAAAGTAACTTTTGGGCATTCACAACGATTTGTTCATGCTAAGGATAAACAGAACTAGATACCCCATGTTCTGAGATAAGAAAATACATAGAATCTTTTCTTGTAATAGCACTCATGTTTTATTAAAATGAAGGGATATTTTATTATTGCTACAGACATTGCTGAGGGGAACTGGAATTCTCTGGACCCAGCTCAGAGCTGAATTTATTCCTACCCTTCCCTGCTTGATGCTGAAGCCAATAAATCAAAAGAGCAGTTGCTGCCATTCAGTGAAAGTGGGATAAGGCCTTAAAGCAATTAGTTCAACCACTAGTTTCACTGGGAGTAGAGACAGGAGATAGAAATGCCCTCTCATAGAAATACAAAAGAAATATAATTTTTATAAAGTGGGAAAATGAGTTTCAGTTAATTTTTCATGGAAATGAATTTCTTGTCTGACTCATAAAATACATAGCACTGCAGGACCTCAGAAGGCCCTTTCCTTTCCAACTCTGGACATGTGGAAATACAGCAACCCTTTGTTTAGTCATAGTACTTATTTTGCAGAAACTAGATCCCAGCCATGATCTGTAGACAAGATTTTTATTCTTCCCACCATATTTGAGCCAGATCTCACCTGCACTGTACAGCAAATCTTGGACTGCAGTTGATGAAGATGGCTGCAGATCTTTGGCCAACAGAGACTAAACACTGAGATGAAGGTACCTCTGATGTGACATTATTAAATTTCTACCTTGATCTGCCGAGCTAAGTTAAATACAGTGAACTCCAATGGAGTTTCAACATGTTCAGTAATTCAAAAACAGATACTCTGTGACTAAATTTTGATAATTAGCCAATAACTCAGCAGCAAGACAAAGCAGGATATACTGATTTTACTTAGTATTTAAGGAAGGTTTTTTCTGCTTTTGTGTGTCATCTTAGACTTGTCTCTACACCTTTAATAACCATTTTCCTTTGCCTCTTTCATTTTTGGTTCAACAACTCAATGTATCTGGATTATCTTTTACATCTTATAGCAACAAACCAGGTGAGATCTGCTCTCATTTGGAAACTGTAGGGCTCAGAGATGCCTTCCTTCATCCATTCTTACTTCAACTAGGATTTCTCCTGATATAGCCTATCCTGCCTGCTGAGCTTCTTCACAGAACTGTTTAGGCTTGACCTCTCTGCTCTGACTGCTTCTTCTGCTTTGGAGGCAGAACTTGAGATGACCAGGTGAAAATAAACAAACAAACAACAACAAAAATAGAATGGGGGTGGTAAGGAGCTTACAGAAGCACTGCTCTGCTTGTACAGGTTGGCATGTTTAGTCACTTTACAACCTGACATAATAAAGATGTTGCTTTTCAGATGGTTTTCTGTGATGACCTGCGTACAGAAAAAAAAGAAAAAGAAAAAAAAATATTTTAAAATAAATGGTGCTAGGAACAAATCAGTTTACAATACCGAGGCTCGACCAAATCTATATTAAAAAGAAAGAAAGGGAGCATATCTTGACTCCGGCTTTAAGGCCCGGGAGAAGACCTGAAATTTATGTGGAGTCCTATGCAGGTGATGCATTATTTTTACCAACGTTAAAAAAAACAAACACATTATCCTCCTCCCAAACCCTGAGAGGAGTGTGCTGGGAGCCTGGTCTTTCTCTACGGTTCCCACAGCAGTCAGCCTAGATGAACAAGCACAGGCCAACAAACAAGCTCTGACTAATCCTGTTCAGATAAGACAAAATTCTGAGTTGCAAAAAAAGAAGAAAAACAGCCTTTACTTTCTGACAAAATGTAAGGTGGTAATTCAGCACCTTGCTAATACTATTCTGCTTCTTATTAATTCTCTTCAAAACCCTTAGCTTTTAGTAACTTTATTCTCTCTCTATATAAACTTTACGTGCTCCTCCATCAGTGGGTACAGGATCCACTGTTGTCAGTGGAGATGTGTCTGCTATCTTCAAAGACTGCTAATGCAGATTCTTGGACATTTTCACACATGGAGTCTGAATTTGACTGGGTTGCAAGTGTTGGACCCAGTCTGACAAAATGCCCAAAGAACAGATGGAGGTGTTCACTGGCTCTGTCCTTCTCAAAGGTCTGGTGGCTGAGTCACAAATTTAGGCACCTGAACCTGAGTGGAAGAAGTAGTTTCCACCCTCACCTGATTGCCCCGCCACCAACCCTTCCTTCCAGAGGCTTCTCTATTTGCACAAGTTGACCTTCATATGAAGCAGCTCTTTCACAACATAAATTCATAATCTGGGTAAGGAACAGGCCAAGTGAAGAAGCTGCTCCATGTTTGGTACTTTCATCTCTGCTGCTTGAGCTGAAAGCACTCGTCAGGCCATGCACATTTCTGTCACTATTTGCAGAAGGATTAATGGTATTCAGCATAAAAATAAATGCCTACAGTGCGGCAACTTGTTGTTGCATTATTTTTCTACTGTAACCTTCACTAAGAGACGAGCTATCTGCCTTGGCAATTTATCTTAGATGAAAATATTTTTCTCTGCAGTATGCCAGCTTGGCATGGCTGTAACTGGACAGTGTTCAGACCTAAGATCAAGCAGAAAAGTAAGTGAATAGAAAGTAACAAAATCAACTTACCTCTCTTCACAGTTTTATTTGTTTGCTAAAGATCTGTTTGGTCATTTGATTCATGCTTGTGGGAGGAAAAAGAAGGCAGATATCTGATGTTCAACTTTTGCTCTTTTATGAGCTACTCAGCCTTACAGGAAATCTGAACAGTTGCCCAAGGCATTTGGTGTGGACTTTGGTTTTAGGGGAGAATCAAATAGGCTGTAAAAAAAAAAAAAAAAAAAAAAAAAAAGGAGATAACAGATTTTTCAACTTCTTAAGAATGTGCTGATTACATCTTCACCCAACAGTTTCCCTTCTGAAGGAAAAACAAAGTCATCATCATCACCCTCCCTATATTCATCACATCTTCACGGTGTTGAAAAGAATGCCTCCTATTAAAACTTCAGCCAATTTTTGTAAATTTGGCAGAAATTCCTGTAATGTGTGGGGTGCTTCTAAAACCCTGTGAGGGGCAAACACAGCTCTGATCAAAAAAGGTCACTCAGAAAGACAGCACTGATGCTGTGAGAAAGGTAAATTTTCTTTTAATGACTCCCAGTAAAGCTGTACTTACCTACACTTGAGATTTTCTGAACAGCGGCTTAAAATGCACTGCCATAACCAATTATTTAAAATGACACTGTGCAGACGGCGAATGTTTCCTCTGCCCGTGTTCATGGCATGACCTTGGGTAACCCTGTTGTACAGCCTTGGTGATAGAACAAGAAGCCACGTTCATTCTGTACTCCCTGCACTGAAATTCGATTAACTTTCTCAGTTTAAATTCGGCAAATAGCCACTAGAGGGCATCTTTTTTCTTGGTTTCTTCCACTTCAATAAATAATGAGCTTCATTATTTCTCAAATTCTTTTGTATAATTATTAAAAGATGAATTTTCTGTTATTTATTCCACCAAGAATACATGTTCTCATGATTTGCAAGAAGAAAAAGCAGCTCCTAAAATAAAATCACTTTCAAAAAGGTTTTCTTTTACACCTCACTGACTGCAAAATGCTTCCACAAACGGTCAAAGAGAACATTCACTCTGATTTCTTTTTCACTTGAGTCTGAAATATCTCCAGCACACGAACCAAGTGGTACTTTCCAGCATTTTTTTTTATTTTTATTTTTTAACTTTTTACCAGGACTCATGCTTGCAGAATACATCAAATTATGTAGTTCCAATGAATGCTTCAAAATTCACCAGGGATTTTCCTTCCATCAACCTGCTCCTCATTTTCTCCTTGCTGAGCTCCTTTGGGTCCAAAAAACAGTTCCTAACAAAGTGTCTGTGATGATCAGTCAGGATCAAGGAACAAGGTGAAGTGCAAGAATTACTTTACAGGAAACAAAAATGCAAACTGGGCTCTCATCTGCATCATATCCATCCCAAAGGTAACTGTGTTAAATCTAGAGATTAAAGCATTAGAAAATTTTATTGATAATAGTGAAATAAATATGGCAAATCAGATATAAAATTCCCCTTTGAAGGCCTTAAAACAGCAGAAGTCAAAGGCAACTATGAAATGACCTGTCTGAGAATTGCTGTGTTTATTTTGTGGGAGCATGAGGCACATGTAGACAAGCAGAGTCTGTGTATCTCTGTGTACAGAACTTCTAAAAGCAACATCAGGCTGGTACTGTTTAAAAAAAAAAAAAAAATTAAAAAGTGCAAAGTGTGAGGCTGGCTTCTGATTATTTTTTTAAAAAACATATTTAGATTCACTCAGACCACCCATCTGACATGGATGATAGGTGAGTGTGAAGTTCTGCTGAAGTGAGTAACATGATGGAAACTCCAATATATTCCTCTGGACTTCTTTGGTTCTGCTGTTATTTCATGGGAGCGACTGTTGAAGTCTGTTCTGCAACCATGCTGCCAGCTGAAGGCTTTCAATCTGAGCTCTTCATTGAGGGAAACACCATTTTTGAAAGAGCCCCACTGTGGCCCATCTGGAAGTGTCTGATGCTATCTGTGCCATGTGTTCAATGGCCCTCAGCCTGTGGGCAGGAAGGCTCTTCCTTGGGCAGCCGCAGAAGGAAATATGTTGGAGAGAAGGGTTTGGTGTGGGAGTGGGTTGGTCCAGGAGAGAAATTCTCCCTTAGGAAGTGGTCTGCAACATGCGAAAGCTGGAGAACCACCGATGTAACATATTCCATGGGCAAAAAAATAAATGCAAAGGCAGAGAGATGTAACCCTGGCAGCTACAGCATTGCACATGAGCTTCTGTCCAGGGAGATGGTGGAGTCACCGTTCCTGGAAGCATTCAAAAAATGTGTAGATGCAGCATAGAGGGATGTGGTTTTGTGGGCAGCATTGGTGGTAGGTGGACGGTTGGACCAGGTGATCTTAGAGGTCTTTTCCATTCTTAATGCCTTAATAATTCTATGATTTTCTTAATCATGCACCAGCTCCTATAGCCCTATGCCTGCTTGCTGCCCAGCTGTTTTCTCCTTATCAGAAAGTGTGCTGAGCTCTTTTTTTTTTTTTTTTTTTTTTTTCTTTTTCTCCATTCCATCTGCCACTCAACAAACTGCATTTCAGCTCTAGCAGCAGAGTGCCATGGGAATAATGTGCGAGGACCTTTAGATGTTATGATCTGGATCAGCATCTGTGCAGGACGATCACAATATCAGGGTGAGATACTCCTGTGCCAACCCAGAGGTCTCTGATTCTATGAACACAAGGGAGTTCTGCGGTCGAAGGGAAAGTGTCGTGAGTGCAGGGTCCCTGTATTCGCAGCGTGCTGCTGCTGCAAAACATATGCGTGTGCACTGTGCTGCTCGATGGAGCAATTGCTTCGCGGTGGCCGCGGCTGGGACAGACTCCGAGAGCAGCAACAGTGGGTGTGCGCCTGGGCTGGCAGACACACACACACACACACGCGCGAGCAGCCCATTTGCTGGAGGGGTGTGCATGTGCGTGCGAGGGTGTGGAAAGGGGTGGCGGGGATGGAGGAAGGGAAGCCAGGGGAAAGTCTGACACTTCGCGCAGAAGGAGCGAGACCCTCCGCCGCCGCCGCCGCCGCCGGGGAGGAGCCCGTCCGGCTCGCAACGCCTCCCAGTCCCGATCCCGGCACCGGCCCCGGCCCCGCACCGCGCTCAGCCCGCACCGCGCTGCCGTTCCGCTCTCCGCAGGTACCACGCAGCCCCACCGCTCCGCGCCGCGCCCCGCAGCACTTTTCCTCGCATAGAAAGGTGCAGGTAGGGGAAAAAGTGCATGAGATCCCCTTCTTCTTGCTAATCCCGGAGACTCCGCCCGGCTCGGGACGCCTGGCACCTGGCGGCGGTCGTGGGCCACCTGCCCGGCTATCAGAGAGGCGGTGGGAGCCGGGCTGAGGGGCGCTGCTCGCGGGCAGTTCCTCCGTTCTGCCCTGGGCAGGGTGGGGCTGAGGGGTCCGGGAGAAGGAGTTGGAGTTTGGGGGTTAAAGGCTGTGATGAGGTGGGACAGAGGTTTGATCCCGCAGCACCGGCACCTATGCGTCTGTTCCTGCTTTGCATAGGTGTCTCAGGGTGATGCGACGGACAAAGTTAGCCTGCATCCATCAGGGAAACTGTTGCGTGCTGAGTGGTGGCAAAATTCCTTCTATCCCACATAGTCCTCCGGCACTGCCATGAGTGCAGCTCTGCCGGACTTGTCCATCACTTGGAGCAATAGAGCACCTGATGGGCTGGGCTGCTCAGTGGAACGACACTGTTTTTCTTTGGGCACTGACTGCCCCTCCTTTGCTTTGTGCAATAACACAGAGGGTGGTAAAGCTCCTCGTTTTGCAGCATTACGAAACGAAAGTTGTTGCTTCTAGAGAGGAGTCATTCCCGAGTGTTAGGTAACTGGTGGCTGTGTACTGAGGAAGCACAAGGCAGTCAACTATGTTTCCTTAGAAAACACTTCATTTTGCTTCGAAATGGGAAAACTTGTGCAAGAACAATAGGGATCGATGGGGCAGTCTGACCATGAGCAGAAAATACCGTGCAGAGAAAGCAGCAACTCTACCCTGCATCTGTGGCTCTGGCAGAGGCCATAAAGATGCGGGCTACAACTTTTGCAAGCTTTTAGTATGCTGCTTTTGCTTTTTTTCCTACTAAGGTGTAGATCTAGACAGTAGGTTAAAGTGAGTTGATTTTGCTGTTAGCCACTGGTATATGATATGGCATAATATTTTGCTACTGTTTTCAAAGCCCTCATTAGTATAGTTGATGTGATTTTCATCTGCCTTTTAATTAGTTCATTATGGGCCTGATCCTGAAAGGCACTTGTCGTCATCTCCTGCAAAGGTTGTAATAGCCAAAATCTTTCCTAATTTAGTAAAAGTTGGATGTCTAAATATCTTTCTCAGGAGGAATTTGAGTATTCTAAACTGTAATTATCAACCTGCTGCCGGACATAGGTATCCAAATTCTGCAGGTGTCATTCTTTCTTAAAATTTCCAAGACACATCCTGCTCTGAGATGCTTCATATATAGAAGCATTTCAGCCTTGATCAGGCAGAGTAACTTGGCTTCACTTCTATTTGAACTTTATTTTGGCTTCAAAATCCAGACTAGTCTGAGATCCAGGAACTAAATTTACTTTCCCTCTTCTTACCACTGGATCAGTCCAATGGGGGTTCTCAGTTAGGTGAACAGAAGGGACTCCCCATTAGGTGCTGAAGCATAGAAATGTGCTCCAAATCAGGCAGAGTTCTCCCGCAGTTGATATGAGGGCTCTGCACATGGCATGCTTTAACCAGAAATGGAAATAGAATCTTCACCAGTACCCTCTGCCATATGTCTGTGGTTACAAGAACCGAAATAAGATGCTCTCAGGACAATAATCTCAGGAAAAGAGAAGTATTCAGTAGTTCTGAATAAAATGAGTAAATATCAGAAAGATATAGTTGGCTTGGTGGGTTGCTGCAGTCAGAGTCCCTTGAAGAGCAATACCTGTGTTGGAGGCCATTCTCCAGTACCAACACTCACTTGCTTCTCTCCAGCTGCTGTGCTGTCAGCAGAGCAAAACACTCTTCATAGCAGCTCTGATCTCATCCTACTTCTCTCTTTTTTTTTTTTTCCTCCTTTTTTGCTCTTTTTTTTTTTTTTTTTTTTTTGAGAAGGTTGATATTTTCACTATGTTCATTATGCAAGTTTTACTGCACCCTTGCAAATCTATTTAGATTGAATTAATTGAATTAAATGAAAAGAGTCCCTAGGAAAAAATATATATATATTTTAATCAAGCTAGAATATTAAATGGGAATTGATGTTGTTCATGGGGAAAAAGTCCTTTAAAGTGTTTGAGGATGATGAATCGTTATTACAGAGATTCAATACTGATAATTAAGCAAATCAGCACTTTTATAAAAAGCCAAGCCAAAGCTGAAGCAATCTCAGCAAATCCTATCCCTACTTTGGTCCTGTCAGTAGTGGTACACTGAGCATCTCCTTCCCTGTTCCATCACACAACAAGTAGAGGTGTAACTGCTCTACAAAGTCAGAATCTTTATGGTTTATTCTGCAGAAAGTCATAATCTTACAGAGTTGCTCTGTAAGAATGCTGTCAGCCTAAGGTGGTAAAAATAATTATATATTTCTGGATTCTTTTTGAATCTTTGTTTTGCAGTTTCTCTTTTCATTTTGCTGCTATAGAAATTTGAAATCTTAGATGTTTCTTCACCATTTAGCGCTACAGTGTAGACATACTGGTTACCTATGGCTTTGGAGGGGCTGATTCATCAGCTGGGAATCAGCTGAATTCCCAGCACATACCAGCATGTCTTTGGCTAAAACCCCTAATGCTGGAATTGGCCACCGAGCCACCTCTGTAGTCTTTGAGGTTTCCTACACGAGGGAATCCTTCACTGCTAGTTAAGCAGGCTTTCCCACCGCACTCTCCTGGCAGGGCAGCCTGTGGGACAGCCAGGACTATATTTGGCCCATTGTCTTCTTAACCTGGGGAAAATGCTTAAGGTGCAACCCGAGTGTCCTTAAATTGGTGCAGTGAATGTGTGATGTCTTTGCTTTCCTTGCCTTCTGGACTTTCTCCAGCTGCAAACAAGCAACAGAGATGCTCAGAGCAGAGCAATACCGGAGAGACATAGAGCATGGTGGCTGTATTTAAGCTATGTGTGAAGCAATTTTTTTCTCTATGGGTGTGCTATTTATATCTTTTTTATAGTGCTGCCTCTCTGTCACATGTAACAATCTCCCCCCCTGCCCCAATATTTCTGTCTGGGTTTCATGTATTTCATAAGCTAAACAATGGCAATGAGTCAGTGCTTAAATTATCTCTATATAAATCTTTAGCCCTTTTATCTTCCCCTGTCTATTCAGAAGGCACCTCTTTGGCATTGTTATTTTTCACAACCTAGAGGCATGCTGTGTGGACATCCATGTGTTATCTGACAGTGGGTGATTAAAAAAAAAAAAAAAGAGAGAGAGAAAAGAAAAAAAAAAAGCCCTTATTTTTGACTCTCTCCAGCTTAAATGGAGTCAACGTCATATGGAGTGAATCCAGGATGAGTCAGAGAGCAGTATTGCACTCCAAAATTCCAGTTTGCATTACAGCTGGGAGGCAGCATTTAGCATCATGTGGATTTATTTTCTTTTAACGGGAACTCCAAAATAATTTATGGAAGTCATATAGCCTAATGGACAGAACAGATAACAGTTAGCCAAGAAGAACCTGGATTCCCATCTGGGTTGAATCATTGACTCAACTTGACTATCAGAGTTGTGGGTGTGGTATTCAGGATTAGAACATTATACTGGCCTTAACTAAATCATTGCCCTTCCCTACAGCGTAACTGGAAAATACGATTAAGGTTCAGAGCTCTACTGGTACCTAACAGTTTATCAACAGTCAGCTTTACTGGTTGGACTGAGTGCAGTACACAACAGACATTTATCTGCAGCCTTAATTTGCAGGGGGAATCCTGAATTGGTTCAGGGTACATGTGGCTAAAGATAAATTTCTGCTGTAGAGCTTCTGTGTACATGGAGACCTGTAACTCATGAGGACATTCTGCACTGCGTGGATTCGCACTATATACGTTACTCAGCTTTCAGTAATGCACACCCTTTTTGTACATCTATGCATTTTTTTCCTTGCTGTGTTACTGTAAACACAGAGTCATGTGAGTTTTTCCTTTTGATGTGGTCAGTCTAAAAGCTAAATAAATATCCCAAATTAAACAGTTTCCAATCTAGCTGGTCAGTGAATCAGGAGCCTTGCTGGAAGCAGATGTGATGCAAGAGAAAGACTAAAAAGTCCTGTAACCTGTGAGTATACCCAATAATATACAGATTTCCTTGTTGATGTTTTGTTATTTATTTTTTTTCTGAAAGGGAGGAGGGAAGTTATCCATTTTCCTGGATTGTCTCCTGCTAAAAATCCTGAAGACGCTGCAGCCATTTCTCTGATCTCATTTTGCGTCAGCATAACTCAGGTCTAAATGCACTGGGAATAGAAGGCCTAGGATTAGCTGAAAATTATACAAAACTAAGGCTGTCATGAAATGAAAGACTAGTGCCTGTTTGCAGTTGCTCTGTTTTTAGTGACTTCAAGGGACTTAAGCATGTGTTTAAACACAGACTGCTGCGTGAATGCTCTTTTGAAAGAGGCACTTTCCTACAGTCTAAATCTAGAGTGAGATCAAGTCTTTTAAAAGTTAAGTGCAGTCCTGAGGGCTGATGTGGCCAAATATTCCAGCATAATCTTGGCCAGAGCTTTAACAGTTAGAACAGCTAGATCTAATGGTATGTGCCTACCTAGCTTGTTATATTCCCCTGGAATTTATCAATGACACACTGCATATAATTGTGGTTACTTTTTCTCTGTCTAAAATCCTTTTTTGGTTTTGTAAGGGAAAGATTGCAAAGAGGGAGAATGTAAAAAATTCTTTCTCAACCCAAAGCAAAAAAGTTGCTTTTTATTTTTTTTTTTCCACAATGAAGAATTAAAACAATGTCTGTTACTCTCATGCTTAACGTCAAAATCTCTGCTAAAAAATAGTAAGAAGAAATATGATGTATTTTTCATATGGAACTTATTCCCTGTAATTTTATAATGCACATATGTGAGGTTTTATGAAGACTTATGCTAAAAGGTCTTAGAAGCGTGTAACAGAGGAAAATTGTGTTCATAACATCCTTTGGAATCAAAAGGGCTAAACAGTTACATTTCAAGAGAGTAAATAAGTAGAATGAAGGGGCAGTGACAAATAGTGACAGACTCTTTCAGTCTTCCCTTTTCTCCAACATTTGCAGAAAGAACCAGCCTTGACTATAAGGTTACCGCCCTACATTTTGACTTCCTTCACGTTCTGTGTTGTTTCAAATTGTAACATTCCTATGTCCAATCTCTGACTTCTGAAATATAAGTTCCACCTGTGTATAAAATACAAATCATTTATTTAATTTTTACACTTATTTTTACACTTCTTTCTTTCTTTCTTTCTTTCTTTCTTTCTTTCTTTCTTTCTTTCTTTCTTTCTTTCTTTCTTTCTTTCTTTCTTTCTTTCTTTCTTTCAAGCAGGTGCCTAAGCATCTTTGTTAGCGCTGTAAACACATCTTCAAAGCTACTGTATGTTCTACTAACAATGGGATTATGTGTTATTCCTTTGAAGATCTGTCATTTAATAACAATCAGAGGCACAGTTAAGGGTGTAATTAGCATCTGTTTTCCAAATTTCTTACAATTCTGTGTTTAGTAGGAAGTACACATGAAGAGCGGCTATCCATTATTGCTTTTGTTTACATAAACTCCAGAGTCTGTTGCAAAACAGTGTACCTGTTCTCATTCAGAGAACTTCATATTAATTTAATAGTGGTTCAATAATATTATTCCCAGTCTGTCCTGGTGTTTCCAGTCAGTAATGAAAGTTCTCTTGTTTTGAGCACTGGTGATGCATCTAAACAAACAAACAATACCCACTTACAACCATAATGTAGAGCAAGAGTCAGTGAGCACGAAAGACTGTAAGAGATGTAGGTTCCTCAAGAATACAAGTAACAAAACCTGTTTTATTTGGTAGAATAAACAGAGATCTCAGCCTGTTTTTCTTTTTCTGTTGTTGAATGGTAGGAGCATCAGAGCGAAGTTGAATTTGTAATGGCATTATGAGATCCCCTATTGTGAAAGATAAATAGCAAATTTGACCTAGTGCCCCAGTAGAATAATTACACTGAATTAACTTGACTTTTGGTTCAAGTGACCTCGATTTAACAAATTAATTTCTGATCAGTGTAGCTTCAAAGAGTCCGCTTTATTCTGGGGAGGACATTCTAAAGGTACAAAGTCTCCACATGAACAAATCTGGAATTTTTTAATCCATTGAGCCATGTAATACTTTGAGTTGGAGAAGTAGCCTTAGTGTTCAACTGCAACAGAACTCTTGTCTTCAGCAGGAAATCTGCTAGAAGAAATACTGTGCAGAAACAGAAGTTTACCAAGAAAGAGAAAACATAATTCAGTTTTATTCATCTTTGGAGCAGACACAACAATTTTTACCTGATCTTTGTGTATCTCAGCATATTAAAAGTAAAGACATTACTATCATCTAATTTATGGTGGGCATAATACTTTAAGTCATTAATCTGTAGGAACAAGCCTACTTAAAGAAAAGAAATCCAAGCATAAAGGGTAGGTAATAAAACCCAGATATTTTTAATATGTCTATTCCCTTCCTAAAATTGAAATATAAAATCATTTTTGGTAATGAGTTTTTTTGTCAATTTGTATATCTCCATTTCAGAGTTGTAATTTAGTAATATAGACTTCTTGAAGAGGATTCTCAAAAGTAGTCCTGGATAAGGAGTTCCACAGTGATCATGCTTATTACAGGAAACCTACTCATAGACTGAATATGCCCCATTAATATAATATACTCTGAAGCTGAGGGTCAAACGTCGGAAATAAAACCGCTGCACTGAGGAAGTGGAGAGTGTCCATAGGAAAGATGGCAGCACAAAGAAATGACTGTGTTGAAAAAAATAGTGATATAACAAGCTTAATCTTCAGCTGGTGTTGGTTAGAGATGCATAACTCAAATTAGTGAAATGATATGTAATAGCTAAGGGCAGTCATATATCTTCAGAAGGACTGAGTAGCTCTGAAAGCTGAAAGAAGAAATCAAACTGTAAACACTTGCTTTCAGTTATTTGGGAGTAGAGTTGTAAAGAGAAGCCAGAGACTGAAGTTCTGAGCAGAGCTGCTGCTTGTGCAATGACTGGATGATTGTAATGGGATTCCGAAAAGCCAGAACCTGGAGGGAAGGCTATGGAAGCCAGTTTGTAGAAAGTTAGGCAGAACATTTAAGCCGTGAGCTATGGATTTCAATGTGGAAGAGATGGGTAGGTCTTCTGTTTTCAGTCTGACGGAGAACTGGGCACCCTTGGAGCCATGTCTGGGTTTGCAAGTAAGGTGGGCAGAGCAATGTTTCTTTTCAAACACTGCAAGCACTGAACAGCTTGGGATAACCACAGATTTGTTGTACATGCACCCAATAGGCCAGGTGCCACAGGGGATGTGTTGCTAAGCAGATTTAAGGTTACATACAAAGCTTTGGTACAGAAAAAGGTAGTTTTTGTATTGATCTCCAGCACCAAGGCTGAAGAGGTCATAAATATTTATTATGAATCCAATCTTTTGGATAAAATAATTTTAATAGACAGTGATATTGTACATTACTGTCTGAGTCATTGTGGTCTCTCAATCTGTTGTTTTATATAGTATGTAATATTCTCAGAACAGAGTTTTTCTCAGACCTGATGAAATCCAAGGTGTTTATTTTAGGACTCAAGTTATTGTGCTTTTTGTTGTTGGTTATTTTTATTTATTTATTTATTTTAATTGATTCTGTACATTGAACTCAAAGTTTTAAAGCTTTGGGGAAAAGCTTACTGGAAGTAATTTTTAGAAGGTCAGTCCTGCCTAACTGAGAAAGAAGTGAGAGAATTAATGCTTCTAAGAGAATTACTAACACTATCCAGGCTTAAGGGTTTTGTAGGCCCTCTAGAAGAAAAATACATTTAAGTATGCTGTACTGTGCTGTCTGTCTGTTAAAGATGAGTATCTAGGGTAATACTGTTTGCAGTGTTCAGATTTATTCGGGAGTTATAACTCTATGGTTATAGTCCCATAGTGACATCTACAAAAAGCAGACGTATATTATCTCATAAAGCTGCCTCAGCTTGAATTTTATTTTAAAAAAGTGTCTATCGTAAAGGAATATCTTTTCCAATATGACACCCAGACAACGTGTACATCTTTCAGTGAGTTTTCACATGGGAAGAATTTGTACCTTCAGATCAAATCTGTATAGATTGCTCATGCTGAAGACTGATTAAGCTCACAAAATAAAATATATGTGATGGAGGAAATTATACACTAATATTATGGTATCTCTCTGAAAATCGCTGCATCTGCTTTTATTTTTTTGCCCCCTATATATTTATACTTTTAACTTTCTGATAACTATTATGCTGTGCTCATGAGCCTAAAGCTCCATGAAGCTGAAGTCCTTTTCTTCCTGTGCATTTTCCACAGCTCATTGCTTTCCAAAAAGGCAACACAAGCACTGATATACAAATGATAACACAGAGACCAATTTTCTCAACCAGGCTTAAAGTCAAATGCTTGCTGTATGGATAAATTGTTGTGCTTTGGCTCTTAACAACTTCTCTTTTTTCTTTTTTTTGTTGCTGTTGTGCATTGCTGAGTAAGGATGAAAAACAAACACACACAAAACACTTCTAAAAGTTCAAATGCCAATTTCTGCACATTTTCAGTCTGACACAGAAGCGGGAGGTGCGTGCAAGCAAACAGTGCAGGGAGTGTGTTCCTCTTAATCCCAAACATCCGTCTTCAAAGCCAAAAAATACAAATAAAAAAGAAAAACAGAACAAAATGAAATGGTCATATTCAGTTTAACACCTGAGGTCTGAGTCCTCTTGGTTTGCCAAGCTTTGAGCCAGGGCTTTTCCATTGCCCTGAACCAGAGTCTGGTCCAGGACTTGATGGCTGCCAGAGTGTCCTGTGGCACAGTGGCTTGGTCCCTTCTAGCTGGAATTGCCCATCCTTGCCTCTTCCTTGCAGTATGGCTGCAGGTGATTTCCAGGCACAGGACATTCTGCTCCAGTCTCCAAATTTTTCTCCCTTCTGCAGTTTAATCTCTTTCCTACCACAGTTTAAATCTGTTTTGAGCTTTAGTGAAAAATCCAAGTGCATTTATGGTGTATCCTGTTAATTCCCAGAAATGATTCAGGATGAAAAGTACTTCATTCCTCAAGAGTACCTCTGCTTAGCATCAGTCTTGTTTGTGTAGTGTTTACTCAGACAGATTTCAGGTTTTGTGTCAGATTTTCATGACAATGGTGAGAATGTCTTTTTTTATGATAGCAGTTATGCCACTGATATCATAGGCATGGCTGTTCTGCACTTGGTCAGTGCAAGCTGTATGTCTATTTTAGTTCTTGGTTATCAGCCTGTTTTAATGATAATAAAATCTGCCTTAATGAGTGACATTAAAACAAAACAAAACAAAAAAACCCAAACACTTCTATCCATCCATTTTGTTCTTACATTCCTTCCTTCCCTTCCCTGTAAACAAGGTAAATGCCACTTCAGTGATGTGAGAAGAGCATTTTGGAAAGTGTTTGGATTCATTATGCTTTATTTTCCATGCAGGAATTTACATGACACAAAGGAAAGTGGGATCTGACACCTCCAAGATAAACTGTTAGACTGTCTATGAAGTTCTGCACTGATATTTATAAGTGAAATGGCATGTTATACCAGAATAACTAGGACACAATGACTTCAAATAAAAGTAATGTTGCTATCTTTGGTGCAAGTGTCAGCAGCGGATGCCAAGGTCCTTGGTGATGTCCTTGGGGGATTCTCACAAGGCTTTTCAGCATGCATTATAATATTCCTACTGTCTGTTTTCATTCTTTTCTGAACACAATAGAAGTTTGTGTCCTAGAAGGCTTGATACTGTTTAGGTTGTGCTGTCTCTCATAAGTCATCTTTCAGCCACATGGGAGAAGAGGTGTGAGCACAAGTAGTTAGAAGTTGAAAATATGCTGCTGGAGGATGAAGATATCAATGACAATGAAAACAAAGGTTGTTCTGCAGATACAATAGAAGCTGTATAGGTGTTATGTTTAGAAGGATCCAGAGATTCTCACTTAGTGTCTCCTGTGTTTTCTTCTAGATCTGTACCTTTAATTTTTTTTTTTTTTTCTTCCAAATTGTTTTATTAGATCCCGCTAATGGCATGTAGTCTGAGCTTCAAATACATCACATTATGGAAAGCTTTCCAGTCTTAACCTGTATATGTGCCACTACTCAGAAAGAAAACACAATTATACTTTGGAAGCAACAGCAATTTCTCATTCCCCTTTTTGCACATAGTCCAAATGAAGATGTGGCTGCAGTCCTGTGGTTTTCTTTTCTTGTGTAGCTGTCATTTCCACCTCCTGCCCTTCTGTTGGGCTGGCAGACAGTTCCAAAATAGGCATTTGAGGTTTTGGTAGCGTTTGCTGCTGAAGGACATATTCTTCATTCCCTGCAGAGATACAGTGGTGTGTGAGATTCTCTGATTTGTGTACAATCTTGAAGTAGAGTTTTCCTCTTGTGGTTCACATAGCATTGTTTGGGAACCCTGTAGCAGAACAAGTATGTTTCCTTGTTCTAAAGCAAAGTGGTTAGACAAAATTTTCTTATTTTTGCATAGGATGTTTATCTGTTTCAATTTCAGAAGACAAATATGGAAACACAATCTAATTGCAGAATCTCATGTTCTTGATGTCTCCAGATACTTTATCTGCATAACGAGCACTAGTCTTTAAATAAGCTACTGGATTCAGTGTGGGGGTAAATTTGAAAGGTTTTGTGATCTGTTTAATACTTGTTGGTCAAATGTCCCTACAGTAACCTGGACTGGAAAACCATTCACAATTATTCAAACATCTTATTTGAAAGGGCTGTGATTCCTTAGCTGTATGTTTCCAACAGGCAGTCCATGCCCTCTGCTTACAGTTTCTGAGAAAAAAAAAATGGGTTTGATGATAATTTGAATTTGATACATGATTGTTTTGATTATCTGGAGCTCAAGCCAGCTGTTCTGGAAGGGGAGAACTACACAAGCACAGTACAGAAGCTTTTTATCATGTCATTTTTTTGGATAATATGAGAATGTCACCTCTTTTTACCTACCTGGAAGTTTGAACACATTTTTTCTTTTTCAGCAAAATGAAATCATTAAAAAAAAAAAAAAAAAAAAAAAAAATCAACACAGATAAATAAATAGAACCTACAGAACCTACTTTACAAATCAACATTTTACCCAAGTGTGAGTCCCAGGAAGGCTGGGGACTTAGCTTGCAGAAGTTTTCCCCAGAGTTATTCTGAGAAGCAAGTATCGCCCAGTACTGAAGTCTGCTCTGGTCTGATAAGGTTTGTCTACATGCGGAAGTCAACATACTGTTAACATAACTGTACAGAGTGGTATCTTCTCCACACTCTCTGCATGATCAGTCACAGGGTATATGTCCTAAGTCTGGTTTCAAAGTGAAGTGAGCTGCTTTCTAATTAAAAGGCTTAAAATATACACTTCTCCATGACATGACAACAGAATGGTTGGTATGTTGCTGATCAGACTCTTATTCTACCCAACTCTCGGTGACAAGCCCTAAATATTTCATTTTTAAGGTCTTGATGAATTGCAAGTGCAACAAACAATATTTGTGCCTGTAGTGTGATAGAGAGTACCTAGATGCTACTTATTAGGACTGTGCTTATTGAAATGAATATACTATTTTCACCGAGTTTAGCGAATGCTCTAATACTATGTTCATGTATTTACTTGTTTCACAATGATGCCTAAAAGTCCAATCTAGATTTTTTTCTCATTCTGCTATTACTGACATTGACATCCAAATAGAGTTTAGAGAAGAGCAATAAAATGAGAAGGAAGGCTTTGAGTCAGGTTTGATTTACAGGGAAAAGTTAAAGGATTTGAGCGTGCATAGCTTGTTTGAGTTTGACAAAGAAGAGGATAGGACTGTAAATATTTCAATTCCAAAAACAGCAGAGGATTTGCTTAATGTTAAGGACATTCCAAAGGTTAGGGTAGCAGCTCAGCAGATCTGGGGTTAATTCCATGACACATGTCCTTGGGCAAGTCATTTCAGCTTAGATCCTAGCAAATTCCTAAAGGCACCCAACTGCCTCTTCTTTGTCTACATCTTTGAGTGTTAGTCCAGTGATGCTGAAAAGTACCTAATTTAGACTTGTTAAATTGCTAAATACTTCTGTAGGTCTGGATCTTGGCCTCTACCTCTATATGTCTGTAAAGGGGTAAAAACTACCATATGTCATAAAAAGAGCGTGAGGATAATGGATTTGGAAAATATGGGTATTCAGATGTTGTAAAAATGGGAGCCATGCAAGTATACCAAGTAGAGAAACTAATTAAGATGGGGTTTATTTCATGTCTCTGTGTTCAGTACAGAGTTGAGGTGCTCCTAAGGGCCATGCACTGTGTTTGGCAACAGTATCTGAGGCGTAAGAAGAATTCACCCCAGCAGTGCCTGTCTCCACCCTCTCCAAGGGGAGCCAAGACAATGCATGAATTTTAGACAGATGAAATGAGGCAAACTGAATGAATAAAATGATCAAATAGAATCAACTCAGCCTGATCTTAAGGGAAAAAATGCCTTTAATAAGCGCATTTGCTGAAATGTTCTTTTACAAGAACTGCAGAAACCACCTCAAAGAACTTCTGTTTTCCCTCTGTTACATCTAATAAAATAATCTGGGAAGTCTTCTATTAAAAAGTAACTATATGATAGATCTTCCACATCTCCAGTTTCTAGGGCACAGTTCTTATTCAGGCCAGCAACAGCCCCAAAGTGCTATGGTGCACATGCTACTACTGAATATTGTATCCAATAAGGTCTACGTGTCCCAGGTTACCTAATACTAGTTTTGAAATTCTAAGCCTTTATAACTGAAGTTTCAGAAAATCTACCCTCAGTGTCTCTTGTTTTAGTGTGTCTTCCTCACGCTAGTTGAAAATAGCTCTAGGTGGTAGCTATGTATTAGAAAATGAGTGATCCTCAGAGAAAATACAGTTATGGGTGCCATAAACTGAAAGAAAAAGAAACATGTAGAAAAATGAAAATTATCCAAAGGAGAGTTAAAAAATTTATGGAGGTTTCTATCAGAGCTGCTAGAGGTCCATTTACAAAGCAGCTGTAAGATGCTGGGTTTCTGAGGAAAGCTGAAGCAATAAATACTCAAGAAGATTGAAATAACCCAACTAGGCCCCTGCTAACCCGTACAATTGCACCAATTTCCATTTCAAAGAAAGATGAGCTTAATTATTTTACCCGGCTATTGGCAAGACTCTGCAATAGAGTCCTCCCTTGCATTATTACATTCGTTACCCTGTAGGACAGCAACATCTCTTTGTGACTAATTTACTTTTTGGTTTGCATTCCTCAAAGAAAAGGCCTGCTTTCATGCTTTGTCCCTCTTGTTTTGGTAGCTCCCACCTCCAGTCTTGCTAGAGCTCATCCTCACACAGCTGGACTTATTTCCCTCACAACTGCTGGTCACTTGCCTGCTTTACTGGCTCTGCAGGGAAGGGAAAGAGAGCATTCCCTTGCTATTCAACCCTTTGTTTTCTGGATCATCTATTAAAAGAGACATTGCTGAAGTGAGGAATCAGACCGTTCAAGGACAAGGGTTTGGTGCTGAAGACCCTGTGGTTATTTCCATACTGGGGTAGACATATGGTTGGAAAAATCTAAAATATGCTGAATTCAGAAGAGCAAAATACACTTCCAGGAGTTTGTATTACTTTTTCTTGACCTTGCTGACCCAGTACCTATTCCTTTGAGAAATCAGAGATGGTCTGTTCTAAAGACTTAGAAGTGAGTTTCAGTTTCACACAGGGGATCTAAACACTGTGAGGATCCTGTCTTGGTGTGAAGCAATCCTGGTCAGATCAGGATGTGAAATAAGAACTCTCTCATTGAAGAAGAGTAATTGAAACACAAGACTCTGAGCTTAAACACCGCTGAAGATGTCTGTGGTCATATTCAACTTCAGCAAGAATCAGCCAGTGAGGCAGCCTCGAGGTGCACCTATCTGTGGTTCCTTGGGAGCTGGACATGAGCTAGGCACAATTATTGGACTCTTTAAGGACTCTTGTGCGTTTATCCTGCAGAAATGCAGATGCATGAGGCATTTACATTCTGAATAGTTAATGCAGAAGGAAATAAAGGTGAAATTGATGTGAATTGCACTGAAATCAGTTAGCTTTCTCAACACTCAAATATCCTGATCCTGCATGTGACTGACTTCAAGTCTGTGAATTCCCATCTTTTGATTAATGCCATAATTCTGGGAGTCTAAATAACACCTTCCAGGTGCCTACCCCTTTTTTCTTACTTTTCTCCTCTTAATCTCACCCAAATGCCTGATGTGGACAGTGAAAGATATTTAAAAGTGTCTTGTCCTTCAGACACAAAAAAGACATTTGTTTACATGAATCCTCACAGGATACAGCCCTACACATCCACAGGTGGTTTTAAAACATAAAGCAGAGAAGGAGAGACAAAATAGAAAACACTGACAGAATTACCATGTTGCCTATATATAGCAAAGAGGCTGTTATGCCCTGCTTGTTACTTTTATTATTAATAACTATCTCATCTTTTGCTCCCTCTTTTTAATCCATCTGTTGTTATTCATTACACAGTTGCACTATAAGCTGCAAGTAGGAAGAATTCTTGTATCCCTTTCACAGTATCTGTAGCACTATAGGGTCCTGCCCCTGACTGGGGCCTCTAGGCACTATCCCAATATAAATAATACATAAAAATAGATCAGCAGTGTAACATCTATCAGGAAAACCATACAAAGACCTAATCAGTGTTTGTGTATGGAATTGCTCTATTGTCTCCTGTGTGATTCATGCAATAGCTTGCTTTAGTTTTCTGAGTTAGAAGACAGATCATAAAAAGCCTTGTATCAGTGGATTATGTGCAGTGAACTCTGAGATCTGTAATTACTAAAAAAGGGAAGTATGCCAAAGACGATTTACAAGTATAGGGAAGAATGCATCTTTTGTGATGTTCAAGACTTTATCAGGTTTTCTTTGGAGGTTTTCCAAGATGAATAGCAGAAAACAGCCCAAAAATGTTAAAGTAAAGCAGTCAAACCAAACTTCAGCTGCAGCAATAACTGCAATAGCCCAAGGGTTTGCAACAGCTTCCTATCTTGACACAGTGTTGATTGTTCGTGAGGAACCAGGTAAGATTACATTAACCAAATCAATTTATCTCAGTGATGCAGACAGCTTTTGATGTGTATAATGGCATTACCTAGCAGAAACAGCTATTAATAATACTGCCAGTTGTCTTACAACCATTGTCAAAAAGCTCATTCACTCTCAGAGCATGAATTGTCTACACACTATCTCCAAAAATCATGAGTTTAAACTCCACTGAAAAAAGTTGTTAGAGAACAAAAGTATACCCCAGAAATGATGCATTACTATCCACATTTAGGTTTGAATCATAAAGATGCAGTGATTTCTCTTGTACATCTTTAGATAATTGTTCCTTGCAGTGAATTTGGTGAGACTGCTGAGAGGCTTTAGGGGGTAGAAATCAAAGAATCAACAAGGTTGGAAAAGACCTTCACGATCATCCAGTCCAACCATCCACTTACCACCAATATTTCCCCACTAAACCATGTCCCTTAGTACAACATCTAAACGTTTCTTGAACACCTCCAGGGACGGTGACTCAACCACCTCCCTGTTCCGGTGCCTGACTAAATTATGTGAATTGCCTTTCATAAGTCCATGTACTGGAGATTTGCTTATTGTGACAGCAAAGCTTTTGACCTATAGCACTAGTTCTCAGATACTTTTTGAGAGAAATTGACTCCTATCACTTTCCACTTTCAGTGCAAACGTGCTTTGCTACAAGTACTTTTTTACTGGACTCCAGCTGTTGGAACTCCATTTCTGTTTGATAATCAACTGTGGGCTCCAAGAAGTAAGGTGGGAGCATTTAAATTAAGATAGTCATTTAGGTTCTCCATGTAATCAGCATAGAGGGAGACACGTCAAATTCCCATCCAATAAGTGGTTGGGAGGATTTAGCCCCTGAAGGGCATTTTCCCTCTAATAACTATAAATGGACACTAGATGAACTTACTCTTAGTTTTTAGAAGACTATATTTAGGATAGAGAAATCACAGTATTTATTAAATTAATGTAATTGCTTTTGTGGGTATTGGGAAGGCACTGGAATATTAATAGCATCCAGAACTTGTAAAGCAGCATCTCTGAGAGAAAACAGTAATCCAATAATTGCGATCCATTTAGACTCCAGTGCTTTGAGGCAGTGAGCTTGGATGAATCTCTGTCAATACAGAAGCCAGTCTCAGGGGATCTCAGAGGATTTGGACACAAAACCTCTGCACTATGGTGGTGGCGTTTTCTTTTTTTTACCTCTCCCCTTCATCACTGGAGAAACATGCTGTTGCAAACTTGGAGCAGAGGTTGCATCTCTTGCTGAACCCTGACAGTCTTGTACGTTGTTGTCTGTTGAAGCTGTTGCTCACCAACAGTGCTGCAGGAGTGTATGGTATTTAGTGTAGGAGAATCGCATAGGGTTTGATTTTGGTGTCATCATTGCCATGGCTGTTGACATTTGCATCTGAAGGGAGCATAACAGCTTTCTGTGTGCTTTCATGTGTCATCAGAAATAGCATTAAGAAGTAAATCAAAGAGAATGTAATTGAAGAGACTGAAGCATTTTCCCTGACTTCAAAGAGTTAGATAGTGTCTATTAAATCCAGAACTGTGTCTACAGGCACAATATACATACACATGAAAACAAAGAGTTGCTTTCTTTTTTTTACCTGCTTTCTGTAGCATCCCTGTTAGGCTTCTATGGTGAATCCATGGTAGCAGTTTTCCTGCTGTATTGTTATAAAAGTGGCATGACATTATTTATGTTAGCATGTTGAAGGTCCAGCACTAGAGGTGTAAGCACCGAGAACTGTACAAATCAGGTTCCCAGATCTTTCTATAAGATCAGGCAGACATGTGGATCCTGATTTCAGAATATTACTAAACAAATTCTTACAGTTGTGTAGAATTTGTAAATGGATGTAGAGTAACTAAAAGTAAATTGTTTGCATGATCCAGACAAACCTATAGAGAAAAAACGGTTTCCTTTGCTAGTCTCTTCCTTTGCATCAAGCAGCAAGAAAAGAGGTAAGCAGTTGCATAATCTTCATTCATATCATTCACATTCACACGTTGGGAAAAGAATTCACAGCATGAGAGTGGGCTCAAAATTAAAAGAGAAACATCCCCAAGGCTTTTGGAATAGGAAAGAGAAAAGAAGCTGCAGAAGCTTCGCTCTCATGATTGTTAAAACAAAACAAACCACTGAATGGCAGAGAACTGATCTTTGCCATAAAACATTTCCTGAAATTCCCTCTTCTGAGATCCATGCTGATTACTTATTTGTTGTAGTTTTTTTCCTCATGAATAAAAATAAAAATTAGCCATCTCATATTCTGAATACATCAAGAGGATTCTAGCAAAAATTTTGCAGATTTCTTAGTTGTGATCAGTTATTAATCCCTTCTTAATAGAATGACCTAGGTTGAAAAGGACCTCAAAGATATTAGTACATGGTGAAAGACAATAAGGAACTTATCCTCTATCCTTTGTTATAGCCCTACTATCTAAAAAGGATAATAACCTATTTATGTTGTCAGAATCACAGAATCTCAACAGCTGAGATTGTCAGGGACCTCTGGGTCCCTCTGTTCCAACCTCTGCTCAATTAGGGGCAAGGTGCCCAGAGCCATATTCTGGCAGCTTTTAGAGATCTCTAAGAAGGAAGACTCCATGGCCTCTCCATTATTCAATCACTGTGAGCCTTTCATCTTCAGTCTTGTGAGTCTATTTCCAGCAAGTACAGGAGCACTGCTCCTAAAGTGTTTAAAAGAAACTAGCCAATGTGACTGTGACGGCTTTTATCTCCTTTTCCTCATTTTTGAATTCCATTTAACAGGAAAGGTGAACTGAGGGCAACTGTGTATAAGATAGTGAACTTTTGTTGTAAAAGTTGGCCACTGGGCAGGATCCTGTAAAACACTTGAATGCACTGTAGTGGGTATCAGTTATTTGCTGCTTTTTTTCTCCAAGTTTGTCAAAACCCCTCTGAAAACAGAGATTTTAGCGATCATAAAAGGCAACTGATATTTTAGCCTAACATTTCCTTTTTAAAAACCAGAGTTATATTTCAAATATTTTATCTATAATTTAACACTGCCTTATAAAACCTAGAATCTATTTCCCTTTTTAATTTCTATTTGATGGTCATGTTCACCCGATTCTGATGTCTGCACTTACAGTGAGGGATATTTTGCAATGTATTGCCACGTCTTGTGTTCTTCCACAGAAACTGCACATTGAACAGTAGTATTTTTTAAGTACCAGAACTCGATGAGATCCTTTGCTGGCTCTATCACTTACTATCAATGCTGATGGCTTCAGTGGCATGTTTCCCTTGTGGAAATAGGAACTGCAAGGGAGACAGATGGGTTGCATCTGTATTTGCAGGTTAAACAATGCCAAAATACAATGTTTGCTAGCAATAGCCTGTGATGTTAGTATACTCTGTTGTTTTCACTTTTTTCAACTAGCCCTTTTCCAAATTGCTCTGGGATAAGCTGAGGGAGTATGGAAGGCTCCCAGGAAGAAGTATTTGGAATACATCTGTCCTGAAGGGAACAAGAGTTTAGCTATATGAACAGAAGCTGTACCAGGCTGTTCTGGCTCAGGATGTGTGAATAGTGTCTGTCATGTTTTGTTTATTGTTACATTCTTAGATTTGGGATCTGGATGCTCAAGTCAGAGCTGCACCAGCTTGACTGTACCATACTCATGTAATTACATTCACTTTTTCTCCACCCATCTTTTGTTTGTTTTTCTTTGTAGATGTAAGCCCATCAGGGAAGGTATTGACACTTGCTCTTTATTTGTAGGGTATTTAGTACCATGTGGTCCTGACTGCCATAGATTTCAGTGGAAATAAAGGCAATTGAATCTCGTCTTGCTTGTTTGCCTGCAGCTTACTGTGTTTTCTCTGTCTGTAACTATTCTGTTAAGGGTGGAACAAAGGGTAGCTACTTAAAAACTATAAAACCTGTCTCATTTCAGCCTGGTTATTTCATTTTGTAGGCTTATGTCAGGCCCTTAAAGTTAAAAATGTTTCTTTTCTTGTCTTGGCATGAACAGCAAATGGAATGTTTCAAAGACTTAAAAAAAAAAAAAAAAAAGAGTCCATACAACAAAAGACAGAATGATGCAGTCTTGCCTGTTTTTCTTGATCTGAAACACTTTAGCTGGAGCATGGTATGGCCTGGTCATCCCAGTTTCCATTGCATTTTTGCATGGAAATTTGCATACCAAATAGGCTATGAAGCAACCATTTGTTTGCAAATGGGTGGATGTTTGCTTGTGTTCTTTGCATTATAGCATTTATTTAGTTAGATTTCTTATCCTTTCTCCTCCACAAATGTCCCCAGAACCTGCAGGGTAAACCATTTTTGATGCATAGCGAACAAAACTCTGAGATGTTACTGGGAAGCAGTGACTAAACTTTCCATGTCTTACATGATACAGACTTGAACTCTCCTGAAGGGGCCTTATTCAGCAAGGTCAGGACTGTGATGAAGTATAAGTTTGAAAGAGGAATCTGCTAGAGAGATAGTATAACCCACTGAGTGATAAGTGCTGACAGACTGGCACCCTGATGTTTGAAGTGCTTTCCCTTGCAGCAGAAGTATGTCTCTGATCCTGATGTGTTATGTCCAGACTCAGTCTGTTTTGAAAGCCTATACTTTCTTCACACGGAGACCCAGAAGGATTCCGGCTGGATGTACTTAACAGAACCCTAAATTTTGGGCCACAGCTAAAGAAGATGAATTTTAAATATTCTATATGGCCTTCTTAGAAGACACTTGTAACAATAATCATGAACATATATCAGTCTGCTTACATTATAATTATTACATTTTCACATTAATGTTTTCCTAATGCCTCACCATTAAGTTATTGTGCTTACTGCACTAGTTCATAGATCATAAAAGCATTGAGTTATGATTTCAAAGGAATTATACAAAAATAACACCAGAGAAGTTCAATCCTCTTCTAGTGATTAACAGATTGGTGACATTGTTCAATCTGTCCAGAAGGCTCCTGTATGGTTCCTGTTCTCCTCTATTTCTTTCCTGCATGTTTAGCTTGTGCATGCTCCCTGTATGGCCACACAGGGAGAGAAACTGAAATATATGAGAGACTCAGGGTGGGAGAGGAAAGATTAAGTGAAATGTCCTGGGACTTTCCAGGAGAAAACTGATCTACTCTTTGCGGAAAACTTGGAGACAGAAGAATTATCAGAAGCTAGTCACGGATGGTTTGACTAATATGAGATCTTAAGAAAAAATAGTGACATGTTTTCAGTTCCTTGAATCAGTCTACTTCAGTTACCATTGAAAATTTATATATATGTACATATATACACACATATTAAAAAAGAAAAAGAATTACAAATTTTGTAAAAGACAAAGCAAAACAAAAAATCTTGGGAGAAAGAAAATAAAGTGGTTTTTCTTTTTATCCTTCTATTTCTAGCTTGGGCAAGTTTCCAGTGCCTGACATGGTAATTCTGTCATCTAGTCTGGTAGTTCAACAACCATTGATCAGAGCATCTGCTTTTGAAGATTAGAGGAGGCAGGGGTATAAGTCTTCATTATATACAGGACTAATTAGGCTTCTCTGTAACTACTTGAATACACTGGGTATACCTGCATAGATAATAAAAGAAAATATTCTTTTACTTTCAATTAATAATAATTAAATACTAACAGGCATTTACATGTATGCTAGCTTTCTGTGATTTGCAGCCATGCTCCCCTGCATTGGCAACAATGAGAAATGACTTGAAAAGTCCTATCATTACTGGCATCCCAAAGGATTACTGTCTGCACATTCATTCCTGCCCACTCTCTAATGTGGGTTGCATTTTTTAACCATGCAATCAGATATTGTGTGTTCCTCAAGACCTCTGGAGAGTTCCTGCAGAAGGTGGACACTGAATGAGGGAGATACCAATAAAGTAGAAATGTTGCCTTGTTATTTTTGGAAGAGTTTGTTAGAATGTTGCCTTTATTTTCTTTCTGCTTCATGAACTTGTCCTGAGAGGTAGGATCATGTTGTTTGCTGTTACATTCCAGCTGTTCTCACGTCTACAGCTTTTGAGTTCCCAGCCTTGCAATCTTGTTTCATTTATAATGGAATCCCTTTTGTTCAGCATGTTATTTTCTTCCATTTCCTTTCAAGTTAGAATACTATCACTGTAAGGACATGTAAACCTAACATGGCAAATATGTGGCTAATATCCATAATTTTTAGTAGAAGGAGGGTAAGAGTCTATTATATCAGTGTAAGGATTCATTCCTTTACCTCCTACAGAAGAAGACCATGCTTAGGCATGACAAGGGTTTATGAGGTTTCAGCAAATAATTCACAGAGAAGGGCATAATGTATGGAGCAAATAGACATAAATCTGGAACTGGAGAAACAAAACTAATTATTCTAGTTATATTTCTTCTGGCTTTGGAAGTATTTATTTTGCTCTGTAAAATTGATAAACAAGTAAAAACACAGGCTCCTTTTATGTTCCTTCTATATGGTATCTGGTACTTAACTAGAATCAACAAAAGGAGCTAAGTAGCTTGGGTTGGTGGTTCATATGATTCATTTTCTGGTGGTTATGCAAATAGTTTTGATTGGCCAGTCTGCCAGCTTCTGCTTCGTGGGTACCTACATAGAATGAAGGTATTCCTCAGAGATGTTATCAAATATTTTTACACTAAATTCAGTAATGGTGAGCTCTACTTTCATTCAAATGATTTGAATGAATGTTCTTGGTAATTATTCTGTCAGGACGTTCATGATTCTTTTATAGCAAATTAATGCAGCATTAGTCAGTGGGCACAAACCATTGTATTGTTTACTAATTGCTTTCAACATTACTCTGATGCAGTTCCACAGTGGAAATTTTATTATAAATCTTTATTGTAAATCCCTGCTGCTTTCATAAAAAAATATGAAGGCATTCACTAAAGTATAAGAAGGATAATTGCTGGGAAAATAATGAAGGTAGGAAATGAGTATGAATCAGATAATCTCTATTTGCAACTGGAATTTCTTTATTTCTATGAGTTATTGTGTTATCTCTGTTGAGAAGGAAATTCCTACCACTTTATATACTGGATCCAAATAGAAATGTGTCTTCATAGAAAGGTAGATTAGCAGTCATCTTTAGTTCCATCTTTGAATTTAGAAGAGTGGAATTTTCAGTATTAGATTCTACTACAAAAATTTCATCTTCCATAGTACATTTCTTCAGGAGATGAACATCTCTCATATTATGAGACAGATATATGCCTTGCTAGAGATCCAGTTCACCTCTGTATAAACAGAATTAGGCTATCAGTATGCAGCAGTTTAAAATAAGCCCCATGCTTTACCAATGTGTGAGTAGTAGCATGACCCAGTTTGCATATCTACACAGGATTTTAGAAGGAATTCATAGGAATTCCTTTGAGACTTGACCTTGTTGACAGTGTCATTGACATTACTCAATTTCTTCTCTATTATGCAATGGAAATACTAAATGCAGCCTTATTGAATAGCCTTACTGAGGTGTAGGAAGGCTGTAAGTTCTTTCAACATTTATTTATTTGTTTATTAAAAAAAAAAAAAAAAAAATCTGTGTTGGGGGAGTTTTCTGTGTTTTATACATGTGATATTTACAGAAATAATTAAAAAACATTTGATGTATCATGAGATTAAAAATATTTAAAACTAAGGATTGTAGAAAAAAATCCTAGCTTTTTCTGTGAGCTTTTTTTTTCACTAGGATGCTTCTGCTGTGACAACTGATGTAATAATCATTAAAAAAACAACCCTATAGAAGCTGAATTAAAGTGAAAACTGGATTACAGTGGTGATATTGTTGTACACTGTCATTCATATTTAATGCTTGACATTTTTCAGCATTGTACAAATTTAGTCCTCAGTTTGACGAACAGTGGATTGTTGATTAATGAGACTGCTTCTGTTTTTCTGTCTTTGTGAGTGCTTCTGGAGAATCGCTAATTGTCTTATGAAGATCATTTTGCATCAATATTTATGCCCCTGTAGTTGAGCACTATTTTTCTAACTTTTTACACCATGAAAGAACCTTGGCCCTGCAGTGAAAAAAAAAAAAAATACATTTCAGATTGTATTGGCGTAGCGTATTGAATGTGTTCCCAGAGATATGTCCGGGGTCTATCTTGTTTTTCAGTGATAGTTTATAATTATACTTCTTGTTCCCTCGAGGGCTCTTGTTTTGGCTTTCTAAGAGTGCAAATACAACGTGATAGCTGTGTATTTTTTATTTTTTTTTCTTTTTTTCCACCTCAGATAAATGGAACAAATGTCCAGATTTCCCTAAATTACTGCCAACATGTAATCTTCATTGTTACTTTTTTTTAAAGAGTTGTTTGTTTATTTGAAGGAAGTCTGCCAGCATTTACAAGCAATATAAATGCAAGAACAAATGGTTATTTAATTATTTAAAAACACTAGTATTGTATTTATTGGCCTATTGCTTGTGCTAAATTGAGCTGTTGTCATGGCATTAGTCTTCTTAAGACAACACACAAATATGCAGTTAATATACTGAGGATTTTTAAAACGTGATTGCCTCGTCAAATGTTGCCTTTCAGAACTGCCTGGGTTGTAACTGTTTTTAGACTGACTTTTGTCTCGATAGCTATTGTCCCTATAATCAGTTCACACAGGGTAATTGGCTCAGCCTTACCATGTCCAGCTCTTGCAGTTCCACCTGACCTTCTTCCTCCCTCCACCCCCTCCCTCCTTGCTGCATGTTGTCTCACAGAGATGCTCTGCAGCTTCCTGGCAAAATCCAGCCCAGCAAAGCTGAACAGAGCTGTCAGGCAGATAAATCTAAGTCCATGGTTTGGTTGATTGCATGGAATGCTTTTGTGAAGACATGACAGCTCCCTGCCTCACTAATGCTTGAGTTCTCAAGTTTGGCTATGGCTGATGGCATGTTAGCATCAGGGAGGAAACCACTGCCTTTTGGTTCCCCTCAAAATGCTCTGGTTTTACTTCGAATGCTTCATTTATTGGAATTAATACATAAGGGTTTTACAGGCAACATCCTGCCTGAAACCACATGTTGGAGAAGGTTAAAGTAGAAGATACACTCGAGGTTAGTATGACATGCAGGAAAGAAGGAAAAGAATCATTGCCAGCTTTTGAAGCTTTTCTGTCTTCCAGCTTGGATATCAGATATCAGGCTTGGGCCAGATCCCACTGCATGCTCCAGTTCACTACTTCCATCCATTGAATTCTAACAATTGTTAGAGAACATGCTTTTGAGAAGGACAAACCTCCTTCCTTTTTTTTGTTTCTGTGTCTGCCACTGAATTTACCAGGGTGTCATAGCTAACTACCTTGCAGCAGAAGCTTTCTAAACAAAACATCAGCTTAGAATTAGATGTTTACCATGAGCCTAGGTGTTCTGGGTGTCCTATCATTGAGTTTGATGGCTCTGAGTTTGGCAGTCTGCCAGCTGTGGGTATGCATGTTCAGGTTCAACTTTTGCTGTATGGAATGTGAATAATTTATGTTGTGGATAGGTATGCCTATCACCACAGAGTCTGGGGCCAAGACTCGCCCTCAGTTCTGCTTGGCACAGTCCCAGTACAGACACAGTGATGGGTTGGGTCAAGACTTGGGGGAACAAATACGGACCCTCAGTTTTCTCAACAGGCCTCATCCTTATTTGCTCTTATCCCTCCAAATACTCTACCACTGTTAAACCTCCCCAGCTATCCCAGATGTTGGAGATTATCCTTTGTGATGGTGCATTGCCGCCTTACAGACATCTTCAGGTTCACATTGTTCTTTCTGCCTTCACTGCCCTACCAAGGTTGTTCTTGAAAAGTGATGTCATTGCTTTCCCAATATTTTGGGAGATTTTTCTTTGTATCCCATGCGCCCAGATTTAAGCACTTGCTGTTGCGCTGGGGATAGAACTCTGCATGGCCAATGCAAAGGATTTCTCAGCATTGACATCCTTCTGCACTGCACCAGAGCCTGCTGTCAATTAGCTTAGGAGAGCAGTTCCAGACACATGTATTAGGTTCAGCAAACACTGCTTATTGTTGAGTGATTCTATTTTTCTAAGCTTGTGCTTTATTTGTGGCAAGAGTGACATTTATGCAAAGGATGGTGATGTGTCTCTTTTTTTTTTTTTTTTTTTTATCTTCTGATTCTGCAGATGTACATAAAACAGCTATAGCAGTGTAGATTAGTTTTGTGTAAGTAAAAGTGCAGTGTTAACCAGGGACTTACAAATTAAATTAAATAGATATAGCCACTTGGTTTTAAAACAATATGGCTTCACCATGGTGAAAGAAATCATTGTGATTTTCTTAGTCCTTCATGAGCAAGGATGGAAGAGATCTCATTTTAAAATTTAATATTAGATCACTACTAATCCAACACTAATCCAAATAGGATAATCACTTCCTTGTAATTAGCATAGTTGAATTACTCATGGGATTAAATATGTTTAAAAAAAAAGAAATATGAATTTTTAAACAGTTCAGTTCAAGATCACTATATACAATGTCAGCTTGTCTGCAAGACAATTTCATTCTTGCTTTGATCCCCTTTGATCCCAGAAAGACTGCAACTAGCTTTCAGGAATTCATAATGTTTCTCTTTCAATATTCCTATACCTAGGACTAAATTGCTTCTTTTGAAGATGTTCAGTGGCCCAAATATTAGTACTTGAATTCAGAAGTTGTTGGATCTCTCATCCTGTGTTCTTGATCTTTTTTTGGCTTGTTTTCAGATTAATAATGGAAGAGTAGATAAGCTTAAGGAAAAAAAAAAAATCATATAATAATAATAATGTTATATTTCATCCTATTAGTCCTCAAAAAGCTATTATGCAGCATCAAAAGAATAAAACTGTGTTTCTATAGTGCTCTAAGAATAATACCTTTTTTTAAACCCTTGCCTCTCAGAGATTTGTATTCCTATGGGAATGCAAGTAAGTGATACCAAGGGCAGTAGTTTTTTCAGTGCAGCTGTGGTTATCATTAAAAGAGATAAGTATTTGAAAGAATTTTGATATTTCAGCCACGCTCTAATATCAAAGGTCTCCTGTGTGAAATAGACAACTATGCCAAAAAAATATATAAATGACCATTGATTGCTTCCTGTTTTTTAAAAAATAATCAAACACACAAAAATAAAACAACAGTAAAATTTATTCTTTTTTTAATGATTAAGAAATAAGATTATAATAAGCTGGAAGCTCATATGTAGTTGCTGTGAAAAACAATAATTTCCACTGGAATTAGATGCAAAGGTACATACCATGCACACTTACATCTGGGTATGCACAAGTTACTTTTCTCTGAATATAGCATCATTTATATTCTTAGTCTATTTTGGTTATAACAACATTAGAAATCACCATAAAACTGCTTTAGCATTGGCAGCAAGAAATTTGGATCAAATACATTGAAAGAAATACCTAAAAAATATGCCAATTTGAGATTGTGTGTATTCATATATTGCAAAGCAATATAGTATATATACTTTGTCTAACTTTTCTTACTTAGTAACATGAAATTATGGAAAAATAGGATTTTTGCCTATAAGCTGAGGGCCTAGAAAATTATTGAATAATAATCCTTCAGCTTTCATTGATTTTAGTGAGAAGTGAAAAAAAGTTACCACACTGAAAAAGCTGCTCGATAGCTTCTGCCAACTGACTGAAACAATGAAATCTGCATTCTGCATAAGAGATAAAACGTTAAAATGTAGCTCAAATTGTGTTAATGTGATACTGAAATGTTCCGTGCTCATTGTAGCTCCTTGTTTATCTGTTAGATTTGTGCTTTTTATAATTTCATCTGGTGCTAAGCCAAAATTAAGGCTTAAAACTTCACTACTTCGCACTTTGACAAGAGACAGCAGTGCAAAAATAGAAGGAAATGGAGCTTTACCAAGATTTCTTCCTTTGCCATTCTCCCAAAGAAAAATCTGGAGACTCTCTGAAGTGATTTGCCAGCATTTGTTTTTAATCCATAGACTATGTCTAGCATTCTTTCTTTTTCTTTTTCTTTTTTTTTTTAAGTTGTATTCAATCAGTTGGTCATATTAATAAATCTGTTATCAATTCACTATTATTCACCAAAGAAATAATACAGTTTAACTGCTTTGTTGCATTGCTATAGCAAAATCTTGTCTCCCTTCCCTTCCCTTCCCTTCCCTTCCCTTCCCTTCCCTTCCCTTCCCTTCCCTTCCCTTCCCTTCCCTTCCCTTCCCTTCCCTTCCCTTCCCTTCCCTTCCCTTCCCTTCCCTTCCCTTCCCTTCCCTTCCCTTCCCTTCCCTTCCCTTCCCTTCCCTTCCTTTTCCTCTGGGCAGGCTGGATTCAGACATTGTACCTGCCAAAGTTGATTTTGAACTTGGCTTCCAGTTTTGACCAACAACTCCATTGATTTGTGGATCTGGATATAGCCATTTTAGCTTTGGAAATTCTTATTTTTTCTTAAGTATTTAATATTTGAGAGTCAAAATGTCGTATTGGCACGGAGAAAATATAGAAAAACTGTGTATAAGCTTGTGGAATAATGTGGTCTCATTACAGTTGCTTAACAAGTTATTGCACATCAGACAAAGTACCACAATAGTCTGTCTGTACACTTGAGCTTGCCCAGAGTGAGGTAAACATCCATATGCTCTGGAGATTACTCATTAAATGAAGCATTATGTTCTAGTACTGAGCAGTCTCTGCTGTCATTCCATTATTTGGTTCTTTAAAGAGAAATTTACTCTGCATAACAGTAATTTTAACAACATGGCTTTCTCTGTGTATATTTTGGACATTTTTCAATTGCTGACACAGATAGTAGACAAACACATACGTATATGTGCACACAACATTTTCCTACTATAATTAGGTATTTTTGGCACTTTCCAATAGCAGAATCAAATCCAAATTGTAGCTACCTTTGGAAAATCTTAAAAGTAGCTGTAATTGAGAAAGGAGGTGTGACATTTGTGTATTAAAACTTAATGAGGATTTTTTTTTTCCAAAAAGTGTAATGTTTTCCATCACTGTTTTAATATTAATTTTTGATGAAAATGCCACAGGACGTTATAAATGTAAGATTTTTTAAACGTCACTGCAAACCACTAGGCAAACATAGAAATGTCATCTGCAGTCACTAACTTACTTGAAACTTGATATTTTATTGAGAAAATCAAAATAACTACAGATATTTAAATTACAAATAAGTAGATGTAACTTATTTGATCTTTTAGCATAATTACAACTTATGTTATTGAGTTTAATTTTTAATTTTAATTTTTTTTTTTCTTTATTTATTTTGTAAAAGGAAAATAATTCTTTCCTGTTCACTGTAGCATTTCTATAAGAGTTGGACAATACATCCGGACATTTCATCATGATTCACTGTGTAGGATATCACTAAAGTTCTGACAGACCCTTAAATCGATGTCAGTGTATGTGAGTAATATAAGCATTAAGTATATAATGGGCAATTGTTCCTCAGTATTTAGATTTGTCTACTGGACACACACAGCTGAGGAATCCCTTTCGTGAGCTGTAAATTTCAAGTTTTGACCTACTGACTTCATGAAAGTGAAAATTCTCCAGTGGGAATAAGATGTTCATCACATTTTAACCTAATGTCCAAAAGTAGAGGAAACGCCTGGCTGGAATAAAGAGGTAGCTCATCTAGTCTGCCGTTCTGGCACCAAGATTGGGTAAGAGCAGATGTTTCAATGGAAAGCATAAATCTTCACAATTTTACTGTTCTCAGCTGTATGTTGTTGTTTCTTACAGTGCTCACACCTTGAGTTTCAAAGATTAACTGCATATCCATATAATATTTTTATAGTATATATCTTAAAATACTTTTTTTTTTTTTTTAATTATTTACCCTAAAATGTTTACCTATATTGAGAAAAGGAGATTTTAAAAGTGTATTCTTAACTTGTGCAAAAGTAACACCATTCTGTCATCCCCCTTACTTCCTTTATAATGAGATTGAAAGTTATAGATACAGGAAAAAAAAAAAGAAAAAAAAAAAAAGAAAAAAAAAAGAAAAAAGAAAAGAACATTTCAGACCAGTAAAATTTATTTTTACTGGAATATGAGAGATTCAGAGGACCTTGTGAGGGAGAGAGGTGACAGAACTAGTCCAGTGGAGAGTTCTGGGATATTTTTTTCCATCCTACTGCCTGACGGTGTTCACTAAGGAGAAAACATGGGAGCTTTTCTGCTAGTGGTGTTGAGACACTGTTGGCAGTGAAACTCTCTGATTTTCGCAGCCATATACTTGCCAAGTTTGGCAAAAACTATTTTTGGTTCAATGTTAAATGCTTGTCCTGGGTTCTGAGCAAAGATTCAGTTACGAAACTTTACATTTCATCTTGTGCAATAACAATAGCAAGATATTTTTCTCTGGCAGCAAACACTCATTGAAACTGATCACTACTATCACCTTAATTTTTTCTAATCAATTTTCTCTTAATTTCCCAGCCAATCTATGCATCTATTGCATAATGAAATATAGCATGCAGAATGCCTCCAATGTCAGCACAGCTGGATGATCTTCACTTTAAAATCATAATCATCCTAAAGCAGTAAATTTATATATACATGTAGATAAATTTTGTTGATCAACTTTATGGAGGTGGTGATATATATGTAAGAAAAATAGTATGTTGTCACATTGGGATATTGGTACTGGAGGTGGTTCCTCATATATTTGGTAGTAGACATGCAGATGTAAGAATCTTACAAGGGCTCAAAGGGAGGCTGGATAAGTACTTGAAAGTGATATCCATTGGGGGGTGGGGGGGAGTAAAAATAGTCAAGCTACAGTAGGCTGAGGAAATCTCCTGAGCTGAAAATAGATGTGGGGAAGGGACAGTGCTAAGGGAAAGGTAATATCATATACGAATTCTGCATTCTTATTCTTCCTTACATTTACTTACATTTACTGCTGAAAACAGACTTGTAGACTGGATGAACCTTAGGCGTGATCCATTAAACAAATTTACTATCTTATTTAAGTAAGCAGTTGTTGTCTGAGAGGGTTTTTCTGGAATAAGAATTGATCGGTGAATCACAGTTTGAATGCAGAAAATCAGTAATGTGTTTAGCACTACATATTGATAAAGAAAGCAAAATGAGAGGCAACAGTAAAGTTGTCAAAAGCTCAAATGTGTTTACTTTCTCAATTATTGAGTGTATACATTTACAGTCCTGTTTTTTTTTTTAGCTTTTCCACTTTATCTTCTATTTCTATGAGGAATAGATTTGCAATTTTTTTCCTAAAGATTTCTCCTGGTAATTATGCAAGTATATATAGAAGATATTTACTGATCTGTCTGTGCATCTTCTGTGTGCTGCTTTGTAAACATGTAGCCAAACTTCAGTACCAGAACTCATATATCATAGACCAACAAAAAACAGTCAGCTGTAGCAAATACGTTCATCTTTTTTTCAGAATAGAGATTGTTTTGTGGAGCTATTAAAAGGGGCACAATAGGTCATGAGTCAGTTCAGTGACTCATAATATTGAATTTTTTTATCGTGCACCTAAAGCATTTATTTTAATTTTATTTGCTTTATTGGACTCATCCTTTGTTGGGACCTTTCATGCTGGATTCTTATCTTTTAAAAAAATATTTTTATGTTTATACAAGCACTTCTGAAAAACAAGAATGAGGCTGAGGTGCCTGTAAAGAAACAGAGATGCCAACATTTGAGTAACCTTTATGAGTAGACTCATTCCATATATCCCGACTGCCAAAAGACAACTTTCTTATCATCCACAAAATTTAAATTTGCCTCTGACAGAATTGTTGTTGCATAAAGAAACTATAAAACCTGTCATGAGTGCTGTTATTGTTGTTCTTATTACAATGAATACTAATGGTGATGGTGAAAATTATGTCTTTACTCTCAAAATTGCCCTACTTAATAATAATAAGAAAAAAATATTCTGCTGTAGTGCTTTTCTCTATACTCTACAGTTTTGGCAGACAATATCTGCCACATTTTTGTATCAGCCATCTGAAGTAACTGCTTCCTGATTGCTAGAATGATTACAACATAGATGCTTTGGTCCTTCTCAAGAAAAATGCCACAGAAATATATTTTTCCATGAACTGTTTCTTGCCTCCTCCCAGTTTATTAATGGTGTGAGATAATAGCAGCTCAGCAATATATATATATTTTTTTTCTGTACAAATTTAAAGTCATCTTCGATGTTTCAAGATGATACTTCCAGTGTTTTGGGTTTGGTTTCTTTTCTTTTATTTGTATTTATTTATTTATTTATTTATTTATTTATTTATTTATTGTAATTAACAGCACTTCTGTCACCATTTGTCTCAAACACAGATTACTGGACTAACAAAACACACGCACTGCATGCATATGACTATGATTTTTCTGGTTTCAGGAGAAATGTGACTGTTCCGTATGTCCTAGGAAGAGAGTTGTGAGTTCTCACCCTGCATTATGCATTACTCAGGAAGAATTAGCAAAGAGCTCTTTCTATGCCTCTGGAGAAACACAAAGCAGCTGTAGTAGAGCTAAGGGTCTAGACAGCTGATCTCACTGAGGATGGAGGATGGTCAGCACAACAGAGGAAATATTCGATAGCTTGTCAATTCGTGACCCTAAGGTCTAAGAGGCTTCCATTTCCTCAGACAAATGCTGATCCCATTAATATGAATGGTTGAACTTCATTTGACATCAGCTAGTCCTGAGTTTGAGTGCAAGTACATTATTCCCCATGCCATTAATGCAAGTCACATACTCCAGTTGAGCAGAGAAGGGAAAAAGTTTCCAGTAGTCATTGCTGTTTTGCTTTTGCAATGTCTCTGAAAATGAGTAACTGGTTTATTCCTCTGTAACTGTGCTTACTATGCTTTAAGATATCTGATTTCACTTTTTATTCACTTCAAGTTCACCTAAATTTTGATTAAGTACATCTAGCGACAGCTTTCTTAGCTTTGACATTTGAATGATAATCATAGTATCATCGAATCATTTCATTTGGAAGGCACCATTAAAGGTTATCTAGTCCAACTCCCCCGCAATGAACAGGGAGTTAACCTACAGCTAAATCAGGTTGCTCAGAGTCCCATCCAGCTTGACTTTGAATGTCCCCGGAGATGGGACATCCACCACCTCTCTGGACAATCTGTTCCAGTGCTGCAACACCCTTATTGTAAAAACTTTTTCTTATGTCCAATTGAAATCTCCCCTGATCTAGCTGGAAACCATTTCCCTTTGTCCTGCTATGAGTCTGTCCTCTTCTTTCCTGTATCTCCCCTTCAGATATTGAAAGGTTGGTTATCAGATCTCCCCAGAGCCTTCTTTTCTCCAGGTGGAACAGCCTCAGCTCTCTCAGCCTGTTCTCACAGGAGAAACGTTCCGTCACATGGACTGTTTTTGTGGCACTCCTCTGAACGTGCTCCAACAAGTCCATGTTTCTCCTGTGCTGAGGACTCCACATTTACAAAGACTCAATAGCATATTTTCTAGTTATTATATATTTAATATTGAACACAAGAAAGATATTATATACACTTTATAAATTACATCTTACAATTCTTTATTTTGTTTCCATGCACAGGGATTTTAGTTGTGCATTGTAGCTCCAAAAGAAAATCAAGGAATAGTTTTTCTAACAGGTTATCATTGTCCTCCTTATTGAGGTGGTTTCCACTTAGTTTGCTGAAGGATCCATGCACCAATTTTGAATAGTCAATATCTAGGTTTTATGATGTTTTATTCTTGCTCATCCTGTTTTACTTTTGTTTGTTTTTCAGGCTTTTTTTTTGTTTGTTGTTGTTTTGTTGTTTTTTTGTTTTGTTTTGTTTTGTTTTGTTTTTAATGAAGAAATTGCCCTTCATAGGACAAGTCTATGTATGGATGATTTTTGTGTAACGCATGTTAGTACAGTTATATCTGTATGCTCCAGATGCAGCCATCACTCTTTAAATCTGTCATTGAAGGATTTTGTTTTAAATTGTGCCTGACTTTGTTTTCAGATGCCTCTGAATTCCACTCCGTGTTGAGTCACAGCTGTGAAAAGAGAAATCTACTTCTTTAATTCAAAGGGTCAACAGTTTAAAAGCACTAAGACCCAGTGGGGAATAGCTTAAGATAGTTAATCACAATGATCCCAAGAGATTTAGTAACTTGCATAAGGCTTGTCTGAGATAAAGAGTCCTGGATATCTTCAAGTTTTGGTTTCTTTGCAAAGTGCCTATTTTACCAAGGAATGGAATCCTCTATAGAACAAGCACCTGTGGTGGATGTTTTCCACCTGCTCAGCTGTGGCTATGGAAACACAACTTAATCTTCACCACATTCCCTTTCTAGCTAAGCTGGCATGGATGCCAAATCCTTTCTAGTCATTTTTCTCCCCACACCCTTAATAAGCATTTAGAGTACTAACTACAGTGGCCTCCCCTTCTTGATCCATCTGGCAGATAACAGACTGACAGGATGGAGTTGCTGATGTGAAAAAGGAAAAAAAAAAAAGATCAGGCTGGAATACATAGTTGATTTTCTCTTCTTTTTGGTTTTGTTTGGGTGTCACCAGTCCATCCAGTGTTATTTCTCGATCAGCTTCTTCTTGTTCCAGAGGGAATATAAGAAGAAATCCCTTTCTTATTTTCCTGGCAGACAAAAACATTATCTCAAATACAGTGTCAATGAATGTGACACTTGATTATGGTGGATAATTCTCATGGGAATGAGAGGCAAGACAAGACTGGGTGTACAGTATCTGGCACTCCTGGATTAAATTATACTGCTAATATGGTTTTTATACCCATTCTGTGTGCATACATTACTCATCCTATGCACATTTTGATCTGGTACACTCTTTGCTAGGTGAAGAATTGGCTGAAGGGCTGGGCCCAGAGAGTGATGACAAACTGAATAAAATCCAACTGTCAACTGGGCATGAGTGGTGTTTGCCAGGGGTTGATACTGGGGCCTGTCCTCTTCAATATCTTTATTGATGACCTGGATGAGAGCATTGAGTGCACCCTCAATAAGTTTGCAAATGGCACCAAGTTGGGAGGAAGTGTCAATCTGTCTGGGAGTGGGAAGGTGCTACAGTGCTATCTGGACAAGCTGGATTATTGGGCTGAACCCAATGGGAGGAAGTTCAGCAAGACCAGGTGCCAGGGAGTGGTGACAACCCCAGGTAACACTAGAGGCTTGGGTCAGAGTAGCTGGAAGACTGTGTAGAGGAAACAGACCTGGGTATATTGGTCAATGCTCAGCTAAACACGAGTCAGGTGGCCAAGGAGACCAATGGCATCCTGGTTTGATTCAGAAACAGTGTTGCCAGCAGGAGCAGGGAAGCGATCAACTCTGTGTACTCAGCGCTGATGAGTGCTCACCTTGAGTACTGTGTTCAGTTTTGGGCCCCTCACTACAGGAAAGACATCAAGGCCCTGAGCATATGTAGAGAAGGGCAACAAAGCTGTGAGGAGTCTGGAGCACAAGTCTTATGAGGAGCCGCTGAGGGAACTGTGATGGTTTAGTCTAGAGAGGAGGAGGCTCAGGGTAGACCTGGCTGTGCCCTACAGCAAAAGGAGGCTGTGACGAGGTGGGGGTTGGGTTCTTCTCCCATGTAACTAGCAATAGGATGAGAGGGAATGGCCTCATGTTGTGCCAGAGGGGATTTAGCGGCTGTACTGAGGGACATGGTTTAGTGGGAAATATTGGTGACACAAGGATGGTTGGACTGGAGTATATTAGTATATATTAATATTATAGTATATTTGGTCTTTTTCAACTTCAGTGATTTACACTCTATCTCTTTTCATATTAATCTTTTGGTTTTGACACTTCCCCTATAAACAACCGGTTAGCTTTCTAAAAAGCATTACTGTTTTTCAGTTAAGTATTGATTAATCTATGCTGTCTGAGTCCTCACTTTGTCCTCACGAGACAAAGGAAAGTCATTGTGGTTTTAAACCAAAGTGGAAATAGTTTAGTGTTGAATGGAGGTGGTAATGCCTGAATTCTTGTTTTCTTTCTTTGTATGGCTGCTTCAGATTCCAGGAACTGTTGTGCTAGAACTCTTCACAAAGCAGCTTAAAAATAGACCACTAAAACAACTCTCTTGAACCAAGTATAAATTGCCTTCTGCTGCAATACAAGCAGAAACTTCTCTGAGGCTCTGGTAGCAGTATGTTCTAACTCTTGAAAATGGTCAAGTTGGTTAGGAGGGAATACCTAGGGTTGTTAAATCTTTGATAATGATGTCAGGATTCACGCTGGGTCTGTCTTCGTTCTTACCCAGCTCTGTGAAATTCTTGTTTGTGGAAAACGAAAGTGTGATTGCTTGTTATTTTCTGCAGTTTGCACAAGGGCTTAAATCAAGAATGAAACACCGGAAGTGGTCACTGAAGTCACACAGGAATCTCGGCCAGCAGTCTGCAGTCTCTGGTGAGAAGGGTGGCCGGCTGACTAAGGCCCTGCCTGGATGTCTGAGGGGATGTGGTACTTGTACTAACTGCCAGTGTGACCTTCTGCAAGTGATGTCATCTCCAATCATACCATTAAAGAAAAATCAATTATCTCATAATGGCGAGGATAGAGGAGAGACAATAGAGACATTAAAGCTTTTAAACCGCTCAGGTGCTGTGTTGATGTGCACTCAGAGGAGACACATCGAAAGGAATAGGTCTACATTAAATTAGGACACAATTAATTGTGTAAGCTTGCAAATGGAATGTGTAATAGTAGCTCTGCTGCCTCCCTGTCACATAATCTCCAAACATAAATGAAATAAAACATTTAAAAGTTAAAAAAAAAAAAAAAAGCAAGAAAGCAAATACATTTGGCCTACCAATATAATAACTAGGTTAATGTGCCAACACAGACCACTGCACAGCCATGTACACGTTCAGATGGATATTGTTTTACAAACTGGCTGCACAAAGTGTTGATATAAAATTAGTTGGACAAGCAGCATAAAAAAGATTCCTCCAAAAGAGTTCAAGTATATGACCATGAATTATTAAATCAAAATCTGTTGGAAATGTAAATTAAAATCCTTCCGGCATGTCTCTCTCTGTACTGCAGTTTATATATTAAAGCCCAGCAAACTATGCTGTACAAAGTTCACTGACAGTGCATCAAGTAATGAGGCCATATGTTGATGAAAGGAATTGCATGAAAATATGCCATTGGAAAACATATTTGATCAAAGGCCAGCTGTCACATGAAATGCACATTTTTTTTTTAACTATTGGTAAACTGTAATAACCTGAATTATTTTCAAAACTACCAGATTAGACAGCCGACAATGACCTAAATAATACTGGCAGCTAATGAATTCCTATCAGAATTAATACAATAAAAACAATTCTGAAAATGGATAACTGCATTGAGGCAAACACAGTTAGCTATCTTTAATATTTGTAACATTCTAGTTATCTCTAAGACTCCTATGGACTGCTTTTAGATACAGCTGAGATGTCTGTGACTGCGTGCAAACATTTAAGCAAAATTCCAACAATAATTGACAGTAAATTTCTGCTTACATCAGATAAATCTAGCGACAATTTTAGCACAGTATCTCCTGTGACATGAAATAAACATTATAAATTTATATTTTTAATGTTTGTTTTTTTTTAATTACATTAAAATTTTTTGTTTTTGTTTTTAGTGGGTTCTGTGGGGTTGTGATTGTATGAATCTGCTAAGTGTCTGCAGGCAGAGTAAGTAACATACTGTTGTATAACATACAGCTAATGGAGCCATATAAAAGCTGGAGCTGGCTTAGATTTGAAGTGCTTGAATCAAGGACAGAAAAGCCCTACAATACTTACATCTATATCTATCCATGTAATCAGCCCATGGGCTAGTTCCAGAGTATGGACTGCTTGCTACTGTATGACTCCTAGAATTGAGGCTGAATTTGTTTCATAACAAGTTTCACTAGTATGCTTTGTTATCTTCCTGTCAATCTGGGCTTTTCACAAGCATGCAAAATATATGGTAGGGCAAGTTCCCATGCAAGTAAATAATTTGTAAAATAACCCATTGCCCCTAATTACTGATGACTCCCAGAATACCAGCAAGCCCAGACCTCCAGCAACTGAACCGTCACTGCTGGAGGATTCCTGCTCCACCCCTGCAGACATTGGCAGGTCTCCTATGAAAGGAGGTACAGAGACAGTTTTTCCATAGGAAAACACTCTAAAGGATTTCTGGAGGTGAAAAAGAGACTGTAATCCTTTCCTTCGAGTTGGCTATTGTAGATGTATGTTTCTTCCAGCAAAATAATGGTAGTTGCAGGTCAGTGGTTTAGTTGGCTTGACATTGCTGTCTGGGGTTAATTCAGGTTTTCACAGTACAAATGCAATCTGTTAGTGTTTAAATGTTCAGGCGGGTCTCCCTGAAATGAGCATTGCTTTTCTCTGATGGATACTGTGACACTTTTCTGGCTTTTCAGTATTTTCTCAATAGCAAGCCAATGCTGTTCCACAGGCAAAGCTTTCTGTGTGCCCACTCTCCCTGTCTACTTCATTCAGAGCCAATCCACCCCAAGTGCTGTAGGTGGTGACAGACATTTTAGAGGAAAATTCTCTGGGCTTCTTCAAAAACCTGCAAACGTCACGGTACTTGGCAGGATGTGGCTTCCATCTAGTCTACCTTTCTGTTAAATGTCTCAAGGAATTTTCATCGTAATGCCTTTTCCTTTTCTTGGGTACCCAAATTACAAAACCCATTGCTTTTCATGGTGTGAGAGGTTTTTTTTGTCTGCTGGGGAAACATGCTGCACTTAAAATAATGCAACACTGAGGTTTGGCGAAGGGTTCCTTTTAATTCTTATGTGTCTTGTTAAATCGTGCTGTACACTGCTTTCCTCTTTGGCTTGTGTTTTTATTTTTCTTTTTTTAATGATGATATGTGTAGGGTGTTCTCTCAATGTTCCAAAAAAAGAGCCCATGGGAAGCTATTATGATAGGCATCATATCTGAAGTCAAAGCTCTTTCCACACACGCAAAAAAAAAGAAAATAAAAAGAAAAAAAAATAGCATCTGAAATGTAAATGCAGCTACCATTAGAGTGAATGTCACGTATGGGCGCTTCACTTGCACACCCTTTTTGGACACTTTGTTCTAATCTGCCTGCCTCCTCATTGTAATATTGCAGTATTATTATCAGATGACAAGTTGCTGTCCATCCCACTCCCTTTGCTAGATAACAGAGTAGAATGTAAAGTAATAGATCTGATTTTTTATTTATTTATTTATTATTTATTTATTTAAGGAGACACAATATACAAAGAATTAGGGTTAGAGAGTAGCATTTGTTTTATTGTCAATTCATTACTTGTCCAGAGGATACAATACCTGAGATAATACTTCTCAGAATCACTGTTTTAAATGATGTATTACATGTCTATGTGCATTGCTTTCTATTAGTCTCATTCTGAAAGTATACTTCTATGCCTACATGAAGTCTTTGGGTATAATCATGACCCTACTGACACTGACCTGCAAAGTATTCCCATATTTTCTGAGGATAAAGTGCTCATTTCCTATACATATAATTTTAAGTGCCCTACAGTAAAGTTCAGGGTCAGATGAAACCTTCAAAGCAGAGTGTCACAGACCACTCTATTAAGGTTACCCATTCTTAGCAGTTTTTATCTCCTAACAGACTACAGCCTTTTGTAAATGCTTCCATCAGCAGACCAGCTTTGCTGAGCCCTATATCAGAAAAAAATGAAGAAAAACAAAAAATATATAATGATTGCCTTCAATCTTTATCACTTTTTCGGTCTCCATTTTTAATCTAGCTTCAGATTATTTTTGTCTTAATGAATTAAAAATTTACCATAACCCTCAGACATATTTTGCACCATTGGAGAAATTTATGTATTGTCATGGTTTTGAGCAATTAGAATAGTTTTTGAGATTTTTTTTTTTTTTTTTTTTTGCCACCTCTTCTTACTTTCACTCCTTCACTTGCATCCTCCTTGTTTCTCAGTCCCTTAATGGTATTTAGCATTACTTGGCTCTTGTTGTGTGGGAATGAGAGCAGTGATTTTTCTTGTTCTCTGAGTTACTGATGTTGAATGGATAGGGTATAAATCCTGTGAGGAACTCATTAAAGATAAAGCCTGTAAAGATTTGTAAAACTCATTATGATATGGATTGTACAGTTGGACTAGATGATCTCAGAGGACTTTTCCAACCTTAACTGTTATATGATTCTGTGGTCATTACTATTCACTGGGTATTAACAATATTAAGGTCTACTTTATGACAAAAACTTATCTAAACCAGGTATACTAGAAACCGTGATTAAATATATATATATATATCACCTACTGTAGGCCTTTTTTTGATTGTACAAATATCTTTTTATTCAGGAATTATTGCTATTTTCAGGAAGTGATGTGATTTCGATCAGTTTTTTGTAAAAAGTATTTTTCTAAATCCTAGAAGAGAACATTCACTGCCCTATAAGCAGCACAAAAGCTACTTAATAAATGAGAAAATAGTGATGAATAAAGCTGTTTACCAGTTCTTGGATGGAGTTAGCTTTAAGCTGAGTTTTCACTATGAAGAGAAAAGCCTCTTCTGCCAAATAGTATATCAACAGACAGTCTATCTAAAGGGTGCAAGACCAAAGTTACATTGTGTTCTGGATCAATGTCATCTTTGTTATTTAAAAAGCAAGTTCAGGATTTTCAGTCAGTCTGGAGATGTACTTTTTGTCTCTTTTATTTAGTGAATTATTAATCTGACTCATATATGTTTATAGTTTTCTGCCTTACTAACACAGAATGCAGCCCATAATTATAGTATAGTTTTGAAGTACACAGTACATAGCTATAGTAATATTCTTCCTGCACACATGCAATAACTTATAGGTAAGATGTATGTAAGAAAATTCATAGGAAAGAACTTAGTATATTTGTAGTTAAAACTTGTAGTCAAATATGTATTCATGTAATTAGATAATGTATCTTTTAATGTATTTGAATTGCAGATGAATTCTTTTTGTTTCTTTTTGCAGCTAATAAGCTTTAAATCCTTTAAAGCAATACGTCTTAACAGTGCACTCATGCTGTGTGGTTAATGCTGAAAAGGAATATCTTTCAATCTCTTCTCACTCCATAAAGAAATAAAATGCAAAAAATCTTGGACAAGGATAGCTGAGGAGAAAAAAGAAAAGCATGAGTATCAAGGGTAATACGTAAGTCACTCCAGAAGTAATGCCTTCTATTTATGTCAATGGAAATTACAACAGATACAAAGAGCACAATAGCAGTATTTGATAGAACAAATTCTCTGCTACAAAGCACTATTTTTCAATACAGTCTGTTAGCTATGCATTTTTGCCAGCTATGAAAAACAGCCTTCCTGTTGCACCTGTAAAAATCAGCACCAGCAGAGGTGACCTACTATTGCTGTTGCTGCTGCTGAAATGCATCACCCACTGCCTCACTGTGTTCACATCCATTGTTTGGTCTTCATAAACATATAGCAAATGGTGATAAATGTCAATGGTGCCATTTTTTTTTTTTTGCATAGAGGGATTCAGAGGCACACCTTTGCTTCATACACACTGCCTCTTTGCTGCCGTCTGTCACACAGCAATAAAATGGAACAGAATTTTCTTGGGAAGGTTCAAGCTCTACTGGATACCACCAATATCCACTTCTGATATTGTGGGTCCACATAATAAAATAGGAGGCATTACTTTGGGAGCAGCCTTTGCAGTTTACATATTCAAATTAAATCACCTGGGTGACTTACTCAGCCTAATTTTAAATCCATAGTGATTTTCAGATGTATTTCTATTCTATTCTTACTTTTTATAAACAACATGAGCCAACACAAAGACTGGTCTAAATTTTCAGTGGTTATTTGCAATTTTTAACATTGCTCTTAGATTCAGCATACAATTTGATTAATTGTATTTGCTGCAGGCTGTTTTCATCATTCTCTTCAGTGGAGTACAAAATGCCAAATTTTAAAATGGCCATGAAAAACTAGCACTAGAAACAGGTTTTAAATAATCCTCCAGTCCAGGAGAGGTTTTTGTAGCAGAATTCAAGTGGGTTACAAAAACTACTGTTAAAAAAAGATGTGTATTTGAGGATAGGTCCCAGTCCTTTCAGTTCTGGACTTCATGAGGTCAAAAATCTTCCCAGTATTTATGAATACAAGATTTTGCATTCAGATAGGTTTAGCTGAACAAATGAAAAAAAAAAAAAAAAAAAAACAAAAAAACTCCCCATGAATACAAAGCTTCCTACTGGTTGTGTATTTGAGAAGTCTGAAGAGCTCTGTTTATTGTAACAAAGGGCCTGGAATAAATTATGTTTAGTAAATTGGCTCCAGGTTTTCCTCTTTCAGACAGTAGCTTCAGAACAATGTTTTATAGGCTCCACTAAATCTGACCAATTGCAAGGAGGTGACACCTCATTTCGCAGACGTGACATCACATGTGCCAGTTATGTCCAGCTGCCTCTCTTTGGCAAAGATGGCAGGACACCAGCAAATCCACATTTTGTCTTTTTGGCAGTTTTCACCCATGTTTGATGTGAATTAATGGGTTCCACAGGGAGGTCCAGGCAGGATGGAGCCTGGCCCTTGGCCCTCTTCAACCAGGCACCTCCCAGTCCTGCATGGGGCAAATAATAGCTCCTTTCTTCTGGTGGAAATATCCCAGTCCCACAAGATGTGTACATAGCTTCCTTCCTTAGCTGGTCTTGCAGGTGATAATTAACACAGTGAAGAAATTTCCTAGCTGAAGCCAAGGTGGGAAAGCAGCTTTGGCTTCAGACTTTTTCTCTGAGTTCATTTGCCTTATTTATGTTGGGTCTGATCATTTTGAGGAAGTTTTGCAGCATGTTGGTGCCTAGCAGAAATACTGAACTAAAGGAAACAATTTTTCGTCCTTGGACAAAACTCCTACTTGAGCAGAGGAAAAGAAGGAAGTTAGATTAGCTTTTAGGTTTTGTATTTTATTTCTGTTCTCGGGCCTGATTATTTTGGAGCAGCATGACCATAGCTCTTTTGAGCTCAGGGCACTGATTGACATTACATATGTTACAGAGAGGAAGGGTACTTCCTGAAGATTAGTGGCCAGTTAGTTGTTCTGAAGTTCATTAACCTGAGCTAGTCATTAGGCTGTTGGAAGGATTCTGTGTGGAAGCTGGAATTGTATTAGAAGATCATCATAAACTAAAAATATATGTGACAATCTGGCTGGATTGCAATGAGTCTAGGAGAAGATGGTTGGCTCAAGCTCACAGAGCAGCTGCCTTCAGTGTAAACTAAACGCCATGTGTCAGGAATTAAAGCAAATGTTTCTTCACAGACACTGTTCAACTAAAAAGGGGGGAAAGAAAAAGAAAGAAGGAAAAAAAAAAAAAAAAAAGATTTCCATTAGCAGAACACTGCATGAAAAAGTGAATTTCCCTATGACCAAAACGCCAAATGCAATGCTGGTCTCCAGTCTCCAACTAAACAATACGGTGTGTTTGGTCTACAACTTTTTTCTACCAATGGCATTTTTTTTTTTCTTCATTGTACTTCACCTTGGAAAGATGAGCCCCAAATTCTCTGGTGTGACTCCTGTTGGTTGTGACCCAAACCCCCAAGCCAAAATATCTCAGCATACCTGCAGTGAGATTGACACCCCGTTAATTGCTAATTTTTGAAGTGTGGTTTGTCTCTGTCATCCTGCAGAAGATGAATAGGACTGGTATGTCTCATCTTAATACGACCCTTTCCCTTCCTCCTCTCCTTCTTTTCCCCCTTTTCACCATATGATCCAGCAAGAGTTAATGTTGGTTTTAGTCCCACCACAAACAAGTTTACCAGCATGGAAGAAGTAAGAGCTATCATCTTTCAGGATCCTGTAGTCTAGTAAAAAAGAATAGAAAGATAGAAAACAAAGACATTTCAAATTTGTTTTGCTTTCTTTTTGTGTCTTCTCACGAATGTGTGGTGGCACTTGGTCAAAAGTATTGCATTCAGACACAGAATGTAAATGTTGAGAAAGGGATCGAGAAGAAAGAGACTTAATGTTCTTCATAGGAAGGACGCTACGGGTGTTTTTCAACTCTGTTCCCCTCTCTCTCTCCCCATCACAACCTTCCTGTACTTTCTCTTGTCCTTCAGCATTGGCAGAAGTGCTGGAAGCTCAGAAAGCCCCAGCTTCATCTGTGAGAGGTTTCCTTTGGCAGAGAGAACTATAGAAGTCTTCTTTCCAGTCCCTTTGTTCAAGGAAGGTGGTACTACTTGCCTGATAAGGTACTGAGTTGATTCTGGATGCCTCTGCAGCATGCAGAGGGATCTCTGCAGTGCTTCAGCTAGATGAAGTGCAAGACATTTGGGGTTACTTGGGGGGGCTGAGTTGTGCTGGGTCCCTCATGGGCTCACAAGGAGTCTTTCCACTTATGTCTGTCCAAAAGGCATTGGTACCTTTCAGAATATAATTCTGATGAAAAATCATGAGCCATTAATCTTGTTACTAGCCATGACATTTCCTTATACTTTGATTTACAGCATCACTCAAACACTAACTTGTCATTTCCCTGGATGTCTTCTTCTGACTTCTGGTATTATGCACTTGCAGGAGAAGGAATCTGCCCTCACAAATATTTTCATGTTCTGACCTCTGTGATTTATTAACCATCAACTTCTGCCTTGAGAAATCAAGATGTCATTTCCTTAATAATTCCCTAGGAAATAAATGGATTTATTGGGCAAAAGGGATCCCTCACAGTCAGGTACCAAACAGGACTCCAGAAGAGCTGTTGCTGCTTTCTATGCAGCTACTGAGGTGGCTCAGGTGTGGCCTGTAGGAAATAAGTTTGTTACAGTTTTATGGTTGCAGTCTTGTCTAGGGAAAATAAGGACAGTGATAATTGCTTTCTTTTGTAAAGCACTTTAAGATTTATGGAATATGAATGACTGTTATTAAGTGAAAAGTGTTGCAAAGCTGGCTTAGTTGCGCCCTGTATTAACACAGTCCCATATCAGCCTATTGACCTCAGCATGAACTACTCATTAAAGTTTATAGGACATTTTGTGGGTGAATTGAGGCAGTTATTCCGCTGAAAATATCGTACTGAAAAGCACATTTAAGTCCATCAGCAGCACTGACTTTTTCTCTCTTAAAACTTTATTTGGAAACACCACTGCAATTTTCTTAGTTTATTTATGAAAATTTATGATGGATATCTCCTTACTGTTAACTCAGTTTTTTATCTCTTGGTATCTGTGATACAACAGCTTATTCTAGCCATAGGATAAACATACAATAGCTTTTATACTGAGATAAATAATGAGATATAAAACAGCAAGATATCAAATGGAGCTGTATAAACTAATGAGATGCACAATCATATTTGAATGGCAAATATTCTTTTCATTGACACTGAATTAATTTTTTGTTTAGACTGTAGCTATGTTAGACATTGTTCTTTGAAAATCTTATGTATTTTCCCAACCTTAAAGTAAGTGTGGTATTAAAGAAACAGATTTTGATTTATATTAGAGAAAAATAAAACAATAAACTTCTATAGCAAATGTGTTAAATGAGTTACTTAAGCCGGCTGGGTCTGGCTTATTTTCAGAAATATTATTTATATGATAATGAAAAAGATCTACAGATGTTTTATTTTTGCTTCCAGATTAAACTTGGATTGTTTGAAGAGTGGAGAGATATTTCACGGTAGTGCAAAAAGTGCATAAGAAGAGAGCAAAATGAGAGCTTCCCAAGTACCGAATGCCTGCAGCCTGTTATCTTTAGCAATGCTGTTCCTTCCCATCACTGGAACGTCAAAACAAAATATCCCAAGACTCAAACTTTCCTATAAAGGTAAACTTCTCAACATTTTTTTTCTGATTCTGCCACTTTTGTTTTTATGTGATGTTGCCAGCAGTTCATTACTGTTACTAACTGGGCAAATGAAACACATTTGTCACAGTTTCCAGAAATACGTGGCAAAAACCTTGAGTATGGATGAATTCTACACATTTCAGTTTGCTCCTAAAGAATTTTCATATACTGTACATAAATTATGGGAGAGTCATTGTCTAAGCATAGGATTCTAGTGCTACTTGAAACAGGATGAGACCCATTGGTGTCCCACATGGGGATGAGATGGGACTTGGGGAACATCAACACTTTTCTAGAGCATCAGGGAAAGTACCTCAAGTGTTCCAAGTGGCACCTAACTTGTAATCATTTTTTCTCTATTCTTCAATCTGTATATGAAATTCATTAAGCGTTTTCTGTCTTTTAACCACTTTGGATCACAAATGCTTGTTGTTCTGGGAATGTCTTAATCTTATCTATGTTTCTTGTTCAGAATGTTGAGAAGATTGAGGGGTTTAAATACATATTTAAAGAAAATTCCTATATGGTCATATTCTTACAGAAAGGAGGTTTCTTATTGCTTTGATTGCATAGTACATTTCCACAGCTTTCAAAAGAAATGGAAATTTATCACTTTCATACTGATATTCTTTAGCTAATGCAAATGCTCTCCAGATAGCCATTTTTTCAGCTATGTCAGCACCCTGACCTTATGGGAGCTCATTCTGTTCTCAGTTTTTCTAACATAGGTATTTGTGTGCATTGTGATGTCACATTTGGGATGGTCTGACTGTACAGGAGGCTGTAAAGCCTTCATCAGTGGTTATGATATGCTTATCAGAGCTCTAATACTCTCAAGAATTTATTGAGTAAGCATAATGAAACACTATTTATTTACAAGTTTCTCTTTTGTTAGATGTGTATACCACTATATATAGAATTACATTGGGCATATCTGTGTTTGAATGTGTTTTTTGAAAGAGAGACAGTGGAAGAGAGATCAAGAGATCTTGACAACATTTTTATAAATTCAGGAAACAGTTACACTCACTTAAGCCAATGAATACAGAAACTGAAAGACCTGACATGAATTATGAACGTTAGCAGTAAAAAAACCCTGAACATATAGCTAGACTTTTCACAGCTATGCCTTTTTGAGATAATTCCCAATAGCAGCATATACCATATGGTGATGGCATTTATTGTGGATTTGACACTCATGATTAGTGAATTCCTCTTGACTTCAAAAGCAGATAGCCTTTGGCAAAATCCTGATGGATGCATTTGGCAGGTAAGGAGAGAGAGAGAGAAAAATTATTGAGTTCAACACAGGGGAAAAAATTAAAAAAATACAACCTGAAATCTTAGTTTAAAATAGTGGCAGAGACCTGCTGGGAGTGGCTGTGAAAATGCCTGAGCTCGTTCAAAAGGACAAAGAATGGATGATTGATATTTAGGCCCTGACCCAAACTTTTATTAGCAACTTTATAAAACTTTCAGTTTGGCTTGAGGGTTACAGTTTGCTATCCAAACTTATCCACCTATATCCCTGTAGGGGGAAAGAAACCAACAGATACAAACCGGCACATAAATCTTGATTTGAAAAGCTGCAGCGTAACTGAAAAGCCAAAGGAGAGAGAATTACCAGATTTTATCATTGCTTTTTTTAGGAGGGAGAGTGTATTTTTCTTTTTCCACAAGGAAAAAGAAAAAAAAGTACTGCTTTTTTCACACTTGGAAGTGTTAAATTAACAATGAGAGGAACAGTCTTAAAAGATTTGTTTTATGCACTTGGTATTATACTTCTGGATAATGTATGGATTGAAGATAGAGAGAAGTAAAGGAAAACACAGAGTTGCTGCTCATTCTGAAGGATAATATTAATCTACCCAGGAGAGTTAAATGCATCATTCCTGGTTGTTTTTTTTTTTTTTTTTTTTTGCAAGATATCAAGTTTTGTTTCCAGAAAACCTGCATGTCTTTATAAGCCATGGCATGAAGAGTTCAGTGCTGTGGCCACCCACTTCAGAAGAAAATGTGGATCAGGCATATTTAATCTGCAGATGATATTAGGTTGCTTATAAGTCTATTCAAAGAACCACTATGCACCCTCAGGTGTCTCAGTTTTAAAGAATAATTCTGAAATTCTTTGTTTGTGCTTGTCAGTGGATGATGGACTTCACATTGTAAGTAGTGTGGGCTTGTGTCATAACTAAATTAAAGTTTGGATGATGATAGCTGTTTGTCAGATGTTCTGACTATTTAATATAGTTGTCAGAACTAAGCTCACTATTCTATTTTCTTTTTTCCCCTAAGCATTCTCACCAAAATAACTCCAAGATTTCTGAGAAGATGTAGGAGAAATTAACTGTCTTGCCAATTCTTATACAATTGTTAGAGTCATGTCATTGACAAGCCCTGGCATCTCCATGCTTTGGAGTTTGAATATCATTAAGGAGGATGATATGAAGGCCTTTTCCATCCTTATGGAAAACTGATCAAACTTGGCCACATCAGGCAGTGCTGAAGACCTAATCACACATTCGTGTTCATTACACTGCTAAAAGTATTGTCTTCCAAGAGAAAGTTTTATCCTCTTCCAAAGGCGATGTGTTTATGGGATGGCATAGCTCTATCTTCCCAGAATGGCTGAGTATTTACTAGGACTGGAAATAAGCAGGACTTTCCCCTGAAGTTGCTTCATCTCACAGCTGTAGCTACTGAAGAGGAGTAGAGCACACTGCAGCTGAGAGCTAGGAAACTGCTCCTTCCCATGCCCTAACAGAAAAGAGAAGGAGGAGCATGCCAAGGGGTGAGTGCTGAGAATGAAGGGTAAAGGACAGGAAGAGAGGAAGACAAAGAAGAAGCTGTATTAAAGTAACACGGAGGAAGAGAAAATTGAATGAGAAGTTGGGGGCGGACAGAAGAAGAGGAAGAAGGAGAAGGGTGGAGTAGCTAAAAAAGTTACTAGAACCGCAAGGGTTCTCCAGTAATCCTCTGTGCGTCATGAGGCCTCTGTGTTCAGACGGTAATTAAAACTTTAGAGCTTGTTCCCGTGGCAGTTATGAGTTTTTGTCTTCTGAGAAGTAGCTTAAGGCATTGAAGTCTCTGCTGGGAAAGTTAAGGTGCAGATATTTCAGTGAATCATTGGTATCAGTGTGATGCTATACGGTGGATTTCCTTCATTCTTTGCGTCAGTTCTAAAATTACATGTTTAGAAAATCATACATCCATAAAATGATAAGCATGGACTGAAGTCAATTAAAATATCTTTTAATAGAGTTGCAAAATCGAGAACATACCTTCAACTTGTGTTGATATAACACACTATAATGTTTAATTACATTTCTTCCTATATTCCCACTTTTTCTCTGATTCATTAGTCCAATAATTCTTCATTATTTCTTTTTATCTTCTCAGCTTAGACTTGTAGCTATTAGAGATTGGTGTATGTTATTCTTACTCTGGAAATTATTATTGCTTTCATGATACTTCTAGGGTGCTCTCAGTACATTGACCTCAATTAATATTTCTCCTAGCTATTTTTCACAAGGTTATAAGGTATTTTAATTACTATATCTGTAAAATTACAGCAAGGTAAACGAATTTTCTACCAATAGAGGACTACTACTAGGACCTGAATTTTTAGTAATACTTTATATTTTATTAGTGTTTGTATTACAGTATAGTTGCTGTCAAAGTAAAGGTATGTATTTATCATTCGTTCTGATGTACCTGGAGTTAACCTGTGACTATCACCCAAACTGCAGAACTCCTCAAACACAGAAGTGGATTTCAGGTTCCCTAAACCACACATACTTGCTGTCTATTACCTCATTTAGCATCCTCATTTCAACAAGTGCAAAAAGTTGCAATATATCATTCATAGAACGGCATCATTTCCATTACTTAGCGTAGGAGGAGCCTGTGTCATAATTCATGCATATAAATATGTTTAGTTCATTTTGTGTAGACTGTATGTCTTTTGGAATGGTCTTTGCCAATTCATTGTCAGATACTTTTACAAAGATTTTGTTATGAGTATTTCTGGGTTTTACTTTTAGGAAGAATTGAAAACAGAAGAAAACAAAACATTTTTTTCAACCATTTTCAATTTTTGGTCTTCCTAAAATTTTCCAGTAGAAATGCAGACTCCTAGTTGCAAATTTAAACCTATGAGTTTGCTTTATTTATTTATTTATCTATCTATCTATTTATTTATTTATTTATTTATTTATTTTTCATGGATCTTTTAACAGTAGACTGGATGCTGAAGGAATACATTTATATTTCAAAAGTGTGCTCCTTGCTTCCTTGGTTATGGGGTATGCCTCAGCCCAGATTTGTACACTATCACCAGTGACACATCCATAGTTATATCTGTGAACACATATCATTCCTGTGCAGAGGAAATACGGCCGTGCAATAGGAGCAAGCCACACTTCCTGTGACCAGTGCTGATTTGAGTGATCAGGGGACCAGAATCCTACACTGTGACACAGCAAGCAGAAAAAGGCAAGACTAAATGCAAACTTCGGATTTTGAAACAGAATTTACTTAACACTTAAAATAGTTACAGCAGTAATTTAAATCTATTATACAGGAGCATTATTCTGAGCTGACTTCTTCAAAATGAATGCATTTAGATGCTGTCTCACCCCCTCTACAGTCATGGCAAAGAGTTTGTCACATAAGTAAACTGTAGCAAGATTAAATATCCATGCCTTGCTTTTTTTTCATCTTAACTAAGTAAACTAAGGATGTGAAATTCTGCATTCTCTGTTTAAGAATGACAATGCTAAATCAACAGCCTCAGTGGAAATTAGGCACATTTAAGAAATGTTTAGCTTCATGCAGTGTTCGTGTACATGTTTTTCTTCCCCCTAAGAGCAATACATTCTTATGACATGGTGAAAAAGAGAGCAGAGAATTACATTTTTGTTCCAGGAATTCTTTTGAAAATTTGACTGGATTAGTGCATTTCCTTAATTTTCTAAAAATGATCTTTCGGACATATTACATTACAATGTCAAGCATCCTGTTTTCTAAATTATTTTTGCTCTAACCGTGCTTCATTTTAGAACTAAAGGATTACTTAACTGTTGCATCAGAGCAGTTAGTTTGATCTGTTTTAATAAAGTTGACTTGCTTCCATGGCATGCATTGTTTAATTACATGTGTAAAATATAGTTCCAGTTGTATGGCTTTGAGATTCTCATTTAAACTGCTCGCAACAATGTGGGTAATCCTGATATCACAAAGCAGGTGTTGCACTGTTATGAATGACTGGAACGTGGCAAAGTGATGATGTATAAAAAAGCCTAGAGCTTACACTTCTACAGCTGTGCTTGCTCTACAGGAAGAGGAAGAAAGATCAGTAAAAACATGCTTTTGTGGTAATATCAGCTGCTGTAATTTTGAATACCCATGATGATCAAAGAAAATCAGCTCAGAGGAAGTGTTACTTTTCTTGGATCATTTATTTTATTTGTTAATAAACTCATTTTTTATTATTTATTATTTATAGGGAGAAAATATATGAGATTCCTTTGTAGAGTAAAGGTCTGTATGTGAGAGTTAAGATCCTACCATTAGGTGATCTTCAGGTCATGAAATAGTTTTCCAGTTTGGCCTTAGTAATGCTTTCTGAAGGTAGTATGCACTGATACTTCAAGTGTCCCCTGGGATGAAGGCAGATGGGTGTTGCTGTCATCTGAGTTAGGAGTCTTGTATATACTGTAGACTAAGTATAAACTTAAGGGTGTTTATGATGTTTTAGTAACAGGAAAACCAGCAACTTTCTTACATTTTTTCCCTTTTTAAACAAGTGGACTTGGAGGTCAGATCCAACTATATGTTGCATTTTCTGTCATATAATTATCACATATATAATGTCCTGGAGAGCAGCCTCCAGTCAGTGACATCAACAGTTTACATAGCAGTTGAACTAAGAATAACCTTAGAGAACTGACCCGTATCAACCTCTTAACAGTGTAAACAGCCTGTAGCTCACAGCAGTTTTCTTTTTTCATGATCACAAAAGGCCCCAAATTGGATGAAAAAAGAACTGTGTTCGCAAAATACCAAACTGTTCCACTGAATGTTCACTTGATTGAATCTAAGAAGATGAGAGGAAAACAAAAGAATAAGTCTTTGGGAACAGTGACTGTTGTCTTGTAAAATGTAGGATGAGACAACACCAAAAATTGGTTCACAAGAAAAAAAATATGGGGAAGGTACACGATCAATGTAATCAACTTTGAAAAGGTTACTTTCAAAAATACTTCTCTAATTGCCCTTTTACTCAGGACAGTTACAAAACTAATCCTGAGTAGTTCTGGAGATCCCAGCCTTGTTCTCTTTCTATGCAGTAATTTGAGGGCATGATCCTCTTGACGTCACTGTTTGTAGTGGTGTACATCTGTGGCTGCAGAGCAAGTTCTCAAGTCACATCCTATTTCCTTTTCCTCCCACCCCATTTCTGCTGCTCCATATATAGACATGTTCCTCAACAAGAGCTGTTCTGAAATAAGTCATTTGGAGATAAATAAACACACAAAGAGACAGCAGAAAGAGATAGAGACAAAATTTCCTGTTTCGTACTGGAGCATCAACAGAGAAAGGATTGGCTAGTAGTGGTTGAGAGAGGCATTTAGACAAGTGTGCGAGTAACAGAGGTGCCTTTTCCAGGCTTTCTTCTTTGTGATCCAAATCCTGACTGTCCCAGCAAAATATGCTGAGATGTACCATAGAGTTTCATGACTAAGATATTACTGAAGACACCAAAGTTTTATGTTCAGCTTATCTGGCATCTTTGGGAAGACCACATCATCCATACCACTTGGATTTATTTGAAAAAAGACTTCTTTTTAAATATATTATATAACATCTGTCTATATGACATCCATTGGTGCTCCAAGGAGGAGAAATAACTGCAAATAATACAAACAAAAAAGGTAAACCCCCCACATTCCAATATTAAGTGGCTTTTGCCTGTATACTAATAACTGAAAGAAGCAATTGGACAGTGCACACAGTTAGCCCGTGCAAACAGACATCCTTTGCCCTGCAATTTGTGGTTAGCACGGTCCTGTCTTGGTGTTGCCTAGGAAGCCTATAAAACTGGTATTGGGTCTACTTGCATTTCTGTACATGAGTCTCTGAATCTGATAGAGACTTTTAGGCAAAATTACAGCATCAAGAAGGGAATTAATGCAGAATTTCGGTGACCTCTTGTTTTAATGGTTTCATAAGAACTTAACTCCTGCCAGTATCAGGAAAAAATAACTGATAATTACATTTCACTCTGCCATGATGGAGCATTATGCTAGTCTAAAGTATTATCATGTGAACTGTTTTCATTTTCACTGCTGGAAATGGTCCTTTCATACTGCCAGTGCAAGACTATTTTAAAAATCTACCTCTGCATTAGCTAATTGAATTAGTATGCTACACTTGCTTTTTAATCAAATAAAATGCATCTGGAAAATCGGAAAAAAAGCAAATGTTTTCCTAAATATTTTAAGTTTCCTGAAAATAATCATTTTCTACATTTAAACCACATTTGTTCTAAAGTGTGTCCATCCTGTGTAGATACCGCAGATAATGACTATGTGGCTTAAACAGTGCTTCCCAGCAACAATTGCATTTGTGTACTGCACTCTACAGGAATTTAGAACAGGGCCGTTATTTTTGCTGTGTGAGATCAACCGCATGTCATTATGGAAAAGCTGAAATATTAATGCTCCAAATGTCATTTGATTGTTGATTTTCCTCTTTCAAAGCATGTGAAAAGAGAAATAAAAAATCTCTGGCTTGTGTCAGATAGGGAACCCCTCTGTGGGGACAGGAACTAACAGTTACATGTGGGGAGAGCAAGCAGGAACCTCCAAAAGTGGGTTTGCTGCCAACAGAGGAAGTGTCTATTCCACTGGCAGGTAAATCTGCTCACAGAGGTCCCTGCCCTTCCCCTCCCTTCCTGAGCAGGCACATCTTGCACCATTACCCTCAGCCCTGCCCAGTACTGCTCGCCAGTTCACACTAATCACCTCATTGACTGTATCAGCTCTGTGTCCTCATCCATCTGGATCTTTCCCAACCCAGTCAAGAAACCAGAAGAGCTTTTTGAAGCTCTTGATGAGTAATTTTTCTTGTCCTGAGGGGACTATGGGGAGGGCGTTGAAGGACCATCAGCGCTTAAGAGATGTTACAGACCCTCAGACAGTGGTTTCATGGCAACTGGGCCAAAATAATGCTGTGCTGCTTTTGGAAGGAGGATGCCTCCCTCTCCACTCTATCTCCCCAAACACATATGTGCATTTCCCTCCATTCTCATCCACTCCCAGACACATGGAGACCTGCCCTTTCTCTTGCACCAGCACCAGCTCTCATCAGCTCCTTTGACAAGAATCTGTTAGTAGTTAGGACTTTATATCTTACTTGGCTTTACAGTCTGACCGTCCAGCTTTTCAGGGCTCTGGTCCAATGCTTGGCTTCAGAAAAGAGCCCCCATGTCTTCTTGCTGTATACGCAGGACTAGATCCTCAGCAGATAAAATTATTGCAGGTCCCAGCAGTTAAACCAAGGGTCTGGCTCAAAGTCCTGATGAGAGTGCAAGCAGGGCGTGTGTCTGTGAAGCATGTAGAGGGTGGAGGAAAGAGGGATATACAGCTATTTAGTGCTTCTATAAACATCTGTGTTACTCACAGGCACTAGCTACAACTGGCATATATAATAGTAGTATGAAAATTGCAATAGGTTTCAATGATAGCAACAATAGGCAAAAAATCTGGATTATTTTTTTTTTTTTCTGTTAGCTCTGCTTTTAAATCTTAAAAACAGAGGCACTAATGAAGTAACAAACAGAGTAAGTAAACGTGATTGGCATTAGCCCTCCTTTGCACTGTCATTTCTTCAGGAACAGCTCATGCTGCTCTCTATCTCTACCGAGCCAGTTACTGTCAATATTAATATGTTTTCCAGTTGCATGCCATCTGACACTTTTACTACAGCTGAGTTGTTCATGCCTCTGCAGTTCACGTTCTCTCATCTTGGCTACTTTATTATTTTAATGTGAGTATTAGTCTCATTAGGAAGCTGATTAATAGATTTGATGAAAAAAGGAATTATTAGTATCTGTGACCTTTAATAAACAAATAGCTTTTGTACACAACAGACATAGTCCCAGTGGAACAAGTCCCGGCATCAGATGTGCAGCCTGAGAACACAGGTCTGAGCAAAAGGAATTGGGCTCCCCAACAGAGCTGTCAGCACCCATCTGTAGTGCCAGACCAGCTGAGCCAAATCCAGTCTTCATGGCTGATTAGACCTTTGGTTTACATGAGCTGCAGTTTCAAATCCTGGGGAAAAAAATTTACACTGCAATCTCACTTGCTAGAAGCGTGAAACAAAATCCACTACTTTAATCTCTTCAGGATGGCATTTGTTCTACAAAGCAAAAACTGAGCAAAGATTTAAACCCACTTCAAGTTCTGTCAGGCAGTATGGGCAGGAGAAACAGCACAGCCTGCTGTTTTTTTCATGAAACCACAGATACATGGGCTCTAAGAGTCTGCATGCATCTTCAGAGAACTTCTAGTTTTCAGAAGTAATGTGAAAATTGAAGTTCCAGGTGCTTCAAAATATTTTAGCCATTTTTGTGCCACTCTAAAATTTTTTAATACGACATGAGATGGCAAGCTGGTTGGAACAGTGAAACTGATTCACAAGCAATGAGTGAGGTCTCTTTGGACAAGTCAGTTGAGGATTTTGCGATTATTTCCCCCTGAAACATATCACTGATTTCCTACTTTCTGCATATTTGATTGGCAAGAGGCTTGGAAATGGTTAACCACAACAAAAACTGAAATTCTAATTAGAGTTGATGTGGGTAGCAGAATTCAACTGAAGCTGTTTTTTCCTCAGGTTCAGTGAATTTGTAGTTTTATTTGTTAGTCTGGCTCTAGTGAAGGGGTTTTTCACTATGCCTATAGGAATAGGTGAACCTATGGGCTGCTCCTTTAGCATAAACGAGAGGTTTTCTTTCAGCTGCTTGATGCTCAGGTTGCTGGAAAGTGATTTTAAAAGACATGGCTAGTGCTTGGTCTCTGGTCAAGGAAACAATTCCTCTTCTATGAGGTCAGGAAAAAAACAGGCCTCTGATTTCAATAGTTGTCTAAAACTATTCTGGTATATATAAGGAAAAATATTGTAATTTCTTAGAGAAAAATATTCTCTCACCACTGGGATGCTTTCAGTAGAATTGAAAATAAGGTTGAAGTGGAAAAAGCAGATTTCAGTCTCATAACTCAGATTATTTACTCCTTATGCAAAATACTGGCAGCAAGGATGAGGTTCTGTGTGAGAGAAAGGAAAAACAGATAAGTGCAGACCTTACAATTGAAACTGAGAAAACTGAGGTGATGGGCCTGTTTTTTTTGCATGGTGCGCTTTTTCCTTCGAGAGATTTGTCCTTTAAGCCCATCAATATTACTTTTGTAGAGGTATGTGTGGTGAGATGCCAGCAATTATCTATGCAGTACCAAAGCTCTTAGGCTTGCCACTCATTTATATTGAGTTATTTTTGTAGTGCTTATTCTATGTCCACAGGATTGCTTAAAAGAAGAAAAAAAAAGATGATTTAATTTTGCATTGGAAATAACAGTGAGTTTGCTTTCCTTGGCAGTATTTCAAGAAAGATAAACTACTTAGAAAAAGAACCCTATGCTAATCCACTGGCTTAGGTCTTCTTCACAAAACCAAGTGTTTCACTCAGATGCATTTTCAGTTGTGATTTGTAAAAAAAAAAAAAAAAACACAATTATTTTGTTTGGCTCTTTGAGGGTTATGATTCAGTCCTTTGCATTTCTTTTCACCAACAACAAGACATCACAAAACAGCTTTTAATCACCTCTACAATAATAACATTTTACAAGTTATTTGTGCAGCTGTTTCTCTAGTCAAATTTATTTGCAATGAAAACACAGCATTTAAATTCAGGATGCTTCAAGGGTTTCATTAGATGTAGTTGTTTTGAAACAGGTTGAGGAGTTCCTTTTCTTCCAGTTTAGTCATAGCCTGTCATTACAAAAATGTCTGGCCACAAAGACCATTCTGAGTCTCTGTGAAATTTTTCCGGATTTCCTGAGTGCTCACACCATGCTGGAGTGAGGAACAACAGCATGATCATGGAATATATGACTCGAAGCTAAGAAGTCTAAATATGTTGTATAAATGTAAATGTGTATTATCGGAATAGGATAGCACTTTTTAATTAGAAAGCCTTACAATGAGGCACTGATGCTGTAGATACTCAAAGTAAGCAGTGATCAAGCTGTTGTGAACCAAGTCCACTGAGACACCTTTCTAAATGAATAACACTTATTAATCTAACTCCTACCACTCCATAGTGAAATATTAACCCAAAAGGGATTTTGCCGTATATTCACTTAATGTCCAGACTGGAGTCTGTGAAGAAAACAAAATGTTTAATTTTCAGTACAATGCTGTATACACACTGTAAATTGAGTGGTGAATGTGCAGGCGTACATGATCTCTGTAACTAACTTTGCTTTTTGCACTGTGAGAGAGCTATTTTATATTAGATTGGCTTCAGAACAGTGATTTGAATCAACTGCTTTTTTAAATAGAATATATACTCCTAAATGTGAATGGACAAGTATGATTTTCATGGTGAATTTTTCCAATGTGATATCCTAGGTCATATGTAAAAAATCTTGCTGCAAATGGCAATGTTAACAGATAAAGCTGGATTGTTTTGTTTTTGACGAGTGAGAACAATGATTAATTTGGCTGTAATTTAATCAATTCTCTGTTAATGTTTACTTGTCAACTTTTATTAGTCATGTTTTAATTTTAATCTAATCAGTGGTAGTGTTCTTATTTCCAGGCTCTTTTCAATAGTTAGCAAATAACTGACCAAACCTGCTTCTTCACCATTTTGCAGCTTGTGTTGCAATTTACATCAGTAAGAAATCAGTGTGTAGTGTTGTCATTTTAATCTGCAACATTTTACAAATATTTTCCTTATGATGTGATGGAACAAATGGCTTTACAAGGCACCAGGCAGGGCTCATTCCTATTTGGGTGTTTCAGCCATGAGAAAACTTTATCTGTCCTCATTGTAGCTGTCCTAGGTGGTTCTCAGTAAAGAGAAATACTAGAAGTTTTTAGCAATAGATGATGACTGTGCTTTTGGTATGGTCACTACAGAGAAATTTCCTTCCAAATAAGAAAGAAATAGGAAGTGGAATCTGTCTCAATAATCTTCTGTGTATGTGGCAAGGCGAATCAGGTCAAGATATTTAGGAATGTGACATACTTGCAAAGCTCAATGGATTGCATGAATGCAGACAAGTGTTGTATGTGTTTGTATAAATGCTCTCCTTGCTCAGATCAAATTTCTAGAGCTGGAGATGAGAAGGAATTTATAAGGAATTTGTTAGTGTATGCAGTGGATTGGATAATCTAGTAATGCAGCCAGCTCTTACATCATGGGTGGAGAAGAGAAAGATATTTACTTAGAAATGCTCAAATGATAAACAGTATTTTAGAGATCAACCAAGAAGAATCTGAGTAGCCCAAGGGAGCTAAGTCCTCCAGTTTTGCTGTGGTCAGCATCAGAGAATCCCTTCCCAGTAAACATCTTCATCACATCCAGCACCAAGAATTTCCAGTCTGAAAAAACAAGGGAAGAGTTTTGTACAGTGTATGATATCTAATGAAGACACATGTACATCATACAAAAATTAAGAGTTTAACTTAAGCCACTAGTCTTTTAACAGAGACCCCCAGCAACAACAAAAGTGTCAGGAGCCATAAATCCTTGTTTCTTACAGGGTTAAAACATGGTAGTGAAGTGAGCTAAGCTTCAGAGGTTGGAGGGTTTAGAGGGTTTTTCTTTTTTTCTTAAAAAAAAAAAGAATATATATATATATATATATATATATATATATATATATATATATATAATTGGTTTGGCTATTCATCAGCCAGTTCTCATGTAAGCAGTTTGGATGAGATTTAAGCATTTGCAGTACCGCACTATTCACAACTTATTCCTATGTAATCTTGCTGTCAATTAATAAACTGGTCTTTTAAAGAGTTACTAATGTGCAAAATAGTGAGAAGATCTTTGTGCAAAAGATAGGCGAAAAAGAATTCTAAAGGAATATAAAGTTTAACTTGTGATTTTCAATATGATGTAAGATTTTTCAGTGTACTGCCAAATAAATCCCACCTAAGGGAATAGGATCTGCCATACAAGACAATTTATTTTCAGACTATATTGTGACAGTGTTCAGCAGTGTGCCAGACAAAACCACACAAGCTTAAGTAAAAGCAATATAGCCAAAAAAAAAAAAATAATTGTACACCAGATAGTCATTTGAATAATGTTAAAATATTTTTTTCTCCCATAGTGCTGGTTATTAGCTATCAACAGGACTTAATCTTTGCTTTGCCTGTTACAAGTTTTGTGAGAAACTTTGGGGAAAAATGTTTTTTTCACTATTTTGTTCAGGAGTTACTCTGCAAAGCACTGGTAATGATTTTCATCATGATCAGGAAGTGTAAATAATTTGTGCTATAAATCTAACCTCTCTATCTGGAAAGATACATTATCCATACAGTACTAAGAAGGTGGAAATATCTTTAATTTTATTTTCAATTAAACACAGGATTTGCTTTTCTATCCCAAGATTTCTGAGTGGTTTATCTTGGAGAGATTGCTTGTGGAAGAACTGTTTCATATGTTTATTTTTGTTCTCCCCGAATTAGGAACTGCCCAACATTACTGTACTCTCATTGTGCTCTTTTCTATATGTTGTTTGTGTTCCTCATCCAAAATTACATCCGCAGGAGGCTTCAAATTCTACTTTAGAATCCTTTGGCTTTTCATGGGGAATGCATAGATTCTTTCATTAGTTTCATGGAGCAACATGTTTTTTTTCTTAATTACTTTTGAAGGAGATTGGAACCCACTATGAAATTACAGGAAAAGTTGTTTTGGAAAATTGAGCTCTTATTAGGGAAAGGGTTTGATGATAAATTACAAGCCACAGTCAGAGCTGTGCCCTAACTTTCCCTGCAGGGAGGGCAATCATACAGTGACAGCCATGCAGCACCACCTCTGTAAGGAAAATACTGACCCCAGGACTTTAAAGGCACTGTACTCAATACTCACCTTAATATGCCTCTATATTGCTCTCTATTTCAGGTTTCAGTTTTCAATTGTAACTTGTAGTAACTGGAAATTTAATTGTAGCAATTTTCTGTACTGACATCAAAAATGAATGTTAGACAATGGACAAACTGAACCTTATGCCAAACTGTCTATTCATAAAGGGTGTCTACAGTACTCGAAGGTGAATATGGGAAAGATGGAGAGGTGCTATTCCTCAGAGAATGTGGTGGTAGGATGAGGGATAATATTTTTAATCCAAAGGAGAGTAGATTCCAATTAGATTTTAGGAAGAAACTCTATATTATGAGGCTCATTTTCATAGTTCTCATCCTTACATAACTGCCACATCTATCTGCTGTTTTCAGCTCCTTGATGTTTAGTTTTCATTTGCCTTTCTTGCTTCTTTATATCTAGAGCCACAGATATGGTAAGATATTGATCCTTCACCACATGTATCCATGAATATGATTATATAAATGCATGTTGGTTTACTTTCCATGCAGTAAGATATAGCACATTTTTTTTCCAAGTGCTGCTGAAGAATGCAATTCCTTTATGTCATAGAGATAACTTATTAAGAAAGTTTCATACAGAAGAGTCTTTGCAAGAGTAAATATTACCCAGTTTGGTATTATACTATTCCCCACCCTCCAAGAAGCCTAAGGTTAACAAGAATTATACTATGACCTTGGAAAGACATGCTTCAAGACTGCAGTTATCTTACCAACATACTCCATGCTGGTTGCATATATTTATAAAAGACACCAATGAGTCATATGTAAACATTTTGATTATAAAGATTTTCTTCATTTTCCCACAGACTTGCAGCTTTCAAACAGCTGCATCCCATTCCTGGGCTCTACAGAGGGGCTAGATTTTCGAACCCTGCTGCTAGATGAGGAGAGGGGCCGGCTGCTCGTCGGGGCAAAAGACCACATCTTCCTGCTCAACTTGGTTGATTTAAACAAAAATGTAAAAAAGGTCAGTTTATTTTCCACAGAATTCAATTCATTACATAATTTCAATTTTGTTCCTTTATTTTTCTCCTTCTTTCCTTCTTTTACTTCACTGGGTAATCATCAGATTTGCTGTACCATGCTTTGTACCAGGATTAATAATCTCACCTCTCAGTTACATGGGTTATCTTTAATGAGTTGATTTTTCTGATAATATGTAAGCCCCTGTGAGATTGAAATCCTACAAAAGAAGTCTCCTACTTGGAACCAAAATATCAGTACCTCTGAGAGCTTGCTTCTGTCACGTCCCATTTCTTTTGTCATGCTCATCTGTCATCTTCCTCACATAAAAGCATTTTGAAGATAGCAATTAAAGACAGATCTTTCCTTTCTTCCTCTTGTCATTGGGATTACGTTACTCAAATATTGAACAGAGCTGAGGCAATATGAATATTTTAAATTGTTGAATTGCCTCTAACATTGCAATAATTTTTACATTAATATCTGGAATTGTTAATGATAGGAAAAACTTCCACTGGGATCCATTGTATGCTCTGGCCCATGCCCTGTGACAGTGTTAATTCCAGATAATAAAAAGGCAATTTAGCCTTCAGTATTTGTAGTAAACATGATGAAACAGTGATTTTCTAAGCACAAGTAACTACTAAGTATAAGAAACAGATGCTTGCACAGGAACATGCATGAAAACTTCTTTCCTGTTTGTTCCATGCATTCTACTAAAGAAAATTCAAATTCTCAGCTGTTTGATATTTTCCTTAAGCACCAGCAGGAGGTTTTAAATGACTGTATTCTGCTGTCAGCTCTGAAGAGGGAACTGACCCTGAATTAATATGATGGCAGCAGAGGGCTTAACAGGTGTAACGGGAGATGATTTTGCCCCACGTCTGAGTACAACACTTGCTATCATTATATACAAGGGTTTCTAGTACTCAGCTGAATATCTTATTTCAAATTCTACAGTGCTCCACACACTGCTTTCTTTAAAACTCAGATTGTTTCAGATTTCTTCCCTGAGATGCCTTTTGAGGCACCTCATATGCATCTTCCATCTCAGAATTTTACTCAAGAATCATCACCTCTTCAGGCCATCGTAGTGAAAACAGCATCATTCATATCACAGATTTTGATACCATAGATTGATTTTTAGCAAAGGCTTTCAGTAGCAACCATTATTTATGTGAAAAGCAGAATCCTGTTACAGTGTGATGCCAGTAGCCTCCTGAGAGATGCTGAGTGCTGTCACTTCCCATTAAGCTCAGAGGTGATTGATTACTTCAGAGCTTTCTAGAGGTGTTCACATCACTCTGCCCAAACTGGTAACATTTTCACCTTAGCGAAACCACCACTGATTATTATGGATGTTGAGCTTTCTTAGAAGTGCAGAATGCAGACTAAGCTAGGAGGATTCGTTGGTGGTCAGAGTGCCATTTGGTAGAGTTATTGCAGAGCTAAGACTGAATTAAAATTTGTAAGCTGAACAAATGTGTGCCTGTGTATCTGTGGTAACTTGAAAGTAGGGAATAAAATTCAAAACCAGGAGGATATCTGGAGAGTAAGGAAAATATTATGTGTGAATTCAAATACTTCTCTGTTTAACTATTCAGGTTGTCTCAAACCTTTCAGACAAAACATTGAGGCAAAGTGTATTTAAATAGCTAAAAGTGACACAAAAGCTTTGCAAAGCACCCTGGTGTGCTCATTTCCAAGGTCTCCATGGGAGTCCAGCAACTTTATAAACGTGCCTACTTGGGCACATGCCCATGATGTGATGCTGCCCAAACCTTTCTCCTCAGTTCCTCAGTGCTGGGCTGTTTGAAACGTGTGAGGGGAGAGCGAAGATGAGGGAAGTCGTTACTGTATAAATCTCAGTCACTGACGAGGTTTCAGCTCTCAAGGATACACTCCAGTAGCAGGGAAGTGTCAGAAAGCAGCGTTTGCCGGCGCTGTGTTTAGACTGACTGTGGTTTGGGTTGGCGCGGGGCCAGGCGGCCGGCTGCCAGGCTCTCCTGGTGCGAGGAAACCACACATGTTGGGGCTGCGAGGGGCTGAAGCGTGCCCTTTGTCCTCTCCTGGAGCAGGAGCTGCTTGACAAGGCAGCCTCTCCAATGACAGTAATTCATTAGAATGTTAAGTGTCTTCTGCTTCAGATTACATTAAAAAAAAAAGAAAAAGAAAAAGAAAAAAGGTCTCAGTTTCAGATATTTGTTGCATTAGTAGCTATTGATACACCCAAAAGCCAAGTCAGTGTCCCAAACAATCTACTCTCAGAAAACTCCATCTGTGGACATAACTACTTGGAAAGATTATATTGCAGAATCTGAAGCTCTATATTCATGCTTGTGGGACAGTAATCAAATAAACATCCAAAGCATTGTGTTATGTTCCCCTCTCTAATGTATACATGGATCATTTAATAACTTCCTTTTTGCAACCTAATTATTTACCTAAATTAGTTAACTTAAATATATTAAGTTAGGGCTTTATTTCCTGGTGTATATATGTATATTTTTCTCCTGGTGCAATAAATCAGTTGTTCTTCTGGAGTTCCAATTTCTTGAATCACTGTAGGTTTTATTCAATTTATTGTGTAATTGGTTGAAAACTTCCTTAGCTGGTAGCTTAAAAAAATGCACCCAGTTTCTAGTGCTAGCAAACCTTATTATGAAACAGCAGTAGCTACTGTAGTATAATAGAAAAGTACCACAGAATGAGAAAAATGCAGAAAACTAAAATGGTAGCAATCTACAAGTAAATAAGGAAAAATTGTCTTTTTTTTTGTGGGGATATAATTTCTATGAACTTTTTCTGAATAGAAGCCTATAGCCTCTTTTGCAGAAGTATCAATATCTGTGCCATAGTCTTTTCTTGAAAGAACTGAGATGCCTTACAAATATTGCAAGTTATTTATATAGTATAAAATAAATAAATAAAAGAAGCTACATGTATCAGGACCCAGGAAATGAAGACAACTATGCCATAAACAAAAAATGTATGGTGTGAAACAAAGCAAAATAGAATTCTTTACGAGCACAAGAGAATGGAAAACTGGGAAAGAATTTGCTAGTAATCCTAAACTCTGGGATACAGTTAAAAATATTATTTTGGTCAACGCAATTTTCTTGTGAGTTTGCCTAAAACCTTTGTAATTTTACTCTTTGTTATTTTACTTCTTAACAAAATAAATAAAGAAGAAATACAAAACATAACAAACTGGGCAAACACTTATTAACTAGCTGCGGAGAAATTCTGCACGTTTCTGTAACTCCCATGCTTGCTACCAGTGCAAGCAGGGTTATATGTCAGCACTATTATCACTGTGTAATCTGCAGCACCACCCCACCCATCTCTGCAGGAATAGGAATGCTATCAAGGCCTGACAAGCTTTTGAAAAGCTGCCAACCTGCAGGAGCTGTCAGTGCTAGAAGGCACAGCCACATGTGGGCCAAATAGATAAACATGTCAGTTTTTTTTTTTTTTTCATCTGCTCCAGTGTGTATTGGCACTGGGTCACAAATTGTCACTTGGAGCATCCTCGGTTTGTGTTTGTTGTTTTATTTTTGTTTTGGTTTGTTTTTGTTTTGGTTTGGTTTGTTTTTGTCATTGCCAGGTGCAGCTGTCTTGCATCTTATCCTTCAATCTCCTTTTGTATTGATTTTATCTGTGTGCAGTTCACAGTAAAGAATACATATGCATATATGTATATACATATCAGATGGCTAAACTCTTATGAAATATCTGCAAAGCAATTACTTGCATTTCCACAGCTCTGGTGCTTATTAACTGCAAAAATGGGATTGTATGTCAACACTATTATCACTGTGTGATATCTGCAGTGTGACCCACCTATCTCTGCAATAGGATGGTTATGTATGAAAAAGCATATGCATACATGTATAAAACAACATCCTCAGTATACCTTCATTGTTCTGGGAAACCTCCTGTCAGTCTATAGCAATGTCTAAGTTATGAATGAAACCAATGGGAATTTAGCCAGCATTGAATTAAGACTTGGTTGTGCCATCATACAGGAGTCTTGATTAAAATCACCCCAGTGGCAGGGGAGAATGATGGCCATAAATCTGTTTTGGAGAACATTGTTCTTAGTTTTCCTGAGAAAAGAATGAGGAAGATGCTGAAATCTGACAGTGGCATGATCTGACCCTTCACGTATAAGGAATTAGTTAAGAGGACTAAAGGCATAATTATTGACTCACTTTTGCTTCAGAAGTAAGTTTTCTGGGTGTTGCAGTTCATAAGGCAATCACTTTCACTTGTTAATTTCCTACCCTTCCAAAACTCATGGATACAGGAAGAATTTTGCCTATCACTTGCAGTGAAACAAGACTGTTGCTACTGGATATGTGTGTAGTTTAGTGTTCTGTCTCTAAAAACTGTCAGCAGTGGCTACTGAAGGAAGTGTGTAAGAAGGAGCTATGACAGTGTCTCTCAGGTTCCAGAGATAGAGATGATGGCTGTGCTTGCTATTCCCTGGATTTCCCCTGTCATTGTTCTATGTAAATGTTGCTCTGAAGATCTGCAAGCCTTTAGAGTCCATAATATTGTTTAACAGACTTAAATTTAGGGACCTGTGTATACAAGGTGGGAGCTTTCAACCAGTGTTTACAGAAACAGAATGATAATCTATGGGCAAAACATGGAGAAAGCAGTATGTGACCAGATGGACAGTGATCCTAGGTGGAAGAGAGTGTCTCTGTTGTTTCCTTTTGCATTGTTGCTGTGAATTATGTTTCCATAAACATCCCCTGTTGTTTTTATATTTTACACCTGTATTTTCTCTGAAAACTCATACTGGGCTTTGATTTTTTCAGAGGTAGGATTTATCTTCAGTCTGAAGGGATAAACATGTCAGAAGAAATGCCATTTACACTAAAAGTCCTGTTGTATGGTTTCCTTCTAGGAGAAACAGATGGTAGGCTGTGGTTATACTGTGGAAAATGAAGTGCAAAAGCACTGAAGCCTTTCAAGATTTAATCCAGTGTAAATGAATTCAGCTTTTGGTCTGTTTTCTTTATGTTTTCACACCTGCTTAATGTACACCTGAAAATGCACTTCTCAGAAAGCCCTTGGGTGTTGAAAGCCTTGGCTACTCCTGCAGTTGTGTTTGGAATAGTAGGCTGGGCTTTAACAAAAGTCCTGCAACAAGTTGAGATCTCTTTTTCTCTCAGGCAGATGCAATGTAAGCTTGTTTGATTCAAACATTTAACAACCATTTGCCAAATTTAAGCTAGCCTAAGTCTGTGAATGTGTCATCCAAATACACAACTGTTTCCCTCTGACTTCCAAGGGGATTAAATTTAGCTTGATAAAATAAGGAATAATATACCTTGACACTTGTGCTTACCCACAGTGCTGTAAATCAATCTGAATCGATCTTTATATCCTCTCTTCTCCCTGTGCCATATCAAATCTTTCAGAGATCTGATTTTCTATTACTCATAAAGTAATTGGAGTTGGAAATTTTTGTCAAATGTCTCCCTGGAGGTATATCTCAGCTGTGGCAATTAGCGTGTCGGATGTAGGAATACCTGTTGAAAGAAGGAAGGTCTGTGGTAGTTACTAAAGTAACAGAGATTTAAGAACACTCATTTAGCTTTTAGGAGTCTATGAGTAGTCCATGGAGTTAGCTAACCTTTGATAAAACTGTTAAAAAGAAAGGTGAAAAATTTAGTTCTAGAGACAGTCTGTTTGGGTTTCAAATACAGGGAAAAATTCAGATAAGGAACTTAGATATCTGAACTTCCTTTGTTTACTCATGACTTTAAAATGTTGAATTCCAGAATATGGCAGGTACAGTGGGAACCAGTTATAAGAAGTTCTTAGGGTAATCTTCCTCTTTAGAGTTGTGTATGAGAAAAATCTCTGCAGTTTCCCAAGTTGTGGACTTCCCATACCAAATACATGAATGCAACAGATGTGAGGTATTTAGAGACCAACTGGTACACTTGCATAGTATGCTAAAAACAGCTCATTTTCCCATTAATTAGAACGCTCTTTGTTTTCAGCAAAATAATACTAAAAAGGCATGAAATTCTTTCCCGTATTCCTTGGGAAATTCAATAAACTTCTAGGAGTGATATGACCTTGAGTCAGTATACAGATACACAGTATACAGCAACAAATGTCCTGATTCTTAGAAAGTGATCTTTGAACACCTACTGTTGAGGTATTGGGCTGTGATATTTATGACAGTGTTGTATGAAACACTGTGACAGTCTTTTAATTGGATCATTGTCATATCATTCTCAGTGCTCTTGATCTTACCAGTTTTTTTTAACGCTTTCCTTTTTTTCAGCCATTACTTAATTTCTTAGGCAGTGGAACATAAAGGAGAGAAAATTGCAAGTGCCATTATTCTCATTTTACTGGTGGAAAAAATGAAATCTCAGTGTTACAATTAGTAGGGCAGCAGCTTAACTGCATTTGCATTGTCTCCTGTTTACTTCAACATTTTTTGATAGGGTTGCTCTCTTTACAGCGTCTGCTTTATGATTGCATTAGACTAAGGAATCCAATCTTGTTGTATTTATTTATTTTTATTGTGCTTATTTTTGGACGTCAGGGGGAAATTCTTTACGGAGAGAGTGGTGAGGTACTGGAACAGGCTGCCCAGGGAGGTTGTGGATGCCCCGTCCCTGGAGGTGTTCAAGGCCAGATTGGATGGGGCCCTGGGCAGTCTGGTCTAGCATTAGGTGGAATGGTTGGTGGCCCTGCGTGTGGCAGGGGGGTTGGAGATTCATGATCCTTGAGGTCCCTTCCAACCCTGGCAATTCTGTGATTCTGTGATTCTGTGCAGAGGAGTAGTCTCATGGAGGAAAGTTTCTCAGGGGGAGCACATTTCATATGCCAGTGTGATGATAAGCTTACAGATCTATCTGCCTTTGTTCTCTGAGTGCTTCATTTGGAACTGTCATATAGAAAATACATTAATATTACTGAGCTTAAGCATCTGAATTACGGTATGCATGACTCCCAAAGTCTTAATGAGACATTTGGATGCCAGGGATGCTGTAATTTTATTGCATGCCTTCTTCTCTAAAGCATCAGTACAACAAAAAAATAGTACATAGAATAAAGGAAGGGAAGGAAGCAGACTTTCTCTGGTTGTATCAAGCAGCTGCTTAAAATCAATATATTTTCCTCTAAGTGCTTTGACCCACCTCTTAGTCCTTCAAAACAGGGAGGAAGTTCGTGGCTTTCTTTACAGGGATCCAATTCAGTGAGTGAGTGTTACAAGACACAACAGTCAGCTGATGTGTTTCGCTCCAGATAGGGATGCATCCTGCTGGTGCTACCTGTACCACTAACAAAACACTTTGAGGTTTCTCGTACCAGAGACTGTGCTGATAGAGAAGTGCTGATGCACGTGTGCGATGTCAAGCACATGAGAGGTTCCAGTGAAACCTCCAGGGCTGCTGAAAACCATCGACCTCAATGAAACACTCAAGTGCTTATTGCTGGCATGAGTGTTATTATCTCGGGGACATGGGAATGGGAGGAATCATGTTGGTCAATTGGTCTCATTCTCTATCACAAGCAAATACCTCATGCTGCAGGTATTCTTTTAATAGCCCCATCCAATTCTGCTATAAGAAGTGTTGTGGAATGCTTCATGCAACTTCTGTAGAAAGGTCTTTAATCCCAGAATCTCATTTCTCTGGTCTTCAGAATTTTTTCTTAATCTATGGTCTATTTCTATTTACAACCAGTTTACACTAATTTCATCTTACTGTCTATAATTCTTGTCATCAAAGTCCTTTTATTTCTCCTGTGGATTATTACCCCTCTTAGTGTGTATCAGTGATGCTTCCCAGCTTTATGTCATCTGCACATTTTGTTGCAGTGCTGTTTTGTGTTTTTTTTTTTCTTTTTGCCAAGACTACTGAAGAGTATATGAAATAAAATGAACTCTGCCAATATTTCTTTAAGAATTCCATGAGTAGTTTCCTGCCACAGGCTCCATACCTATCAGATCATTTTTTAATTAAAAAAGTATAAATTTTCCCCAGCTGAACTAATCAGTTTCTGTGTTACACCTTATGAAATACTTTACTGGAGCTCTGATGAGGAGTTCTTCTACAGTAATGTGTAGTTCAGCTGTCTTTTTAAAGAAAGGCATAACATTAGCCAGGAACAATAACTCTTCACCAAATTATATTGAGTGTCACACAATTTCAATATTCATTAGAAACTTAAGTTATCCCTTTCCTATAGAACTGCTCTGAAACCTTTCAAAAAGGTGAAATAAGACAAATAGGTCTGTAATTTCATAAGATATGTTTAATTTCTCCTGTTTGTTTGTTTGTTTGTGTGTGTGTGTGTGTGCACTGATGATATGTATTGTTTTCCACTGTTTTGAAAAAGCCCTGCATCATGATAAATTTAGTAGTTTCATTAGAAATGATTCTTGAATAACCTTCAATTTAATACAGCGGTTTCTTTGGAATCAGAATTCAGCATTCTGTCTTTGAGCCATCACTTCACCAAAGAGTTTATAGACTGTTTTAGCCTACAAACAAAAGTGGATTGAGAAAGAGAGATAAAGAAAGACAAGGGAAATAGTAACTCTTAACTAGTATTGTTAATTCATGACAGATGGCAGCTGAAATGAAACTGATAGAACTGTATCTTTGTAGATAAATATAATGGTATATATAGCATCTATATATCAATTTATATACATAAATCATCTGTATTTTTTAAAATTCATTTTTTCTCTCTATTCGTGCAGTAAAAATGCATGTTTAGAGGTTAGGAAAAATGTTGCTTACTTTTAGAATTTGCTACACTTCTGATCTGAAAAGGATTTTGTGGTTTCTAATGTTTTGTTTTAATCAGAAATCAATTTCCAGCTACCCTTTAATGTGATACCTTATCTGTCCTACACTTTTGCATTACTTAATTTTGTACTCCTGGGAGGATTTCTTTCACTCTGCCAACAGAGAAAAGTTAGCTTGCACTTATTAGGAGATTTTAATTTCTTCCCTGTTGCTAAATTTAAGAAAATATTTGTACAATTATTTAGAAGTAATGATAAGGTTTATTTTTTTTTAATTGGTCCATAAAAGATACAATTGGGAAATCATGACGGTAGCCCTAACCTTGGAATTTTGATATGGGTATTTTGCAAGGATAATAAACTGAAGCTTAAGAGAAGAAAATGATCTTGTTTAAGTATATTGTTGATGAATTTCAACTAGTTACATTCTTTTCTTAAACTGAGCAATTACACATAGCTATTCTAAGATTTCTCTAGACATTTCAAATACGGATCATAATATATATATATAATTTGTGCTGTTTTAAACCTAAAGTTATACAGTGTCTTGATATGCACTTATTGCATTATGCACTTGTCTTGATCTGTTATAGTTTAGAAATGACTATTTCTGGAAACCTTTCAATTCTCAGATGAAAAGCAAATAAATATCACTGTAATTCCCTTGTGTAGTATTGCATGTTGATTTTAAAGTTAGTTGGATCACTTAGCTACGCTTTCCATTGACTAATGTGGTTTTGCATAATGCTACACACTGTGTCTGTTGAGCTGCCAGAATGAGAATCAAATGACTTTTCTGTCATAATTGACAATGATTTTCAGTCACAAAGGCAAGAGGTGTATCTCATCCTGAACTGTACAACGTACATGACAAACACAATGACTGATGAAGGAATCTCAACATGAGTTGAAGGTGGTGTCCATTAATATATGTGATGTCTTCAAGTAGCTGCTTTCCAATATAACTAGGCCTCCCAAAGCAAATGTCCAGTACTGCTGTGTAGTTGGAGGGTAGGGGCAGGTATTTTCAAAAAGCTGCTGAGGGAGATCTTGTCTATATAACCAGACAAATAAACATTGCCAAAACCAAAATAAGAGAATCCTCAAAGACCCATAATAACCTTTTCTGTTGTGGATAGGAGTTGTGTGGGCAGAATTGGGTATGAAGTTTCTATGCAAGAGAATTGAAGATCAAATCTTAATTTAAGACTACCTAGACATTTGGACTTCCCTGATCTTATATTCCTCTATCTGTTCCTTTTTCAGCATTCTTTCTTCAGCAGCACCTCTTAAGCATCAAGCTCTCCTTCTACTTAACACAGTGACACTTGTGGCAGACCAGTGCTGCAAGGCAAAGCTGTACCACTCTGCCCAGGCAGAGACCAATTGAGTTCACTGGCACTAGCTTCAGCTCTTTCCAATGGATTTGCCAAGTTCCCAGTACTTCCTGCTCTACTTTCTTGAGTTGTACGCTGTGTAATTCGAAGACACCACAGCAGCTGATTTTTCACAGAGCAGTTGTGTTTTCATACCTGGATTTTATAATGACATCACTCTGAAAAAATGCTCTAGGAAAATAAAGTTGTGCTCCAGTATTGAGATGTTGTTGTATTGCCTTATCATTAACTTTAACCCTTTACAGAAATATTTACTTAAGCTTTATATGACTTAAAATACATTATCTTTGTTATTAGCTTCTAATCACAAAGGCATCTGTGAATTCACTAGAAAGAGAACTGATTTCCTTGCAGAAAACCATCACATCCATTTTCATTTCATGAAAAGAGAAGAGAAAGGAATGAAATAAAAAGAGTGCTCTAATATTGAGAAGAACACTCTGTATCTGGAATTGTGACAACACCATTGGATATAGGACACTCTTTAGCATCCTAGGGTGTGAACCTGTGTATGGGGCAAGGCACATCTTAAAAGGTGTCAACAGCTGGATGAACCTAAGGGAATGTTATAGATGCTAATTCTTCTTGCCTGTTTTTGAGTTACACATCTTTACTGAAAGACAATTTCACATGCCTTTTATCTTTAATCATTGTTTTTAATCTTATCTGTAATCTCTAAGCTTTATTCATATGACATTATTTAAAATTTTAGAAAGTATTTGTAGGTTAAGAGTAAAAAGGGATCTCTGACTACTAGTAATCTGCATATTGGTTTCTGGAACTTGGAACAGTTTCCTAACCAATATTTGATCAAAAAGTACTGTGATTTGTTTTTAATCATAAGGACTGGCTGTACCTTTCTTTTGTCAAAATAAGCAGGAGAAAAAAAAAAAGAAAACCCATCCATGCTCAGCATGATGCTTCTGGAAGAATTTATAATTAATTTATCTTTTGAATTTAATAGAATCTGAAAAATAATAATAACCAATTTTTACTGCTTAATTGAAATCAGTGAACCAGAACCTTAGCAGTTGTTCTTTGACATTTCTTCACTAATATCATTGAGGTTACAGTAACTGACAGTGATTTGTCATCTGGCTCCATCATTGACACTAAAAACTAATTTACAGAATTGTACAGATGAAAGAAGAAAGAAAGGTAGTAATATTTTATACTGAAAATTATGTAAGGTATATGATTTTTTTTTAAGCTTATATATGCCATTTTCAAAATCTGTATGCTTTAGTCAGTATACTTGGTTATTGTTGAAAAGTAATATTTTTGTGTGCGATTAATTTCTGTCATGCACTCTGTTCTGAGAATTTCCCTTCACCTACCTTTAGTTTTTCAAACAAAACCTCTTTTCATTTGGACACTGGTAATAACAGCGAGCAGTTTTTCTAAGATTCCTTTGCCGTTTAACTGGACCAAATTCATTACAAATTGAATTGCCTAGTTCTTCAGTCAGTTCAATTTCTAGATGTTTTGTGTCATCTTATCTTTGAGAAAAGCGTGCTATTCATAATACTTACAAGGTGTTCTAGCTGGATTAACTGAGTACTTATTAAAATTAGATATGCACAATGAAGAAATGAACAAAGAACAAGGAGTTTGCTTTAAAGCCTTGATCCTTGTGATGGAAGACTGCTTTCAAAGCCAGGTTCACTTCTACTCATATGTAAATTTCTTCAACATGTATAAGTATGTTTTAACTGTTCTTTCGAGGAGGTAGTTAAAATATAAGTAGTCACAGGACTATTTATATTATTCATAATCTTTGTCTTATTTAAACTATCTTCCAGATTTACTGGCCTGCAGCAAAAGAAAAGTTGGAATTATGCAAACTAGCTGGGAAAGATGCCCATGTAAGTATAGTCTCCATATTTTTGTTATTGTTGGTAATATTGCACATCTGTATATTTGTTTCTAAATGCACTAAATCCGTTAGTAAGTTTTTGGTTTTTTTCCTGAGCTAATTGGAAAAAAAAAAAAAAGGGGGGGGGGGGGGGGGGAGGGGAGTCATTTAAAAATCATGATATCTTTAAATGTTAATCCTTCTAGAAAAATATTCACTATTAAAAACAGCAAGTGTTTTACCCATCCTTGTATATAATGAAGTCAACTGAGAGATGAATGGATGTTCTGACTTTCACTGTGGGAAATATTTTTCTTGTGAAAATCCTTTCCTTCTCATTGAACTGGTCTTTTCTTGGAAATATCCTGAATGTAACTCCGTTATAATTGATTAATGAAACAGAGTAGCAACGGACATTACAAATTAACTTAATTTGCAGACAACTGAGGTTAAGGTTAAAATAAAACCTCAGACCTAATAGCTTTGAAACCACAAATCTTAAAGAAATCTCTGTGTACATAAGGTACATGCATATATACAATAAAACTTTCATATCTTCTTTACATAGTGCAGATTACATCGTGTCTAGAGTCCACCATAAATGTAAACATTTATTGGCTGTATAATAAAATTTCTTCCTTTTCTCTCCACAAATCTTGTGTTTTCTGTCGAGCTGTCTGTTACCAAGGTGGAGTCCAGTTCAAAATACTCTCTCTCCTCTTGTCTGAGGAATTTAAACTTTTTATCCTAACTTATTGCCACTATTATCTTTACAGCAGACAAGGACTAAACAACACCTCTGCTGAGCACTGGGAAAGTTCTGATACTGGTCTCTATGGAGAATTTGTGCTGATATATTTCTGTACCTAAACAAAAGGAAAAAGACCAGAGGAGGGAATATTTGTTTTTGGCATACATCATAACTCTCTCCTTTTTGCTTCCTGCACTGCTTCTGCAGCTTGCCTCTCACTTAGGTGCAGGATGGTTGCTTGGACCTATGCATAGCTTGTGTATATCCTCCTAAATACCTTGTCATATCTGTTTATATTTCTTCAGTTTTGGGGAAGCCTACAACAGGCCTTCATAATCAACCAACACAACACCCTTACAGCATATGGCAGCCATTTGGACTGCTTACTGGCTACAACCAAGTCCACTTAAGGCCAGGACTGGCCTGAGTTTCCTGAAGGATTCAAATAGAAGTGACCAGCAGGATGTGGTTGGTGCAGAGAGAGGTCACTCACACAAAACATCCTGCTGGAAGTATGTTGAAGCCCTTCTTATTGCCACAGAGCTTTCTATCATGTAATCTTTGGTGTTAAAGCTTGTGCAGAACCCTCAATCAGGAGTAAAGGCAGGAGGATTTGTAGGCAGACAAATCCGGAGGCTATCCAACTGGGACTGGGAATGTGTCTACAGCATTAGCTGAGCAGACGTCGACCAATCTGCACTGTTACCACGTAGCTCCTCGTGACTGTAAGCATTACAAAAGAAGGGTCTTGCAAGTCTGATTGATGAGCTGCCTGATACACAGCCACTGTGAAATTTTAACCATCACAACTTTGAACTGTTTAGTAAACAATCACTACTACAGTAGTTTTAAGTTTAAATACAAGGATCCTAAGGCTAAAACATAGCACAAGACTGTGAAAGTAAAAAATAAACATGAAAATTAACGTTTCTCTCTTTTCTCTTTGCAACAGACAGAATGTGCCAATTTTATTAGGGTCCTTCAGCCCTACAACCGAACGCATGTTTATGTCTGTGGCACAGGAGCATTTCACCCTCTCTGTGGATACATTGAACTTGGCACTCACAAAGAGGTAATTTAATTTTCTCACTACTCTGATACGTCAAGGGGTAACCTTTGTCTAGCATTCATTATAGATTGGAAAATACCATGCGAGTGTGTAAAAAATGAACTGACAGCAGCTTGCGTAAATAACAGAGTAAATGGTGGATTTTGCAGGTCAGACAGGAACTTGTGTTCTCACATTCGATATGTGCATATCGCTTTTGAACAAAGCACTTTCCTTGGTAAGGCTTAATACAGAGAGTTCGTCAGAATGACACTTCCACATGATTAAGTAAGTGAGGAGCACATTTAACCCAGATGTCCTTCTTTCTTGTAAGTCATTTCCGCATATACTTTCTGCTTACATACACACACACACAGAGTTCAAGATGACATTCGTTGTTCTATCTATTAATGTACACATATCTCCTCTTCCTCAGGGATGGCTTCCTATTCCTTGTGCACAAGAATAATTCAGAGTTTGTAAATGGTCTCTAACTCTAAGCTGAAGGGTGGCATCTCAGGCCTTTGCAGATGGTTTGCAGCCCTGTCGTTAAGTGCTGGGTGTCCTTGGACACTAGTGTTGAATTCCTGCATTGAAGTTAGCAGCTGATTGGTCTTCATTTGCTGGTGACAAAGAAATCTCCATCCTAAGTGGTAAATGTTTGAGATGTAACCCCCACAACAGAAGCATTTTGGTGTTGTGTCAAGCAGCCACTTAGTACACAAGTCTCTTTTTAACTCCTATATGTATAACACTTTGGTTATATTTATAACATTGGCTCTGCTCTTAGACAGTGTCTGGTGACCTGTCTGATTATTTGCCTGTACTGAAGGCTTCTTGCACTGCTGTAGAAATAGCTTTCCCTTTTCCTTGGATCTAAGTGAAATTATAGAATATAAAAAGTGAGTTGTAATGATATGTTATTAAATGCAATAACCTCAAATATGTATGTATTGGATTTATGCTGATGTACAAAATCAATGGCAAATGCTTACAGAAGAGAAAAGAAAGGGGAGGGCGGGAGGCGGTGGAGGCAGGGGAGAGGGAGAGGATAAAGGTTTTATTAACTCTTGTCCTATGTGGGACCCATGCAATCTGTGAGTTGGTTGACCAGAGGATGCTGAAGTTAAAGAGCTGCCTGAAATATGCATGATGGTACTCTTTCCCTAATAAGCTGTTGATACTCCTGATACTGTTTGGAACAGGCTGTACAGTTGGGCTTGCAAAGAAACAACTTAGTCTTCTTTGCTTCATTTCTTTGATTACTCCAGTTGAAACAACTGAAGCTTTACATCTTTTGTATCATGCTCATTCCTCAGCTTGAATGATTAAGTCCACAGATGAACTGAGCAGAACAACTCTCAGCAAGAGTGTAAGGTTCTGGTTTACCTCTCGGTCATTAGTGAGCTCTCCCATTGTAACTTCATTTGTGACGGTTGTTCTCATCAGACATTATAAAATTATGGATTTCGCCTGATTGTTCAGCCTGGCAGTCAATCTAGACAAGGGGGTCTGTCTCAGTTAGATATGACCAATTACCTTATGAGAGGAAATGGAAGAAGAAACCTCATATTGTATTTCCTAATCCCCTAACTGTCTCCCAGTTCTGCCTGTCCTGCACTCACTGGTTGCTCAGCTGCAGCGGTGAGCTGTTCAGTGTTCATCACTACTCACAACTCTTCTGCTGGTGCATCTTTTCTGCAACATCCTACTGAAACAGTGACTTTGAATGGCATCAGATGTGTTTTCCCTTTCCTCCTTGGATTCCAAACACCAATATAGCCACTGCCTGTCCAGATAAATGTGACATAGCAGGAGAGTCCTGAGTCCTCTTTTCTTGAAACCCACTGACTTGAATTTGAAAGGCAGGTGGAGAAGTCTCCTGGTTGTAGGAACTGAAGCCGGAAATCCTGTGTGGAAATTCAAAGATCTCCTGTTGCAGATCTGTTATTTTAGATTTTTTTAAGCTCTGATTTGTAAGAATGGATAATGGATTTTTGGTAATTAGCAACCTCTCTAGGAAGCTGTGGGATGCTTGGGAGAGCCAGAGCCTGAGATAGTCTCACAGGGCTTTGAAAGCAGGCAGCACCCTGCTGACCTCTGAAAGCTGCTGGAGGATCTGCCCAGTGCCCTGCTGGTTGCTGCCAATGCTGCAGAAGCAGACAGGAAAGGAGTGTGGATCAGGTGACTCAAAACCGCAGCTCACACTGCTTTTGTAGCCATAGAAATCTCTTACAGGATCACACAATTAAAGGGGATTAAAGTCCTAGCCTCGCTAGTGCTGAAGTCACTGCCAAAACTTCTCTTGGCTGGTGAAGAAGAGGCTTGGCCCAGCTGGTGCTCTTAGCCACAGGTCTCCAAGGGATGCTCTTTTCTTTGAAATCTTTGTCCAGACTGAAAGCAGGAGGTTAACTGTGTGAATATGTGGTTGTGTCCATTAATTGGTCTGGTTGAAGTCTGGAGTGTTTGATGGTGGTCTACAGAGTCCTCAGTCTCTTGAGTATTCCTGGACATAGGAACAGCTTCTTGGCATGTGTTATACCACAAAGGTTCTCTGAGCAGATCAGGGCTGCATTTCTTAGAAGAAATGAGAATGGGACAACAATATTCTATTGTCAGTAAAACAATGCTGAGTTTTTAATTTAGTGTTGTCCTTATGAACCCATCTAAGTAGCCTGAGAATTTGGTTTACCCGATATCTCAGATGTTTGAGAGGATAACAAGAGTTCTTGCCTAACTATTAAATTCTGCTTCATAGCAACCAGAATTGCTGCAGGAAATTGAATTTATCTCCACTGATTGGAATTGATTTTTTTTTTTTTCCTCTTAAGCAAGGATCTTAATTATTCAGTATTCTAGCCTCTTGTCTTCTGAGTCTATGGGGTTTAGAAGACATCTCAATGAAATAGCAATGTTTGGTTATTTATAGTCTGGTGTATGCTTAGCATAAATTGAATAATCGTGTTGTGAAGTCTAATTCTATGTGAATCTCTTTGGACATAGTTAGCTGTCATTTGCACTCTTCAGTTCTCTTGCAAGGCAAAGTTATAGAAACAATTCACTATAGAAACAAAGTCACTTCACCCTCTTTTACATAATGTTTTAAATCATAGATATTTCTTTTTAACTAACTTCAAAAGCTGTGCCTCTGCAGTAAACATTAAACCAATAATGATTTGATGCCTGAGTGCCAGTGGGATTCTGAATGCCACTTTCCATGGGAGAGTACATTAACAACACCTCTGCAGGAAGTCTCCCTTCCCTAATGGCAACATTCTTAAAATAATCTCTCTGTACCTACTAAGACTTTACTCATCCTAATAACCAATTTGCCTTCAGAAGGATACACTGTGGGTTTCAGTTACGTGTGCTTTCAGAAAACTGATGAAAGGAATATGTGAAAATGTCCACTTGGGCTGTTCCAAACTAATAAAACTTCAAAGTAGTGCTTACAAAAATTGAATTAAAAAATGCAAAATTGCCCACTGAAATCATAAGGAATGACTTTTAAGTAATTTATTTCCTTTATCTTCCTCTGTACCCTTGTTCTGTGACCCAAGCAGTGATGGCTGTATTTGAGAACTACAAGGAGGGATTTATTCTAATATCTCTGGTATCGTTAGCCTTGTTAAAAATAACAAGAGAGAGCTGCTCCTATTTAAAGGGACTGAACTGTGTCTGCCATGAACATTATTCAGCAATCCCTGGAGAAATTTAGGAGTCAGCCAGAATCCTTTCTGAGTCTCCTGTTGCAACATAGTCTATCAGCACTTTCCCAAATAGACACTAGTGCCTTTTAAGCACAATCCAGCCTTTACTTTGAATTGAAATGAACAATGCATCTTTTTTTCTTCCTGAAAATTATTATATTTTTTCAAGATTTATTTTTCACTATAGAGTGAGCAAGATACGTAAAAATGATGAGTGAAAAAAAAAAAAATAAATAAATAAAAAATCCAGATGTAAAACAGGAGCGTGAACTGTAAAGATCAACTCTAAAATGACAGCTGTGTGATCTGATACACCTCAACTTCATCTGTTAGCAAAGCAGTTTGTCTGAGTGAGTTTTTCCCTGCAGCCACACCGGGATAATGAATATGTGTTTATTCTCAGGAAACAATATTCAGGCTGGATACTCAGAACTTGGAGTCGGGCAGGTTGAAATGTCCTTTTGATCCTCAGCAGCCATTTGCATCAGTGATGGCAGGTAAGAAACCATCAGAGCAGTTACTGGGGTCAGAGGCTCAGCATATGTCACCAGCAGAGCTGCTCTGACACTGCTTGTGCTTCTGATGCTGGTTTGTGTTCTGGGACCTGGGAGAACCCTTCAGTCTGCTGACACCAAAAGTTGGAAACACATCAACAAAAGCAGAGAAACCTGAGTGACTGTGAAGTCTCTGCCAGCTGAGCAGGGTTTCATCCTCACCCAGTCATTTCTCCTTTAGCAACAAAAAAAGACAAACCAACACATGGACAGACAAAGTTTCAAGTGCTTCTAGGGCTCTTTCTGCAATTATCAATATGTTCTGCCCTTTGAAGTCTGCTGACATCTGCTATTTCCATAAATACATTTTTGAGGCTTCTATTTACTTGAGTAGCCACTTCTGAAGCTGGAAGCCTAGGAACAAGATAGCGCAATCTGCCTGCTGTGTGCATCGCAGCACTGTGTGGTCTGACATTTGGTACCGAGGAATGTCAGCTTGACCTCCGGATTTCAAACCACTATAAGAGCCACTTTTGTCATGGTTTGGTTCATAGCTTTGGACAATTTTCATTTAACTTGTCCGTCAAGCCTATGAATACAAGATAAGAGTGAAGCACCATGACGTTTTCATTTACAACCAAATTGCAGTGGTGACAATGCTTTGAAGTATTGGTCACTGTGTTATAAAAAGAATATGACTAATGTTCAGTCTTTCTTCTCTGATAATAAGATAGATGATTTGTGATTCTGACCCAACAGATGGAGCAGGACTTCCTTTATTAAAAACAATAGATTAAAGTCAGTGCTTATTCTTTTCAGGGACCCCTAGTACTACTTAATGACTGTGAAGTCTATTTTTAAAATGGAATTCTAGAAACTTTATTCTTTTTTTTTTGTCTTAATGCAGTATAGCTCTGTGATTTATTATAGTGTTGGCTAATTCCAGTAGCACACTAGTGCATTGACTTCTCTATTAAGTCTTGGGACATGAAGAAGCTGCTATGCTTTGCTAACTAAAACATAATCTTCAGTATGTAAGAATTTTCAGGCTAGATAAAATTGGTAATTGGGTTGTTTTAACATCCCTTCCTGCACTATGCCTGGTATCAAGTGCTTCACTATACTGTACAAGGAGCACTGTAAAGAGTTACAGGCCTGACCAGAGAATGTATTCTTGACCTATCTTTGGATGATTGCTTTATTTCCTAAAGAGCAGTGTAACTCATGGATAGGATATTGCACTGGGACTCAGGGGAGCTCAGTTCCCATCTCTGTACTGGCAAGAGGAATAGCCTTCGTAGTGTTTCTCTCTACCTGCTTTTATTTATCTGCAAAATAGCAATAAATATTACTTGCATCCTTCAGAAAGCATTTATAATCAGGTATAAATATGAGCTTAATATTGCCCTATATTTCCATTCCTGTAAGTGGTTAATGCAAGTGTTTTCATTCTTTGTAGAAATATCTAATCTGTCTTTGAATTCTACACAGCCTTTTTCCCCAAGTAAAATACAATACTATATTCTATGCCGTTGGAAAACCCAGGCTTTCTAACTGAAAAATCACCTGTTTGTCATCCATCTTCTGTTATAAATTACCGCTCACCAAAACCATTCTGGAAATAACTGGAACATGGACTGGGAGATATCAAAAGCCATGAGAAGTGCTGAAAGCACCTTGTCAGCAGAGCCTGGGCAAGGATGGGCATTTTCTGTTAGTCCTTTGGATTTATCGATCACTGAGTGCCTGTCAGTTAGCAAACACCAATTACTCTGCCCATTCTTCATTATGACAAATGCTATTCTGAACGCACTATTGTTCCTTCACAAAGGCGACATGCTGTCTGAAAGATGTGCTTTCCAGTACTGTCATGGAAATAATACATAAGTAACAGTAATAATGAAGCAAAAAGAAAGCTGACGGATCTTTTTTGTGGGTCAGTGGTTGTGGTTTTTTGCTTAGTTTTGTTTTCTTTTTGTCTTATTTTTTAAGCATGTTTAGATCTTTTGCAAATGAAACCACACAATATTTATGATTTATATTGAATGGTATTTATTCAGAGTTCACTCTCAACAAAGGACTTCTCACTGAAATATCTTGTGAAATGTTTTCACTCAGAACATCAGAAAACCTGGAAAAGTATTTTTATGTATCATGCAGCATTTTATATGATTATTATTTATGAATATGGACCTTCTTTATTTTTTCAAACTGAAGAAATTTCTTATTGCAAGCCATTAAACAAAAACAAAGCTCCCCTACCTGGTAAAGCTATCTTGTCATTTTTACAGAAAAAGAAAAAAAGAGAATTGTAAAATGCACAGTACAGTTAATTTCACAACAATACTATTTCTTTGCTTCTTTTTAGAAAAAAATACTGAGGTTCGAAGGAAAGAAAATATTGTGCAATTCTTACATTTGTGTAGTTTTACAGTCCTCAAAAAGATGTCAGAAAAATAAATAGTAACTGCAGTTGTAGCAAACACCCTGTGCAGTATTATAAATACTATTTCCTTGTGAGACAGTTTCTGGCTGCCTTATTCAAGCAAGACGTCTCATTTATTTTAGTGGAACAACTCACTGTGTTAAAATGATCAAAATTTGTGTCTATAGCCATATTCCTACCATTAACATGCTACATAGTTGAGAAGAATTCCCCTAGTGCCTAAATTCCTCTTTGTGAATGAAGTGTTGGGCAGAGATCCCTGCTCCAGGAAATTGCCAACTATGAAGTTCCTATAGTGGAGCATCCATCAAATTCCCAGTTCAAGCCCAGGAGTAGCCAAGCCACGTGTGGTGGGACAAGGGTGGGACAAAGGCTAGCTTGAATCGGTAGATTGTTGTGTCTGCATGGTCATGGTCAGTGCCAATGAGCAGGATACTTGGTTTAGGTATGCCATTATGCCCTTAGCTGTGTCCTCATTAAGGCCTGGAGGGATTTGCTTTTCTGGTTGCCTAGAAGATCTGAAAATCAGACATGGACTCCTTAATTTCTCAGGGATACAATTACAAATACTATGTCCATTCAAATGTAAGTAATTTCATAAAACCACAAATCCCAATAAAGTAACAAAAACACTTCAAAGTTTTAAATTAGTTTATAGGCAAATTAGACACAGGTGTTGTTCACCAACAAAATACAAAGTTTTAATTTGTTTACTTTATGTAAGTAATGTAAGTTCACTTTTTCATTTGCAGATGAGTATCTTTATGCTGGAACAGCTTCTGATTTCCTTGGCAAAGACACTGCTCTAACACGTTCCCTGGGCCCTTCTCACGACCACCATTACATCAGAACTGACATTTCTGAACATTACTGGCTTACTGGTAAGATCCCAAACATATGCTGTTGTCATTTGCATTGTCCCTGCTTCTCTGAAGTTAATAGCCCCTTTCTTAAATAAATATATGCCCAGTAAGTATAAATATAGATATTGTATCATGGTATCTTTGGATTATGTAGGCTTTTTTGGAGAAAGCTCAGTGGAACAAAAATGCACTTGAGAAAAGTCAAAGGTGAAAATACTAATTAAGGAAAAAGGAGGAAAGTAGGACCTAATAGTTCTTTCCGTCTTTAATCTATACATCCGTATATAGTCCTGTAATTGGAATACTATCATGACTAAAATGCTTTTATTTCCAGTTTTGTTGGAATAATTTTTTTAAGCTTTTTTTCCGATCACTTGTTCAAAACTGTTCCCTAAAGTATATTGAAATGACAGACTGAAAGTTCAGTGTTTCTAGATAGGAGATTCTTTTTTTATTTTTTTATTTTTATTTTTTCCTTTTTAGAAGGGAAAAATACTCTTTGTTGCCATGAGGGTCATTTTAAAACCACTACAGGCACCCTAAAATAGCTTCCCAAGCAAAACACTGCTTTTCCTTGCCCGTTAAAAACATTCTGAGCTAGTAAACCCTCTAAAAAACTGGCCGCATTTACACCCAGCCAGTCTCAAACCACACACAGAGTAACATGGAAAACTTCGCTCACAGGCTAACCCTGCTCAATTAAAGCATCCCCCTTTTAGCTGTCAACTGTCTTTAAAGATGTGGCAACACTGGCCCTGTTTCAGGCTGCCTGTGTAACTATGGATGCATTGTAAATCCAGGCCTGCTGACCACAGGGTTAAATTGTCTTCCCAGCAGACAACTTCTGAAAGGCGTAATTTTGCCTTTTAACTCTTTGAGACCTCAACAAGAAGAAATGTTCTTATTATTATTTCTCTACTTCTATTTCTCCACCTAAGTTCTTGCCCTATATTTCTGTCTAGTTGTGGCTCCATAACCGCCAGATTTATCCTGAGGGATGAGGAGTAAAGGAAAAGCCACTTCAAATCATTTTACCTGTGCAAATAGATGTAGTCCTGTGGACTGATAAAAGATCTCACACTTGACTCTGCTAACTTTACCTACTTTCATCTCCTGTGCTCTTCAAGTGTATGGCTCAGTACCACTCTTGTCCCACCTCTTCTCTCTCCTCCCTCTCATTTCTAAATATCCCATAGACCAGAACTGATATGTGTGCAGTATGGGTGAGCCAGCATGAGTCCATCCAGCAGGCAGTCGTCTCTAATAATTCTATCTAACATATGATTTTATCACTGGCTGCTTTCTGTTATTTAGTATGGAAAGGCAGTTAGAGTAGCTGCTTTCCTAAGGGATGTTATGATATTCCAGAAATAAAGATTTATTGGGAAGTGCTCATGAGGATCATCTGGTGTTATCATTAGTACAGATCCACCTCAATGAGCATTACAGCAGAATGAAAGAGGGCTCAGTTCCCAGCCCAAAAGAACTTACATTTTAAATATCCAGTTCCAAGCATTTCTTCATGCTATTAGTGTTTCTTCATGAGCAGTTTGAGACCAGGGAAAGTACAAGAACATTGGATAAACTAAAGGACTGAGAACTATTTGTGTTTTAATTTGGAGGCTGAGGTGAAGGTATGCCTTTCTGATAGACTGATTTTTCTTTTCATGTTTCAGAGAAGAGGAAAATCCTAGTGAACTGTTAAGGCAGGCTAGTAACAACAGACAAGGAGAAGACTGAGGTATTCAACAACTTCTTTGCCTCAGTCTTCACTAGTGACTGCTCTACATGCTCTTGTGTGGATATTTCAGAAGGTGGGATCTAGGGGAATGATGCCTCTTGCATTTTAAGTGAAGATCAGGTTTGTGACCTCCTGAGGAACCTGAACATCCATAAATCAATGGCCCTAATGAGATACATTCCAGAGTCCAGAGGGAATTGGCTGATCTAGTTGCCAAGCCACTCTTGATATTTGAAAAGTCGTGGCAGTCAGATGAGCCCCCTGGTGAATTGGTAGTATAGAACCCACTTTTGAGAAGGGTAGAAAAGATGACTGAGGGAACTACCAACCTGTCAGACTCACCTCTGTGTTAGGGAAGATAATGGAGGAGATCCTCCTGGAAGCTATGCTAAGGCACATGAAAGAGAGAGAGGGGTAATGTGGGATAATCAGTGTGTCTTCACCAAGGGAAGGTTCTGCCTAACCAACCTTGTTGTTTTTTATGATAAAGTAACTGCATCAGTGGACAAGGAAAGCGCCACTGATGTCATCTATCTGGGCTTCAGTAAGGCCTTTAAGGTGATCCCTCATAACATCCTTCTCTCCAAATTGAACATATCTGAATCTGATAGGTGGACTGTATGATGGATAAGGAACTGGTTGCAAGATCATAGCCAGAGAATGATGGTCAATGGGTCAATGTCCAGATGGAGATCTGTGACAAGTGGTGTCCTTTGGGGGTTAGTACTGAGACCAGTGCTCTTTAATATCTTCATCAGTGACATTGACAGTGCAATTGAGTGTGCCCTCAGCAAATCTGTGAGTGGCACCAAGCTGTGGGGTGTGGTCAACATGCTCAAGAGACAAGATGCCATTCGGTGAGACCTAGACAGGCTCAAGCAGTGCACCCAGGTGGTCGCATGAGATTCAATAAATCCAAGTGCAAGCTCTTGCGCCTGGATCATGGCAACACCCACTATCTGTACAAGCTGGGAGATGTAAGAGTGGAGCACAGCTCTGCTGAAAAGGACTTTGAGGATGACAAGCTGGACATGAGCCAGCAATGTGCCCTCACAGTCCAGAAAGCCAACTGTATCCTGGGCTGCATCAAAAGAAGCGTGGCCAGCAGGGTGAGGGAGGTGATCCTGCTCCTCTGCTCTGTGCTGGTGAGGCCTCACCTGGACTACTGCATCCTCAGTACAGGAGAGATGTGAACCTGTTGGAGTGCATCCAGAGAAGAGCCACAAAAATGATCCCAGGGATGGAAAACCTCTCCTGTGAGGACAGGCTGGGAGAAAACCGCGGGTGAGGCCTGAAAGAGGCCTTTCAGTATCTAAAGAGGGGCTACAAGAAGGAAGGGGATAAACTCTTTAGCAGGGTCCGTTGTGATAACACAAGGGGAAATTGTTTCAAAATAAAAGGAGAGAGAGACTTACATTGAAATAAGGAAAAAGTTTTATACAGTAATGGTGGTGAGACACTGGAATAGGTTACCCAGAGATGTGGTGGATCCTGTGTTCTTGGGGACGTTCAGGGTCAGGCTGGATCAGGCTCTGAGCAAGCTGATCTAGCTGTGGATGTCCCCATTCACTGAAGGGGAGTTGGACTAGATGACTTTTAAAGGTACTTTCAACTGAAAAGATTTGATGATTCATTCTGTTTTCACTTAAAGTGCTTGAATCTGTGACAGTTTTTTAAGGAGTGTAATATATTCTTATGTCTAGGCTTGAAAAACAGTTTCACTTTAATAGATTGTAATGTCAAAATTATCCTGTGCTGAAGACCCCATATATTCTTCAGGTGTAACCTGTTTCCAGCCATATAAAATCTACAACCACCCTCTGTCTAAAACTTCTTATACACAAACTAGGCAATGTTATACTACAAGGCATGGATATAAATTGGTTGCTTTTAATATTTTAAAATGGTCTTATTTGGAGAAAATGTTGATTGCAATACTAAATGATGGGATCAGTTCTGCAGTAAGCCATAGGGCAGCCAGTTTATTGTGTAGCATTACCAATTTCATACACTTTCTGCTTTCAGCTGGTATTGGTGTAAAGAAAATATTTACTTGATTTTGGTTTTAAAACTTTCACCTCATCTAAATCCTTTTTCGCTAAAAATACCACCCATTGACCAAGCATATGTTAGACCTCCAGGAAAAGTTGTACATACTTGAGTAATTGTACAATTATAAATAAATTATTTCTAGGCATGACTTGTGTTTTACTTAGGATAAGGATAAAATGTGTAAGTTGTTTTTTTTTTTTTTTTTTTTTTTTTTTTCTTTTTTTTTCTTTTTTTTTTCTTTTTTTTTTTTTCCAGTGGGCTGTGGAAGTTTTGCTATAATGCACCTTAATTTTTTAAAAGTTTTGTCTTTATTCCATTTTTGGAAACAAGATTATTCTTTTCTGGGGGAAAGGAGGAAAAGACAAAGCACAAGGGAAAAATGTGTAGGATACCTCCCAGTTCCTTGCAGGGCATCTCTATCTTAACTAATTAAGACATGTCTTAATCTCAGTGACTGAATAGCTTCTCTACAAAGGAGAAAGGGAGGAAGGCAGCTAATCTTTCCCATGACTCATGCTTACACAACTCATAGTCCTGCTCACTGTGGCCCTGAAGGATGCTGCCTCTGCTCAGATTTCATCACGCAGGGCTGGAGAATCTGTTGGCTGGAGAAGCCTGTCCCAGATCTGGGACACTGGGTTAGATGTGTGGGACTGGAGTCCTGCTCTGGAAGGCAAAGCCACCCTCTGGAACTGCATGCCTGCCTCCAGCTGTGACAGCAGGGTACCAGACATAAAGACATCCAGCTGCACATTCCTCTCTCCTTGATATGAAGCTAAAATCTTAGGATGAGTGTTCCTCTGCATTCGTTAATCTTTTTGGGGTTTTGGGGGGAAATCTGTTTGTTTGTTTGCTTGATTGTTGTTATTATTTTTTTTAATTTTATTTCAACTGAATCAACTTTGTCAGGGATGGATACTTGCAGACAGTGACTTCTTTACGTCCTGAGTGCTTTGGCTGGGATTCAGCTCACTGAACTTTACAAAGGCAAAAGCTACATCCCATCTGAGCTCAGCCATTTCCGTTCTTTGCCTGCAATTTACAGAGGTGACATTCACTCCACCTATTGTAGGAATCTGTCCTAAAATAAGATTCTTTATTACCACTTTCCTCCTTTTCCCTTTCTGTTCTTCCCTGAGAGTGAAGTTGGATGAGTTTAGGTTAGAAGTTTGGCTTATAGAGGGTTAAAGGAAAATAAGGTGAGCACTGTCCTTTGTGTCTTATAATGCCCTGTACTTCTGGCAGCCCAGCTGCAAAGAGCTGCTGCAGAAAGTCTCCAACTGTTCTAAGTATCTTTTCCCATTCTTTATGTTCTGGGATTTGCTGCTCATTTGCTGTCCTCTCTTTCCAGACCTAAGGAATCTTCTCTGGAGGTATTATTAAAGTGCTGTCTAAAACTATTGCTAATGTTAGAAAGGTGAAATAGCAGGCAGATAACTCAAAGCAAATGGAATCAGCCCTGGGGAACAGCCATAAAGGACCAGGTGTAGCAGCTATTCCCACTAGGCCACAGGAGCATATTTAAAGGGCATGAATAACACCTGAATTTATGGTAGCTTCTTTCTAAAAGCTCCTGATGCCTTTAATACCCTCTTTGGTTACATACTGTCTAGCCATGAAATTAATATGCAGGAAAACTGTCTATTGAAGTAATTAAAAAGAGACAGTGGTGTATACAGGAAAACAAATACTGATTTAAAATGATCATCATATAATTTGTTTCCCATGCAAAGAATCCAAAAACCTAATTCACAATTGATTTAAACTTGCTTGTCTATGTTATATGGACAGATTACAAGAGATGAGACAAAGATGTCAATTGCAGAACGTAATGTGCTTTTCAGTTCATGATCTCTTTTATTAAATTGTTTTCAATCTCTTTCTCTTCATATCTTTTACAGTATATTTTTGTTTGGATTTTACTTTCAACATCAGTGTTCTCCATTGTGATTTAAAATCATTAAATATTTGTGTTCCTTTAATTTGTTAGAGATTCTTCTAAATCTGTTCCAGGAATTGGTATTGAGACATTTGTTTTTGCATTTGGCATGCCAAGTAAAGCAGTGAACTTTTTTTTTTTTTTTTCCTTAAAAAACATATATACAGGGTTTTATTCCATGAATGAAGATTAAAAACATCATCAACAACAACAACAACAAAAACTATGTGAAATTCAAATGAATGCTGCAGTAGTATTTCACAGGTTTTTATATTAAATGGTTATTTAAACTAACTGCATAGTTTAGAAACCTTATTGGAAGTGTATTTATTGTATTTTTTCATACTTAGAGATCTAATCTTCAAAGTAGCTTTAAAGACCCCGAGGAGTAATTGAATATTTGCTTTAGGCTCATTTTGAAATCCTCACTTAAATTTATAGGGCCTGATGCCTCCATCATTTCATTTTTCTGCTGGCGCCATTCTATATTGTCAGAATGTTTTAAAATGGAAGCAGCATTGTGGCTGTTCTGACTCATAAATTTACTCTTCTATTATGAAGGTACATATTCAGCACTTAAACACATCACATTTTGTCACAAATCTTTGCAGACTTGAATCAATGACCCTATTTTTGTCCTGCGTGTACCATAGTGTATATTGTGTAAACTCCTTAAAGCTAATATGAAGAGGTAATAATTAGAAAAAGGGTAAAAGCATAAAAATAGAATAAAAGATGATAATAGTACTCCCCACAAATCACCAATGTGTTCTGTTTGCTCTACTATCTTACTCAATCCTCCTTACTGCTTTCTATTGCAGCCTTCCCACTTATAAGGGATTTTACATTATTGCCAAAAGAATGTATTTTGGAGTCAAGGGTCTCTTTGTACTGTATTTGCATAGCCACTTCTATTTAAAGAAAAACATAATTGATCCAAGGGCCCTCAAAAGAGCTCATGTATTGTAGCACGCTAGGGAATGTCTTAAAAGTAATTTCCCCAACTATTGGCATGACTTAAGCCACACAGTGTGGTTGCCTGCTCTGCTGTAGTGTATGGGACCAATGGAATTTGTTTAATTTCTGATTTTAGTGCAGAATAACAAGTAAAAAAAAAAACAAAAAACAAAAAACAAAACAAAACAAAAACAACAACAAAAAACACTGAGCAAGGACTGGAGTTCACAAATGAGAGCTAAGTAAGATAGTGAAGAATATGGGTGAAAGTCTAGGCCCAATAATGACACCTATGAGATGCAGGCCGAAATAGCCAGTCTCACTTTGGTTGAGATTAGAAGTAATATAACTGCCTAGCATTCCTTGCAAAAAGTGGATTTAAATGGCCCAAACAGAATATCATAGAATCACAGGATGGCTGATGTTGGCAGAGATCTCTGGGTCCACGTGATCGAATCCCTGCTAAAACAGGGATACCCAGATCAGGATGCCCAGGGCCACATCCAGGCAGCTTTTGGAGATCTCCAAGAAGAGTCCACTGCCTCCCCCAGCAACCCTTTCCCAAGTTGCTATAGCCTTTGTGTGTTGATGCAAAACAAGGAGTTATCTCCTTAAGACTGATCAGTGAGTTGTGGAGTTTTCTGTGTTATTCTGGGAATCCCAGCAAGATACTGTGTTGAATTTTGTAGATGTAGTCAGTAAGATTGTTTAAAAACAGGTATGTGGGAAATTTTTAAATTTGGAAATCTGTTGTTTATATTTGAATTTTTCATCCTGTGGTCAGAGTTCTTTGAATCATTTGCAAGCTATTTCTAGTAAACAGTACTGTATTTCTGTACTCATAACTGCTTCAATGTGTAGTGAAATTAACTGAAACTCTACCATGCAGTTTGGGAAAAAACACTTAAGTTGATGTTGATGACAAGAGCATTAAGGCAGATATTTGCAGTCACTGCACTGAAAGTCATCTTATTTTCAAAGAGGGAGCAATGGCCGATGCTATATATTTATGTAAGTAGTAGTAAACAATATACACAAAAATATCAGACTAAGAGTAAATACTTCATGATCCATAGTGATTTTCTCTCAGTTAGTGGCAAACTTGCCACCGTGTGTCTATATAAGGATGTTTTTTATTTCAATGGAAAATGCAGCCTAAATGTAGATACTGAAGAAGAATTTTAGTATGAAGACTTTTCATCACATTTTTTAAATCCTTTCTTTTTTGGAAATTCCAGGAGCAAAATTCATTGCAACTTTTCCCATCCCGGACACCTATAATCCAGATGATGACAAAATCTACTTCTTTTTCCGAGAAATATCACAAGATAGTAGCACCTCTGACAAGACAATTCTTTCTCGAGTTGGGAGAGTTTGTAAGGTGAGATCTCTGTCTTTTATTCTTTTTAAAATAATGTTCATTATTAGGAAAAGAGTTGGGTTTGAGCCATCCTGGCTGTGTGTATTTTAGAAAAGCTATTATGTTTAAAAATGAAAATCCCGTGTCTAAATGATAGCGTATTGACCTTTGGATGTGCAGCAGTGACCTGCTTTGTTTCATAAGCTTTCAGTAAGAATTGACTTGTTGACATATATACAATGCCAAGGTACTTGGATTTTTGTGAAAAGTGCTCAGTGAATGAAGAGGAATACAAACCCATCCCTTCCACATAGATCAGTACAGCGCATTACTGAGTGCTGAGATCATTCATTTGTTTCTGAGCATTCCTGATAATCAGTTGGGATGGGATTGGCTAAAAAAATACAGTTTCTGAGCTATATCCACACCCACCTGGAGGTTTCCTGCCCTGTGAAGAAGTGTGGTCTTTGACCTGTTTACCAGCAGGGTCCAGGAGCTGGCTCTGCTGCCGTGTAAAAAGACTTGTTTGGTTGGTGCCCAGTCTCCTTTAAAAGACAGCTCTCTTCATTTTTCCTTTTGTTATGTTGGTTTTGCTCCTTATGAAAGATTTCTGCCCCTATGGAACACAGAATGCTGATTTTTACTATGAGCTTCATTCATTTTGAAGGACCACCTCTGTCAAAGGCAGAAGCCTCTTCAAATTGTAATGAGAAGATAAACCAGTTCCTGTCATAGGAAGACAGTCAGTAAATAGTTTGTGGTTTAACAGCCTGCTGATTTTGCTAATGTCTTCTTCCCATTATAGTGAAACGGTCTATTGACTTCTGTGACAGACATACTGTCTAACCTCTCCTTTATCCCATATTCCTGTAGGAAGACATGCAATCAGGGTAGATACTTCCATCCTGTCCTTAAATCTCAGTAAACCAGGTACCCAGGAATCACTGGCAAAAGTCGGGAAAATGAGACTTATTTTTTTTTCTTTGTATTATTAAACATAAGCTTTGAGCAAATGTTTCTCATGTAATGAGCTAGATATTTACAACACCATCATAGTAATCACATAAGCAGGTACATATATGTAATATTTTGTTCAGTTGTCCTCATTTACTTGCATTTCCTGAGCAAATGATTCTAATGGCTGTGAAAATGATCTTTCCAAAGAGAAGCTTGAAAGCTAGTAAATAAACAGAAGAGTTTGTCATTTGCAGTAGGATACATCTAAGAGAAAGGCATCCAGAAAGCCAATGGACACACATTTAAAACAGAAAGCCGACGTGTGCATGAATATGTAAATCTATGGCTATTCTGCAGACCAGCAAACTCCTGTCAATCGAAATTTCAGTGACCAGAGCCATTTCACACTTCTGTCCTTGACCTATAGTGTTAAGAAAACAAAAATACTCATTCATAAATCAGTTCTCTAGTAGGGTTTTAGGCAGATAGTTGGATATTTCACTGCAGTGTGATTAATGGCAGAATAGAAATGCAAACACATATGATTTGCTGCTAGACATGGCATTTGCTGATAATGAGAGAGCACTTAATCCATTAAGAAAAATTAGTAGACAGCAACTTTCAAGAGAAGGCACATGGGAGATTTTATTAAACAAAGATATGTTAGTTAAAGTTCTGTATCCTTTACCTAGAGAAAAAGCAGATGTGGTATCATAATAAAAGCAAAAGTATTGTAAGGAAATCCTAATGACACTGTGTAGTCATACCTTGAATTAAATTTAATTTGTAGAGTGGTCATGTTAAGTAGAAATAAATTGTCTTGAATTTTATTTTTGGTAGTCAAGACCGGTAAGTAAGGTTATTTATTACTATTAATGCCCTATTTACATTGTCTTCTTTATTTATTGAGTACTTCCTTGTGGATGAAGAGTTCTACTGAAAATTTAGACACCTGCATTTTTATACATTTCTCTTGATTACTTTGCAAATAATGCAAATTATTATTGTGCAAATAAAGTTTTAAATTTAATATAAATTAAAATATGCAACTAAACTGCTTGCAGACTGAGATTTTTTTTAATCTGTGATCTTCTGTGACACCTCTGCTATTCTTAATTCTCTCAAGTAGAGAATTGATGTATTTGGTTACAATGACAGATGACAATTTCTACTTGCCATGTCTCATAAATGTGATCTGTGCTGCAAAATGTTAAACCTTCTTTCCCTAGCAAGCATAGAATAACAGTGAAGGGTAGAAAACCAGCAACTTTTAAAATAATTGGCATAGTGTATCCCCAATTTCTTTCTACCGGAGCTCAATTTCTTTCTACCTCATCGTGCCTTAGGTCTCCTGTACGTTTATGCCAGAGTTACAAGCTGAAATTAGAATAAACTTTGTTTTTAATAAGGAGGTTGGTCAATGCAGCCTATTCTTTGGCTAATTTTCAGTGACTCAACAATATGGTCTCTCACTGATCCTCCCCCTTAGGGAAAATCTTTGGAAAGCAGTCCCTTTTCCCAGCTACTTACAGTCTCAGAAGATTTCAGTACTTTCACTGGGAGCTCTTTGCCCAGAGTCCCACAGCTGTCACTTGTCCTGTTCATAAGACCACGCTTATACCGTCTCAAAACATATGTTGTAATAACACAGCCACTGTAGCACTAAATAGAACTAGCTTAGATTTATGTCATCTGTGTTCTATGCATCACCAGGGGATATCAATATGAACTGGGAGGCAGTGCTTTCAACAGTGATATTAAGAGCCAGTTGTGTAATTTATCATGGCAAATAGCATTTCTATTTTTGTTTTGACGGAGGTGGAAAATGTATAATTGACTTACCTAATACCTGTTACTGCTTATAGCAAGTTCCTTCTTGCCTCTTATAGGAAATTCCTTCTTATAGCATGAGTTATGTGTTGGGATATTTTCTTTCTTTTCAAGCAAGGTCAAAAGTGAAGAGAGAGAATGACTACTAAAAATTTGCCAGTGGTGTGCATCTGCTTTTTGAAACATGAACAGATACACAGGTACATATAACATACATTATCCCAAACAGCTTCTTAAGAGCATGAGCCCATCAATTTCCATTGCTAGAATCATGGTTGCAAGCTGTTACATCTACATTGTCTTGATGTACTGCTGAACAAGCTTGCATAAGCTAAAGATATGTCACAGAGATTACATGCACTGAGACGGCTTTTGAAAACAGAATGTAGCATCTATGCACTGTGTCCTTCACTGTCAAACAACATCAGCTATATTTTAGAATACGTGTCTACCACAAAATGATGACAGTACTGTAATTGTATTTAAGGGCAACATCATATATGCATAATAAGAGATTATTGGATTTCTTTTTTTTTTTTTCTTCTCTATAACATAAATTTTTTTCATAGTTGAAACCTCATTCTATTGGAATGGAGTGAAATATTAGCCAAAAGCAGTAGTCTTTCTGCTACAGTGTGAGAATACTGTTTATTATTACAGCTCTGTATTTGCTGAGCTACAATCTTCTCTTTAACAGCTTTGGTAATGTATTGAAAAAGTTGCTGCACACAGTCTCAGAGTCTGATTTCCAAGAGACGTCAACTGCCAAGAAATCAGCCTGCAGCCCCTTATGTGTTCCCATGTTTCTCAAACCGTTCAGCATCCAGAAGCGTCCTTTGTTCTAGTGGGAACAAATGAACTCTTTGTCTTTTTTTTCCCCCCCTTCATTCCACCCTCTCATATACCAAACTGTACCTGGGGATGAGAATATAGCAATTAGGCACAGCCCTCTTGGTTAAACTGTGTTTTCTAAAGGCACTGGAATGTAATCATTTTAAGCACTCCTGAGTCGAGAGTGAAGGACACACCCTGCATTCCACCTTAGAGTAATGTGATTTATTTCCAAAGCCATGAACACGAGCAGAGTTCAAGGCCACGACCTTGCCTCTTGTCTGGTGCTTGAAGGCAATTTGTATTCCTGGAGTGGCAGCAGGGAGTTATTCTGCCGCATGTCTGAATGTAGGGTCTCCGGTGGGCTATGCTGTAGGACTGCTGGTGTGTAAAAGTAGGGCGGTGTTTTTCTTGTCCTGGAAATGGTCTAGCCATGCCTTTGCTGTGACTGGAGGTAACTGGCTCATTAACATTCTTTGTATTTCTATATCGTGTAATGCATCACTGTGCAGATAATTGATCTCTCTCCAAAAAGCATTTGAGTTGTCCGCATAGTGTAACGCTTTACTGTTCAGTAATATTAGCTTGGGTACCGGAAGCGAAATAGCCATGTTAACATGTTCTCAGCAGGGCTAATTAGTCTGGGCTCAGTGCCACGCTCGTGCAGCTATCCTGCTTCCAGTTCTGGAGGCAACTCATTCCAGACGAGATTTAACTTACTGCCTGTTACATGCTTACATACTTCCTTCATCACCGTAATATTGCCCAGCCACAATGCTAACCATGGTTGGTTTTAATTTATTTATATATATATATATTTAGCACATATATATATATATACACACATATATATATAATCATGATTAAAACCATTTAGAAAATGTCATCCCTAAGAAAACTTTGGCCCTCGTTTGCCAACTGGGCATCTTTGCAGCTGTGGATCCTTCATCAGCAGCTCCTCTTCGACTCCTAAGCTTGGCAATTTAATATTATATGCTGCCTGAAAGTTTTCAAATGTTGTAGAAAAGCAGATGCTCATCGAGATGATTTCATTTTGAGGTCTGATGTGTTGGAAATAGCCCAGATCCATACAGTATTTGTTTCTAGCTGTGATGAATTATGAGATGTAACAGCAAGCTATGTCAGGTCTTTTGGTCTTGGGTGTGTCTCAACGTTGTAATTGGCCTTTTTTTTTTTTTTTTTTTTGGGGGGGGGGGGGGAGTGAAGAGTGGGAATTATGATTTACAGATGAAGCAAAAATATGTAAGTTATGCTTACATATGACGAGGTGTGACTGAATTTTACTGAGCCTTAGGGAAAATGAAAAAGAAATTGCAGTGTCAAGATAGAGCTTTAGAAGCTGGATTATGGACATGCAGCTGCACAACCTCTGAAGCAAACTCTAGAAAAAAACCTAGTTGCTGGAGACTCATTGCCAGAATATGATGTTGGAAATCCAGCAGCTCAGAAATAAGGAAGTTATTTGGAGTGAGGTAACTATGCTAATCTGAAGTCCCAGAATTCAGAGTGCTTCAGTTTGGATTTTTGAGTATCTTTAAGATAGTAAGTGATGCCTTAGTGATTCTGGAAGTTTTCTTATGTGATAAAAATTCTCTCTCTGCTTTTTTCCTACCTGTACATTTATTAAAAAAAGCACACTTCACAGTTTACTGTTCAAACTTTTATGATATTTATTGAATAATGCTGAAATCTAAAGAAATCTGTAAGATATTGCCCTATCTTTGTTCTGTTCTCATGCTTTTCCAGCTCTGTTTGTGGTTGTGAATATTGGGATCACAGTGACTCACACTTGTGTCTTTAGGCACTTAAAAATATCCAAGCTAAGAAAGTAATTAATTGACATCCTCTTAAATTGGTAAAGACAAATGATGATTTTTTATAGGAAGATGACTTCCATTTTCAACCCAAATCACTCTTTGAAAGCTTTGAAATGTTTTCCACTGCAGATAGATGGAATTTTGACCTACTTGGTCTCTAGAACGTAAAATTCAATATATTCTTATTTAAGAATGCAAAATTGTATGGCAAATTCAGGCTGATTGTCTCAGAAATAAATCAGTTTATCTCAGTGCTGCATCACCCACTGTTTTATGAGACTTCAGTGCTAGGTTTCACAGTGCTCTTATTGCACTCAAAACATATAAATTCAACTCTCCTCTATGATATTAGCTGCATGATTTTTCTAATTACTTGACTTGTCTGTGGCTTCATGATCAGGAGTGCTACATTTTGTAAGCTGAATGATTTTTTCTCTCTATTTTTTCTTCTACCTTGTCATTTTATATCCTTTTATGGATTTACAGCATATAATTTATGTTGAGTATATATGAGAGTTCAGATAAGAAACAAGTAAAGGCTAGTCAAACACAGAGGAATAAACCACAAACAGATTACAATCAAAAGCTGATTTTCCTGAGAGTTAATGAAATTTTTTGTTTAGTTGAGCCATCATTCTATCATTCTTTGCTCACTTCAATCTTCTATTGAAGTTAAAGTGCACAGACTAATGATAGGTACAGTAGAGTACTTATTTTGTGTAAGCCTTTGTATGGTTTTGGGAGTGTTCTAAATGCTGTTAAACCTGTCAGAGATAATTTCAGCAGGATTACTGAATGGCCCTGCAGTATGATGATACTTTATCATTCAAAGCTTAATTTTAGTATTTCATATATTCCAACCACATTGAAATATATTCTTTCTGATTCTTCTTATCCTTCTCTGTTATCTTCTGTTTTGTTTTTTGTATTTTTTTTTTCTTTTTTTCTTTTTTTCTTTTTTTTTTTTTAATATGCTTAGTTTTCTTTGATGGTTAGATTTGGATCCCATCCAAATATAATTCAGCATAAATCTCTGTGTGTGATGTTTAAACACTTTCTAAAACAAAAATCAACATTTTCCATATTGATTCAAACAATTATGCATGCTTTGTGTGACTACACTACCATTCTTAATGAAATAACACTAAACCTCCTTAAGAGACAAGATCTCAAGCTAAAATATTGTTTCTCACTCAAGGTTCAGAAAGAGCGCATTTTCACATTGATGTGGCCTACTGTTGCAGTTTGAGCCATGGTTTTCAGTTTCAATGAAGACCCTCTTTCAATGTTATCTTTATGCCTACAAATGTGTGAAGGCCCAGAGTGGTATCCTTACCCGTAGCTTTCATGTCAGCTTTCCAATGGCATGGGTTGTGTGGTCAAGGGAGTAGGTCATTGTGCTGTATACTACTTAAGCAACATCCTAGTTTCAAGTTAAAGGCTTCCCTATTTCAGGTGTACTGGGGATTTATTTGTTTCAGCTAAAAACATCACAAGCAGGCTCGATACTAACTGCAGCACTCCAGCAAGCTGCTAGCCATAGAGATTTATTCCCCTCATGCCTAAGCCTACTGTCTAGATAGGACACAGGTTGTGGCAAATGCTTATGATCGGATCAACTCAGAGAGATTTACATAAGGTATCCATCACACAGAGCAGTCAAAGTTTTATATCAAATGCACCTCTTTTCTCTTGTATATACTGCAAGTGTATTTTCACTCTCCCAGTCACACTTAATGTGTTGCTGGATGTTTTTGGGTCTGACCCAGAGATTGCTGAAATCACAGGAGGAATCTTTCCTGTGATGTCAGAATGGTTTGGACCAGAAAAAAACTTACTTTCCTACATTACACCGGTATTTGACAGAGCTGGGTAGGGACAGAAATAAAACATAAGAATTAAATAAAAACTATGAAGAAAAACAGAAGCCCACTGATAGACTGTTGGCTATTTTTCCACTTAGAAAGACTGATAGAAGTTTTTGTTGCTTTTTATTTTCTTTCTTTTTCTTTTCTTGTTTATCTTTCCCTTCCTTTCAAAAATGTAGAGTTTTGCTGCTGGGCATTCCATTTCCTTCTGGTAGTTGTGTAATGTAGCTAGACTACCCATTAGGGAAGGGCTCCAGAGCCTTCTGCAGTTTCAGCACTTTTCCACTCTGTTCTCTAGCACTTCCTTTTATTCAGGACAGAATGTCCTTTTGCACATCTTGGCTCTAATTAATAACCTTCTTCCAGAAATTCTGCTCTTTTTAATTTAATATATGTAATTTAAGTGCCTGTTCCAGATGATTACTGTCTTTAAAGTTCTATGAATCACACTGTTTGACATCTTCAATGTTGATTCATTTTCAGAAAACTGTGCTTTTTGTTCTAATGTTCAATTTGTCACTGTTACTGACAAACAAATAAGAGATTTAAACCCCAAAGATGCAGGTGTTCTTTAGTTTTGTAGCAGTCTGTTTCCCTGCCTACTGGATTCCAAGCCATACATTTGTGAATTCTACTGAAGCTGCACTGATACATTTTAGTGTCTAAGATACAATAGAATAGAAAATAGAGGCAACAGAAAATCTCTAACTAGATTTTTAAATCACTTGATTACAGGCAATATTATTTTTCTACAGGTTTTATTCACAATCAGCTGGTAACTTGTCTCCAATCAGAGGTTTTGAAAAACAAGTTGTTTTGTTTTGCTGTACATAAATTACAGATCACAAAGTTGAGATTTCATAAAAGTCTCCTAAGGACAATAAATTATATGACCTTGATTCTTCACAGATATTACACTTAAGTAGTTATTACTTTCTTTGAGAAACCCATATAGTTACATGTTGTCATGGAATTAACTAGTTCAATCTATGCCCATGACAGGGGGTAGTAGGCCCCTGCTCTCTCCCCGCCCCCCCACCCTCCCACCTCAGCCCCACAGAACGGGAAGGAAAAGGGAAGAGGGATAGGGAGATGGGAGCTGGGCTCAAGGAAGGAAAAAAAAGAAACAACGGCAACAATGGAGGAAAACTTATTTTACTAACCGTGATATCGGAATGCAAGATAACATAATATAATACAATCTAATTGAAATTGAGACTAATAAATAAAATAAAATAGGAGAGAGAAAGAGTTCCTGAGACCGAGTCAAACCTAAAATTCTTGGTACAGCTAGGAAAGCACCCTCCAGTACCCACTGCAAGGCAGTAAGAGACCATCCAACCCAGAAGGGCCAGATCCCCTGGCTTCAGGGGACGTACAGGGACAGGTACCCAGAACTGGAGCATTAACACTTTAACTCCCAGTGCACTACATGACGTTATGGTATGGGATACCGAAAACCAAAAATTGCAAAACCATGACGCGTGTGAACTCAGACTCGCTGAAGATGCGCACAAAATATTTCAATTCTTATTGTGTCTTGTTAGAGATCTGATTTCTCACTCCAACTGATTATTTATAGTACCTAGTTATAAAAAAAAGATTGAAATGTGAAGATTGCTGTCAAATACAATTCAATTATTCACTTAAAAGTTTGCATTTAATTTAAAAATAAATTGCATTTAATTCTAGTTTATTTCTCTTAAAATAATACTGGACTACTTTTGCAGATAATTTCTGTGTTTAGATCTTGGTAATCTCTTTTTGTAATCTTTCCTCAACACATGACAGATTGCACTGCCCACCTTCTAGTTAGCAATTATCTGAATTTCTAACTCATAAAAGCGCTAGTAACTGAGATTTCACAGGCATTTTTTCCTGTTAAAAATAAGGCATTTCAGGCGGAAGCACTGGTATCTGTTACAGCTTGTGAGATTATGAAGCAGAAAGTGTTAATTAAACCTTTATTTATATTCAAAAAGATATATGCAATCCTAAGTGCCTTCATCTGTAATGTAACAAAGTTAATAGTAAACGCTGCTAATCCAGTGTGCTTAGAAGTGATATTTTTGGAGATAACATTTCAGATACTTGTGACTGCTCATCTGTTATGAGTAGATTAGCAATGTTTTTGGAATGAAGAGCTTGTTCGTGCTGCCCTCCCCTTCTCTCAGTGCTCAAAGTTGTCTTGTCTTGTTGTCTCATCTCCCTGAAATATTTACTGTTCCTTGTCTGCAGTACCAGTATCTCTTGGGAAAAAAGCATTTCAATCCATCAAGTTGAGCACACGTTCTGACATTGTTAGGTTGAGTTCTTGGTATAAATCAGTCCAGCAGTCACTTTAGGATGGAGTAGTTTTGTGTTGATCTCCTCTTTCTGGTCACCTACACATTGATCGGCCTCTGCTGTGGTGATTTTCTTTCCTCTGTCCATTTTTTCTTATCCACTGACTACCCAGCGTGTACTCTTATTATATGAATACCAGCTTGCAGCATTTGAGCTCATCAGTGATTTACTGCAGACTGATATTAACTAATCTTTTCCACAGAACGGATTTGTCTTTTCTGTACCAACCCAGTCTCAAACAGATTTTGGGGCCATATGCCCTTTGTGGTGGCCCAATACATAGCTGAGAAAGCAGACATGATACAAAGCTAATGAGTTTGTGAGTTTGTACCAATGTGGTCTGAAGAAAAGGCAAATGATCTCCATCAGAGATTATGTTCTCCAGCAGCTGAAGCTTCAAGATATTTTTCTCAGACTGACCACAAAATAATGTTAGGAAGGGAGTAACACACGTTATTCAAAGCATGGAGGTGTCCAGAGATTTCTAAGACAACTGCTACTTGAGACTCAAGAAGCAGAGAGATAGCTAAACTCTCAATAGTTTTTGAAATTCTGTGCCTTGAGCTGAGCTAAATCCACCTATAGATAAAGCTGCTGCAGTCTTTGTCAATTCCTGCACTTCCTCCTTTAGTGATAACACACCTGTATTACAAAAGCAAAGACACAGTATAATTTAGAAATAACATAAAGAGTTAAAGAGTATTATATGACTACTAATCAAACTGAAAATAAAATGAAAGAAATCCCCCTAAGAAAATGTTTATTTTGCTGTATTCAGCAATGAAAGTAGGAAGAAGCATATTAGTGGGTATGTCATTATATTATGAACACAAATATTCAAATCAGTGAAAGGTCCTTTGTGTCCTTGACTTCTACAGCATAAATTTTTGAATCTCTGGCCTCGTAAGGACTTAGTAAATCACAAAGTGCTGGCTGGTCATCGAATTCCCCTTGCTCTTTTGTAAACATTACAGTATTATTGGCAACCTTTGGCTCTATCCTTCAAATTTAAGGCATATGTAGTGGATGCCTGTTCTAATTCAAGTAACATGGTTAACATCTTGTTCTGGCTTGAGATTGAGGAAATATGGACACATCTTAAATCCAGTGGAATTTTATGTCTTAAAGCACATAGCACTTGCTAAAACTGCTTCCTTCAAGCACAGGATTTGCTTCACACTACTCTCTAGGAAGTCAGTGGTGTTTAAAATAAACCTGCAAAAATATTCTGTTGGATCACAGCTTAGGGTGGTAAAATACAAGTACGGGTTTTCCAATCTCTTGAAGAAGCAGAATGCTTGTTAGGGCAGGAGCCTGAGCGAAGCAATGGTGGTGTTTTCCCATTGCAACTCCACCACATCTTGGTTCCCCCTCTCTAGGAGGGTTTCTCTTAGCCACGATCTTAGCGACATCTCAGGATCCTGTGACACTGTGCCCTATCGACTAGAAATCTAAGTGGAAACTCTGCAAAATAATTAGCAGATTGCTTTGCTAATCTGCATTGCCAGAGGAACAAAAAAGCTTAGTGTTTGTTGTTGTGTTTTGTTTCTTTTAAAGAATCTTTCTTGCATCTTTGTAATTGTTTGTTTTTAATTAGTCCAAAAGTTTATCTGTCGTGCTTTTGAACAGAACACACGCATGCAGAGCTTATTTTTCCTATTGGCTTAAGACTGCTAGTTTTGACACCTTTGTAATAAATCTGTTGGCTAGATGCAAAGCTTTGGGCTTGGCAGGTCTTCAGGAAATCAAGAGGGGAGGTAGCAATACTTGAAAGAGCAGTTCCAAAGGCTATAGATTAACAGGAAACGTTTCCAACTGAGCTAACCTATTTAAAAGTAGCAAATACATGAAAAGGGAAGCTGGTTAGAGTGAATTACCAAAGAAGTGTTACTTCTGGTGAAGTGAATTTCAGCACAAAAATCAATCTTTCTGAATGTCTCTAATATTTCTGCCTTAGCCCTGAAGGACCAAATACACTCCATGGGGATACTATGCAATCTCTACCACCTACTGTTTCCTACTGTCTGGTTTCATACCTTCAGAATTGCAAAGCTGATTTGAAAAAATAATAATAAAAATTTCTTATGGTGAAACCAGATGGGATGAATATTTATGACCAACATTGTAACACTTGTATTACTAGGCCCAATAAGCTTTAAAGTTTGTAACAAGTAGGCATCTTCATGGGGTAATTCAGAATATATATCTGGGGGACTACTTTTAGCAATGAGAGCATTTCCCTTAAGGGTTTGAATTCTTGGATGCTGCTGGAGTATCATTATCCTTACAGATGTCAAGCTGAAAAAATTTGGGGCCTAAATAGCACTGCAGAAACTAAATACATCTGTTTTTTTTTTTTGAGCCTTCAGAGACAGATAAATGTCATTCATTAAATTCTTCATATACTCAGTGGAAAGAGGAAAGCTCCTAGGCAGACTTCTTGTTCTGTCTTCTAAGAGCAACTCCTCCTATACTATCTTTTGTCCCTCTTTCCCCCACCCCCCCCCCGAAAATCAGTTACTACCACTTTTTCATATTCCTCCTCATAATCTTCAATATTTTGAAAAACATCTGTAATGGTATTCTATTTCCCTCAAAGGAAAATTTTGGAAAATCACCACATATTTTGGAAACATCTTTATTCTTCAGTGTAGTTGGATAGAATTAGTGTATCCTGTCTCCCTTTCACCCACCTAGCTGGAGCACGGGGGATCACAGGATCAAAGTCAATATAAGGACACCCACCTTTTGAGGAGGATTATTCAGATTTCAGATTTCAAGTGGTTCCATACAATACTTTTCTTTCTCCAGTAACTAAAAAGAATTTGGGCATGTGTGCTCATGTCCCAGAGTTTTGAAAACCTCTATTAAAAAAAAAAAAAAAAGTTTTTAAAAAATGTCTTTTATGGAGGATGAAATGATATTTCCATAACAGAGATTATTAAAATAACATGAGTGGTTTCCCCTGGAATGCATATCTTTATGCAGAGTATAAATAAAACAAACAACACAGTATTTACATCCCTGGAACTTCTGATGAATATAGTTTTTCTCTTTTGAGAAATCTATCCTAAATGTTCCTTATTATTTCTGAGTTTGCAAGCAATTCTTGAAGAACTACTGATTGCAAAAATTTGCATTACAGAGAACAAAAAAAAATCGCATGATATAACATATGTTTCACAGCATTTCAGTTCTTGAACTGTTCTGAGAACACTGCAAATTTATTTAGGCATAATCAGAAAATTTCAATCTCTCATTCTAATAAATGACTACTGGAGCTACTTATGAAAAGATTGTCCTTCACTTTGCATCCTGTGTTACAATGGCTCTTATTTGTTTAATAATTTAGTCTCTTTATATTATTTTTATTAGAATGACATGGGAGGTCAGCGGAGCCTAATAAACAAATGGACTACTTTTCTGAAAGCCAGGCTTGTGTGTTCAATACCTGGTCCTGAGGGAGCTGACACACATTTTGATGAGCTACGTAAGTTGATTTATCTTTAATAGCTTATTTTGTCATCAGATTTGCTTGTGCTTCTTTTTTCCTTATTATTCTTTACAGAAGTACCACATCTTATTCTGATTTTATTAATTTTCCAAGAAGTACTGACAGTATCTAAGAATGATTGTTGTAAGCAATCTGAGAGGAACAGATGGTCCTATATGTCAGCTAGACTCTATCCTTAGAGAAGTGTACTGCCTACCTGGAGTCCTGGTCAGGGATACTTCTAGGAAACCTTCCAGTCTGATTCACCCCTCTGGTTATTATCCTTTATTGATAATTCAGGTCAGAAGTGGTGAAGTCACTGAGAGAAGATTGAGAAATACCAAAAGGGACTTCAGAACATTGGAGTGGTTAGTTGATGGAGCAGGCATGCAGGTGGTGTTCTCTATCCCCTTAGTGATAGTGAGGTTTACTGGGGGGACCAGGAAAACCCATCTCATAAACATGTGTCTGAGAGGCTGGTGCAATTGCAGGATTGTTTGTTTGTTTGTTTGTTTTAAACATGGGACAGTTTACTTGGCACCTGGTCTGATATCTTCAGATGGGTCTCGCCTGTCTCAAAGAGGAAATGGATCCTAGCCCAGGAGCTGGCTGCAGTGATTCCAGGGGTTGGTACTGGGGCTTGTCCTGTTCAGTTTCTTCATTTATGATTTCAAAAGGATTGAGTGCAACCTCTGTAAGTTTGCAGATGACATCAAGTTGGCTGGAAGTGTCAATTTGCCTGAGGGTAGGAAAGCCCTACAGAGGGATCTGGGCAGGCTGGATCACTGTACTGAGGTCAGTGGGATAAAGTTCAACAAGACCAAGTGCTGGGCCCCACACTTTGGCCTCAACAAACACATGCTACAGGTTTGGGGCAGAGTGGCTGGAAGTCTGCATGGAAGAAATGGACATGGGCTGCTGGTTGATGCTCTGCTGCAGAGCAGCAGTGTGTCCAGGTGGCCAAGAAGATCTTGGCTTGTATCAGAAACAGTGTTACCAGCAGGAGCAAGGAAGTGATCATTCCTCTGTACACAGCTCTGGTGAGGCAGCACCTTGGATACTGTGTTTAGTTTTGGCCCCTCTACAAGAAAGACGTGGAGGCCCTGGAGAGTGTCCGGAGAAGGGCAACAAAGCTGTGAGAGGTCTGGAGCACAAATCTTATGAGGAGCAACTGAGGGAACTGAGGTGGTTTAGTTTGGAGAAGAGGATGCTTAGAGGAGACCTTATTGGTCTCCACAGCCATCCAAAGGGAGGTTGAGGTAAGGTGGAGTCCACCTCTTCTCCCATGTGACTAGTGATAGAACTAGAGAGAATGGTCTCACGTTACACCAGATGAGATTTCAGGCTGGATGATAGGAAAAACTTCTCTGAAAAAATGGTCAGGTGATGGAATGGGCTGCCCAGAGAGTGGGTTGAGTCACTGTCCCTGGTGTGTTTAAGGAATGTTTAGAAGACATAGTTCAGTTGGAAGTTATTGGTGATACGTGGATGGTTGGACTGGATGATCTTGGAGATCTTTTCCAACCTTGATGATTCTATGATTTTATGATTCCAAAGTCATTGATTATAACTTGAATTAATCTTATCAGAATTATGGTGTTCATAACTCTCCAAGATGGAAAGTAAAAATCTGGTTTTGTCTAAAAACAGGCTATCTGCAAAGGGACAAATGACAGATTATCGGCACAAATTCACTCAGCAGAAATTAGACAAAAGTAACCTTCTAATTTACAAATATAAAAACTGTAAGTGATAAATGCAGAAATATTCAATGTTTGTTTAATAATAATAATTTAAAAATCACAATATTTTCCCATTACAGAAGATATATTCTTACTTTCTACAAGAGATGAGAGGAACCCTCTTGTATATGGAGTCTTCACTACAACAAGGTATGTCTTAGGATCATGTTTGCCTTTGGAAACAGATGCAGGAGGTCTTAATCAGGGATGTATTAATTAATGAACCTCTCAGCTATGATATTGAGGTACTTTAAGTAGAATTTTCATAAAGGAAATAAATAATTATTTTGTCTTTGAAACTTTTGAATTAAATATACTTAAGGACAAGGTATGCACTTCACAGTGGAATTACAAAGAAAAATTGCCAATGCACTCCTCAATTAAGAGGTAACCACTATACTGGCTCCACAGTATATATAACCAAATAAAATATTTACAGTTGAATGAATTCCAACACAATGACATAATCATAATACTTCATAAATGACACTGGAACCTATTGAACACTAGAAAAAATAACAGTCTATCAAATGCTCCCAAAAGCTAACAAGTCCCAAAAGCTAACAAGGTATTGTCTGAGCAAAGCTTATTCTTGTAATGACAGTGACACATAATATCTGTAGTTATCAGAGCTGTCCACATTGTCTGTTATTTAGCACCAATTATATTAACTCTCAGGTGTAGGATTGATCGAAAACCCTTCAGACTCAGTGGAATTACTGCACTGATTCACCAGATGAGGGGTGTTCCAGACATGAGCTTACAGTGTGCTTATCAGCCTGTCTTCTTCTCAGCTCTGTCTTCAAGGGCTCTGCAGTTTGTGTGTACAGCATGGCAGATATCAGAGCTGTTTTCAATGGCCCTTATGCTCACAAAGAGAGTGCGGATCATCGATGGGTGCAATACGAAGGTCGTATCCCCTATCCCAGACCTGGTACAGTAAGTGTCTCCTTAATTACATGCTTCTATCTTTACCCAAAGACAATCATACTTTTCTGTCCTCCATGGACTGTCAATTTATATTTTCCACTCAGGCAGGATGTTTCAAATTATCCTCACAACCTCTCTCTTCTGTTGAGAGCTCAGACTTCTACCTACCCTTTTTCAGGTTATGTATATAAATATGCATTTTCCACTTCTCTGACATAACATTGTGTCCAGACCATTTCCTGATTTTCTCTTTTATTGTTGTCTCCTGCTGTCCAGCTCTATTTCTATCTGTTGGGATCACCTCTGAGGTGCCAACACTTCATAAAAATCAAATCCATGTTTTTATGGAGTATTAAATTATGATTAGATATTTAATTTGGAATCTTGTATTTCTGTTATCTCTGTTAAAATCCCATTTATTGAGATATGGTCATTGATTCTATTCTGTATGTTTGTGCATGTGTTCTGTTTTGATATAAAATACGGAGTTAGTTGCTGCAGACTATGTGATGGAGTAAAAGTGATAGGAAGAAAAGTGAAGTTTAATATCTGGAAAAAATCTGTGATACCTTAGATGCAATGATTAGGCCAAAACAAAGAGGAAAATGTTGAAAGAATTTAGTAAAGAACACTTACTGTACTTTTGTCTTGGTATTAAATTTGGAAAAGCACAGACATACATTGCTGATGAAGAGGAAAACAGTATTTCCAGAAAATGCATTTATTTTTAAAGTGTCAGTAAAACTTTGAGCAACTCTTGGTACATACAATTTGGAAGAGCAGTGGTTTAACAGTAAAACAGCTGTGGGATAGTTTTCTTAGTCTAGTACTCATTTAACTAGTTAGTAGTAAGAAGCAAAACAAATACAGCCAAACTCTGAGCTACTGAGGTTGGGATGCTGCTGGTACCTTGCCTAGAGGCCACTACTTCTCTGACAGCAGCATTACCATAATCATTGCTTAAAGTCCTATTATCTAACTTATTTAGCTTTTCATTTCATTCTTTTCCTTGTTTTTCTACATTTTATTTATTATCCTTCCAATAGATCCAACTGCTTGGTCCATTCCCAATCTGTCTATGGCACTTGGTTGTTCATAGCACAGGTCATGCTGTGTGCTCTGATTCCCTTCTCTCAGCTTCAGACTGGTGGGAAAGGAAATATTTCCATAAAGAGTAAGACAGCTCCAGCAATTGATTCAAACTGCCTAGAATCTGCATTACTGGAGCAAATAAGATCCTAATTTAGACGCTTACGCATCTCTCTCCCATGCAGAATATATGGCACCCCCAGAAAAGAAGATTACATTTAATTCTTCTATTATTATTTTTTCAGCATGTGCAACTCCATTACTGGTTTAGAAGGGCAGATGCGTTTAGTTTTAAGTACAAAAATGGTGCCAGTGAGAACAATAGCTGGTCCCATGGCATCTAAAGAGATTAAAATAGCTCTCTTGAAAACCTTACAGTGCCCCATAAGGATGAACACTCAGCACAGATAGACGGGTCATAAGCTCATTGCATTTTTGAGTGTATTAGCCATCACATGGTTGAGCTGGGATTCGCAAGGAAGGAAATGTCATGCTGGAGCATGTCAGCACTGATCTTTATCGCTGATTTGAATATCCATGCTCAACAAGTATTTTCAAAGTTGGAAAGTTTAAAGAAAATGGATATTTTCCGTAAGCCGCCCCTTAAATCTCTAACGGCTTCCCTTAAGCACTTGATAACAGCTATGAGAAAATGGTCTCATAAAAATCCTTAGGAATTCTGGATTTCTGTAGGAGTTTGTCTGACCACAAGCTGAGAAGGGGAGTGGATTTTGCTGAAACAAGATCTCTGAAGAAAGATATCTGTAATGTTTACTATGTAGATAAGGTAAATTTATTACTACATTTGTCTTAGTGAGCCAGAATAGTCTCAGACTGAAACAAACTTCAGGTTTGGTGGTTTAAGATAGCATACCCAAAGAAGAATTAGATTCATGACATTCATTTTGAAGTGAGCTAGGCCAAATGTCTGAATCTGAGCAGGTTTAGGCTGAGATCTAAAAAAGCAACACAGTGTTTGAAGGCAAGGAAAAGAAGCAGCACACTATGTGCCCACAGAGTGCTGCAGTGTGTCTGAATGCAAAAGTGCTCTTTTAAGATTAATTTCACCATTTCTTGCCAGCTATGGGGTGATTCAGGAATGCTTAGAACAAAGCCAGAGGGATAATCTGTCCATTTCTTAAAGTTACTGGAGCATTTTTGAAATTTAAGCTTTACTTAGTGCTATAGTGTTAGCTACAGCTTAGCATAGTCAGCACTACCCCTATTTTCTATTTCTTGTATTTGAAGTTACTGGCAAAGTCTAAAAATGGCATTACTAGGAAATGCTTTTCCTTTGATGTTTTGCTTTAAGGGAAGAATTGACTTCCTTTCAGCATTTACACAGAAGCAGGAGACTGCTCACCCTAATTTAACTTCTGGCTCAGCTGCCTTTATCTCCTAAGTAAACAAAGCTGTTCACTATAGAGGCTGCGACCACTTTGATATTGAAATTTTGACAAAATGCTTCCTGCGGCAATTTGTGTTGGAGATAAACTCTCAACATGGCTGTGATGTCATACCTTGCTGGTGCTGAGCATCTTGCAGGTGATACAGTGAGGTCTGCCTGCCCTCTGGTGTCCGCAGGACCCTGAATGGGCTGCCTGCTGCTCAGGTGCAGCACAATGTGCAGCTCTTCTTTCCAACTTCTCTTGGCAGTATTAAAGAGCACGTGGATGTCATATAAATTTAATGGAGACAAAGCTTGAAATCTCTTCCAATTTGGATAAAAAAAAATAAATTAAAAAAAATAACATGCAGCAGGCAGCCCTGGTATATAAAGGGCTGTTTGAAAATCAAGAGAGCTTTTGCTTTATCTTCCTGAGCTGTTTTAAAATTGGACTTGTGTATCTGCAGCTGTCCCCTGATAACAGATCCAGTTTTCTTCCAGTCTCTTAGGATTTCACCAAGGAAATTATCCTTTGATAAAGGAGTCATCAGGCACTTCCTGTAAAATGTGTTCCTGGATTCTGAAATAGAGTTTACATAATGTCCTCCCAGTCATAACAGAAGACATTTGAACAAGAATTTCAGTGAAGTGGAAGAAAACTGTTGTAGTATACTTATACATCTGTAAATATTGTAGTATCAAAAGACCTCACACTGTGTATATCCTATTTGGAAATTCTGATGGGGTACACAGGAACCATCGTCATTTCACTGACAGTGAACAAATGTCACTGTCATATTTTGAACAGAATCTTAGTGTTTAAAGATGCAGGTTAACAGTCTGCTCTACCACAGTGCCAAGGTATTTAATTGCAATTCAAGGAAACATTGAATACAGTGAGTCTGGATTACTAACTAACTGATTTGCCAAAAGTCCCCCAAAAAAAGATCTGAATGAGCAGAGTAAGAATCTTGCATCTAATTGTAGTCTTAGCTACAAGAAGCATCCAGCACAGCAGCCACTGCTTTTCTTCATTTGTACATTGTATCTTGCCTCATCCCACTTCAGATCAGAATACTGAGATCCTGTTTTCTTTTAATTCTTTTAATATTTATTTGAATAAATTACTTAATTATTTCTTTTTATTCTCTTATTTAAATTTTTTTTTAAAGTTTCTGTGTCCTCGGATCCTTCTGTGATCTTTCTCACCTTTCTCTTTTGTTTTTTTTCTCCCTTTCCTAAGTGAAACCTCTTTGTTGGTTTTTTTTGTTTTGTTTTGTTTTTTTTTTTCTGCTAACTCAGTGCACAGGCTGATGGAGGTGTGTTGTCCATCCCACTGGGACTTGGCTGAGCCACTGAGAAATACTGGCTGCCAAAAGCCTTCCCTTGTCCTCATGTCTTGTTAGTTTTGCTGTTTTAATAAGAGTGTACATAAAACATTGAGGGTTGCACAGGTTTCCCTTGTTATTTTTAGACTTATCTTCCTCTTTCACCTGATCTTTTATGGGATAGACTGCATTCTTTGCTTCTCCAATTCCTGTCTCCTTTGATCTCCACACTGTAAATGGGTCTGGTTAATTAAGTGAAATGTTTCACTTTATGGGCTTATTTTCCTGAGAGAGCCTCCTCCGCCTCCTCCTACGTACCAACACGTTTTCTCGAACATGAATCACCTCTCAATTCATTGCAGCCTTTCAAAATGCTGCGAACTCAGTCACCTCTCCAGCTTGCAGAGGTCAGCAGAGAATTGCAGTGTGCCACCTGCAAAGTCAAGTTCACTAACCTAGCTGCCTCCTACGGTTATATACACATTAATGGTTTCTTATGTCAGCCTTTGCTGTCAGCCACACAGGTGTGTTAAATGGAAGAGTGATACAGAGGGTTCAATACAATCACTGTAATAGGATAGAACAAATCTCATACATCCAGTGGAACACAGTCTCTTTGTAAAAAATGTCTCTATTTACTGTGTAGCTCTGATCAGACTGTAGAGAAAAAGCCACAGACTGTTTAGGACACTTAGAAACCAAGTTTTTTTTCTTCAGAATGGCTGAGTCTCTGACAGTATGTGAGTGCCTAAGCCCCAAGAGCCATTCCTTAGCTGCCATCTATACCACAGAAAGTCCTTAACTACAAGTATCCAATTTTCTGAGGTAGTTCTGGGCATCACACCAGTCCTTGGCATTACATCCTAGTCCCTCAGTCCTCAGATTCTGCATTTCTCACTGAACTTACAATAGATTCACAGACTCATAGAATGGCTTAAATTGGAAGGGATGTTGAAGACCGTCTCGTTCCAATACTCCTGCCACGAATAGAGTTGCCAACTACCAGATTAGGCCACCCAAGGCCTCATCCAACCTGGCCTGGAACACCTCCAGGGATGGGACATACACAGCGTCTCCATACAGTCTTTGCCAGTGCCTCATTATCCTTTATATACACATAAAGCTCAATTTGTTCAAAACAGTAGTGACTAGCTGAAAGTAATTCAATTTCTCCACTTTTTGCTTGGTAACTATAGCAGAACTCATTTAAAGTTTGGAAGACTTTACCTGGAACTGCAGGAGAATGTTGACTCCGTGGCTATATTAACTATTTACTGGTTAAATACTCATTCTCTGATAGCTAGAGCAAGAAGGTGTGTGTCAGTATTAGTTCTTGGCTATGGTTATTGCATTCCCTTAGAGGAGGGTCTAATGCTCTGCAGAGCTTTTCATTGAAAAGAAATCTTCTCCCTTTCTGGTTAATGTCTGAGCAACATTCTTACTACTTTTTGCTCAGCTGAAACCAAATTATCCCAAGAAAAGTGAAACAACTTCAAGAGGAGCACAGGGGATCTCGTAGGGTGGCTCTGCTCTGTGTGCCTGAAACAGAGCTGAGAGCTCTAGCAGGAGAGACACCCAGGTGAAGGCATCCAGTTCTCCAAAATGAGAGAGATTTAAGAACTGTTTCATTCCTTCATATTTTACGCTGGCTACTTCAAATGTCCCCAAGAGAGTGCCTTACTGATGTGGTGCTTTTTTCCCCTTGTGAAATGCATCAAAATTGTAAGTCTGGACATTGCAAAATCCAACCAGCAGATGCCAACTTCACTCACTGTTATCAAGTCCCTGTTGTGCATATAATCTATGAGTGTTTAAAGCTCTTTGTAAAGTGGGTCCAATGCTCAATAACAAGTCCCTTCTAAACTGAAGTTTTGTCATGCTTAAAATTAAAACTCTTAGAGCTTACAGGGAACTTCACTCTTTTTCAGCAGCATTGCTGAATTAAAGACACGTAATTAAACGAAAAATATATGTATTTTTACATACCTTAAAGTTAGATTCCCAAATAATTGTCACAGTTTTAGTGGGTGTTAGATCCTGCAGCTCTTACTGACTTCACAGGCTGGTACTAAGCACTATGCATTTTGGCAAATTGGACGTTTATTTAGGAGCCTAACTTCTGGCACCAGCTTTTGAAAATCCTGGCCAGGATTCCCACATAATGTTAACACTGTCACACTATACATCTTTAGAATTGTGTGAGATCTACACATCCAGCACTCTTCTAAGCTGAAAACTTAATGGGTAAAAAAGACAGAAAACCTTACATATGTGCAGCATGGAATGCTTTTATCTGAGAAAGATTTGCCGCAATTCACCACCTTCTGATTGTATTTGGATATAAATAAAAGGTGAGGGAATAAAAAGGCATTTTTTTTTCAGATTATCTGGATCTGGTCCAGGTGGATTATTGTCAAAGTGAGCTCACACCAAATGCACTGGAAAGCCTTTACATTATTACTGATTTGATTCTTTGAAAGTTTTGTGCCACAGTGTTTATACAGCAGCTGAATAGAGATGTCCATAGAACTTCAAACTCGGTGTCTATTTTGTTGATTTGTTTTTCATTTTTGAACATGTACATTTCTATGAAGCTATCATTCATGAAAGTGAAAGCCTAAGCAACCTTTAAGAATTAACTGAATGGTGAAGATTTTTATCTAGCAGTACTGATTTTACTTTTTTTTTTTTTTTTTTTTTTTTTTTTTTTTTTATGGCATCTATCTAGAAGAAAAGCATCAAATCTGAGCCAGTTGTTTAGATTTCTCTGTCAGAAGGAAAGAGACAGGCACTTCCTTTGTGCAGCTCAAACATACAAGACAAGAATCTAGGTCAGGTGAGAAGAATCTCACCCCTGTTGCAAAAGCAGAAGATGAGATAGGATAATGGTATTGTAAGAACTTTTATGGAGCCAGATTCTTTTGTAGTCCACATAAAGCAGCCCTGCCAACCTAATCCTGTGACATTTGATATAAATGCAACTCTCTTATTGTCTGCAGTAGGAGATGTCACATATCTGAGACAGCATCTGGTGCTGATGATGTGAATAAATGTGAACTGGGCAGAGAACACCGCTATCACTATCACATGTGACGTGCAGCAGGATATGAACTCACATTTTCAGAGGTGAAAGGCTGCTTCACTCACCCACTTGGACGTGCAGCCTTTATCATCATGCATCCTATTGATTGCTATGAAAGGAAACACGAGCCCACAGGAATTGTTTTGTAATGATGGGTGGACACACAGCTTTTAACAGCTGCCTGAGGACTTTGCCAAAGGTTGGCCCAAATTAATTTTTCATTCCCTTGTTCCATCCATCATGCCATGCAGTTACTGATGCCTCTGAAAATAGCACTCTTGGCCAGCATAAGAGGATCACACCTGCCCAGCTGTTCTGGTTGGTCATGGTCTTTTAGGAGGTGATCCAAAGCCCACTAAAACAATTGGAAAAAGTCCTATTGATCTGAGTGAATCTTTGGAGCAAACCCTTAGTCCTTATTTTTACTGAACCAGGTGTATAGGCTGGCAAAAATTTTCCTGTATCATGCATGGTAGGGTTTAGGCCTTGGGGAATCCTTTAACAGATTTGTAGTTAGAGATTTTATCCTAGTAGTTTGTAGTGAGTGATGTCATTGCTTTCCTCTTTGGCAAAAAATCTAGGACATCTCTAAGATCCATGGGGCTACTCCCATTTTATAAATATAAATGAATTTCTGAGATTGAGCTGTAAATAGGAGAGCAATCAGCAGAGTTCCAGAAGATATGGACTGTAATTCACAGCTCAGAGCATGAACCACAGAGAATGTAAATATAAGGGAAAGCCAACCTGCAGTTCTCACTCAGGGGAAGTGGTACTGCATGGTTGGGGAAGCAAGGAAGAGTAAATTTCTTTCTCGTCCTATATAGAACAGTCTGATGCATGATTTTATCCAAAGGCAATTAAAAGAACATATGTTTCTGTTGATTTCAACAAACTTTGAATCAGCTCCTGCAAAGATAAACGTGCTTTTCAAATCAATGGGATTTTGGAGGTCAGATTGTGACAGAAGGGGAAAAGACTCAGACCTGGATTGTTCTAAATATAAGGAGAAATATGTATTTCTGAAGTAATACTTGTGCAACAGGAACACACGTTATTTCTTTTCTTGTAGATACTGTGCTGCCTGAGTAGTGTCTCCTGTACCACAGCTCACTTAATTGTTTTGTTTTTCTCAAGTCAAAAATCTACTTTTTCTTGTGGGAGGAACACTCTTTCTGTATTGTCTTGTGTCTTTTGCTATGTAATATGAGTTCATGTATTTCCTTGTGAAATTATTAAACTGTTACTGCTATCTTCAAAAAATAAGCAGACTACAGCCCACCTCAAGGATATAACCTTGCAAAGCCTTTAATTTCTGAAAGCACAGCAGGAAATGGAACATGGAAGATCACACTCAGCATGTCAGAGGGTGAAATTCTTATGGGAAAGCTATCATAAAACCTCTAGGGATAACTCACTGCAACATATATTTCCAAATGAACTATTTATTTATTTATTTATTTATTTTTCAGTAGGACTTTCCTCTTTGCCTACTTTTGTACTTGTATTAAATTGCTTTTTTCAAGGGATGTCCTTTCAGCAAGAATCAGAGGACAATAATACAATCCCAACTTTGTTCTCTTGCCAGTTTTTTTCATAGCCATGCATTAAATTGTGTATTTGGAAAAATGATCTAATACATGATGGAATGTATCTCAATTTAACTTACTCACTGTCTGTGGATAAATTTTCAAAAGCTACTAGGTGATTCAGGATCCTAAACTCTACTTTCAATTAAAAAATATGGAGTTTTTATGAATATAAGGAGGCTTAACTGTTCTAGACTGAAATAGTGCTAAGCAAGTGGATACTCTCACAGAATCTCTCATTTCTGTAGATAGCCATGAAAATCAATCCACACGAGGTCTAGAAAATAAGGTATAGTCTTTTAAATCTGCATTCTTACTAAATAAAGCCAGAGGACAAGTTCAAGCACAGACCTGTATTCACTGTACTGCTTAAGGCTGGCATTGGCTTTACCACGGTGTGCTGATTAGCATCCTCCCCAGCAATGCCATGGCAGTTGAAACCTGAGAGAAGGAATGGTCCAGGCTGGTTCTGAGCCTGAGAGAAAGCTTTGGCAATGGTGACTGAAGTTGCATGGCTGTGAGAAGGGAGTTTGCCAGCAATGAAGGAGGAACAGGCTCAGTCCTTGTCACTGTATGTGCTGTTCTTAATAAAAAATGTTTTAAATAATGTCAAACCTTACATACTGGAACAAATCCTAACCTCAAGCTCTTAACTTTCATGATAGATAGAATATCTGTCAAGCTGGAAATTTATAGGAATGAGCTATGAAGGAAGATTGTAGAGCAACTTTGTTGCAAATCTTAACTTTCTCCCAGAGCGCTACAAAGATATTATCACATTTCTTTCTTCACAGTTTGTGTTATGGCTCCACCTGGCACAAAATACAGGGATTGCTTTGTGTTAAAAAACAGCAGCCAGCAGTTCAAATGTAAAACTGTGTGATCAACTGGATTGTCAACTTCTTCTTATAATTACCTGTACTGCCACAGTAAAACATCTAGGTGCCGCTGCCTCCATATTAAAAAGAGAAGCTTTCTCAGACTCAGATTAGAGACAAAGTGTAAGGTGCTGGATGCAGACAGCCATGGAAAAGAAAGCAGACATAGTGGGTCATGAGCATGACTGACCTTGCAGATAAGTGTTGCTTGTCTTACTCCCCCCAAAAATGGAAGGGAGAAATTTGAAGGTGACCTGGGAGACAGGTTTATGAGTTGTCTTCAAGCAGTATATGTGAGAATCATGAAGGAATAAAGCACAAATGCGTATATAAGCAAAAGAAACAGCTGAATTGATTAGGTAGTCAGTATGGGTCTAACAGAATTGAAAGCCAACTCTAGCAGTAAATGGGAGAGACTGCGAAAGTTTTCAGGGGTTTTCTCGGAGTAGCAGTATTCTGGACCCAAAAAGAGGATGAGAAGACATTTTTCAAAACCACAGAAAAGAATGCTGCAGCAGTGAGTTTGCACAAGGGTTTCAGCTATGCGAATGAGTTAAAAAAGTCACTTCTGAGAAATAATGAGCTGCAGGGGTCATCTGGCATCTAGAAAATCTGCCTTTATTACAAGAAAAATAAATACGAGGTGTAGGATTTACTGTTCACCAGAAGCTGTGGACTCTGATTACAAGCCCTATACAAGGTATTTTAGTCTAGAAAAAGGAGCACAGCTAAAGCACTTGCTAGTGGCTTTCTTCAACAGTAGCTCTGTGAATATTTCCCCAGAGAAATTAAGTGCTAGTCGAACATGGACTCCCAGCCCACAAGGCAGAAGCTCAGGCTCAGTACCAGAAGCAGCCACCCATCTCCAATCACAGCAGAGCAGAGAGCTGGCAGCAGTATTTTGCTTACACTTCTCTCTCTCATTTTTGTACCTGATTCTTCTTTTTCTATGCACAAATGAAATATTCTTTGATTTTGTTGAAGGAAACGCAGCAAGCAGTGAATACAGCCTATACTCTAAATACTCAAGATTATTCCATGATAGCCAGTGGAGGGCACCCTAGACTTACTGTTGAAAGTCCTTTATATTGATAAGAGTAAAACTATTTTATTCACCATAGCAAATTTAACCTCACACAGATATTTGTGTCTTGAACTGAAGAGCTAGCCTGCGTATTAGGTCATTTATTTCTCCCTTCACTCCAGATTTGATTTCCTTGTCTTGTAAAATATCCAAAGTGATAATACTCCCATGAGTGGGGCAGGGATTGAAGAGGTAAAATTCTTTGCAGATGTACCAGTCTCATCATGAGAAGCATTCTGATTTATAGTGATGCTTTTGAAAAAATGAGGTACAGGTGACCAAATGCTGCTTTTGGTTGAGAAGAAGCACTGAGCAACCTGATATCCGGTTGATTTTACAAGTGTTCTCACAGAAAACCTGATTTCTAAAAGAATATAGATTGACTATGTAGCTTACAAAGAAGACCAAATTTCTAAAGTGGTCTATACCAATAGCGTCTGTTATTGTATTATACGCAGATAGTTCCTATTTTTAAAAAGAAAAAAAAAATAGTTATTTTCCTATATTATTGGATTTTTTTATGACTGAATTTTGCAGTCTCAAATATATGATGAAAAAAAAAGGTTGAAATGCATCTTTGTGCATGGGTGTTAAGGCATGTCTTCACCTCTCCAGGAATGCTGGCAGGTGAAGAAACAGAAAAGACCTTGTATGTGTTTGTAAAAGCCATTTGATGATAGAATTCAAAAATTACACAGTTTTTAAGTAGTTTGTGTTTGTAGACTTGTTAGTGCAAGAAATAAAAAGTATTATTATTTTATCCAACATCAAACATCTCTTTTCTTATGCAGTCGTCTTTTCCTTACTGTCTTATAAAAACAATCCATTTCCCCTCTAACATAGTTTCTGTTATCAAAATGTCTGAGAGAAAGAAGAAAAAAACTGCAGGAGTTTTTCTTCAAAGCTTGCATATATTGATTTGTAGGTAGGTTTTGGTGTGGGCATAAAACTAATAGAAACTGAATGTACATAATTATGAGTAGTAGCAGTACAAATGGGTGAAATGAAACAAATTAGCAAGTTGTAGGTAGTTTTCAATGGAGAATAGGTGGGAGCAGGACTAAGGAAAATGAAGATGAAGGAGAAGCACTTTTGTAGAGAGAGAAAAATGAACAAAGAGTAGGAAGTAGGAGAGTGAAGAAGAAAATGACCCTTTGAAGAACTTGGGAAGCACACACCAGAAGCAAATGCTAAGCTGCCCAGTGTGCTTTCACACTTTCAAACAAGATTGAGCTTGTTCAATTCTAAGTCAAATTTCCTTTCAACTTCTAAATGTCACTAGACATATAGAAAAAAAACAAGTCTACAGTGACCAAAATCTTATTGTATGAAAATCAACTGAACTTACACTCTTATTTAAGCATCTAGAGAAGTGTCCTGCTTTTCAGGGTTTCTGAGGAGCTGGATAGAGCTCTCAAGATTTCAAGATGAATAGACAGCTCTCCTGATACACACAGAGAAACCTGCAGATTTGTTGTATTTCTTCCCTCCTATTCTTCCTAACTTCTTGGTCTCCTTCTTTCTTTCAGTGCCCAAGCAAAACCTATGATCCACTTATAAAATCTACCAGAGATTTTCCCGATGAAGTCATTAGCTTTATAAAGCGCCATCCCCTGATGTACAAATCCGTTTACCCGCTGACGGGAGGACCAGTGTTCACGCGAATCAATGTGGACTATCGCCTGACTCAGATTGTGGTGGATCATGTCATGGCAGAGGATGGGCAATATGATGTTATTTTCCTAGGAACAGGTAGGAGAGGACTTCCACTATTCTTCTGCACAGGTTCCTCCTCTAAAAGCTCTTCTGCTCCAGTAGGTCCCGAATAAACCTGTTGATTAACATCTTTTTCCTAAGCTTGCAGCTTCAGGAAGCATTTAGATGCCCTTGCTTGTGTGATAGGACTTCATAAAACTACTACAATCGGATTAATTTGTCATCTCAGACATTTATACTGAAATTAAGACTAAAATTAAGATTTTAATGGCTCGTGGCCCCAAGGTGATAACCCAGTTATGGGTCAGAATAGCTAGATTTTCTTACCCTCTGAGTTCTGTTCAGTGCTGCTCTTTATATTACGTGGTGATCTGGCTCCAATTCCCACTGGCAGCACATCAGTAGACAATTAAAAGAACAAAAATAACCTTAATAACCTTGAGGATTAATTTCTGTTATCAGCAGTGACATGGTGCATCAGCATTAAATATCTTCTGACACTGCAAAGCTAAGAAAGATTTCAGATGCAGCCTAAAGCAATGATTTCACTTAAATGTATTTAAGAATATTACTTTGCAACATGAGTAGCTCCAAAGAAAAGGGAGAAGGAACAGAGAGGGACTAAAGTACTCTGTCAGGGGAGAAACATGACTTGCACTTTATCTGTGGATAATTATGTACATATTTACATTTTCTTATAACTATGTGCTGTAAGGAAAATAAGTTTGGTTTTAACGTAGTATTTAAATTTAAAATCACTGAACGGATCATCTTACAGTATATATGATATGCTAAGAATTATTAAGGTATCTATTCATAACACTTCTAAAGTATAATCCCTGTTCTTATTCCAGTGAAATTTCATGTTCTTAATCCACAGTTTGAAGTTCCCTAAATAGTAATAGCTCTGATAAAGCATTTTGCACCATTAGATCCAAATACTTCACTAAGGAGGTCATTGCCATTATCCTTATCTCACAATAAATGAAACAGAGGTACATGGAGAGGAAAACATTTGTCCTAGGGCAGTGAGTGAGCTTCTGAAATGAGAAACTAAATCTCTGTTTCAATCCTACCCCAGTGCTGTTGAACTATACAGCATTTTTTTCTGGCCTATCAGCAAATTTGTTATCAGAGTGTAGTTTGATAACTATGGGTACTCTGAAGTGATCTGGGAAAGGGAGTGAATTGTCATAAGGCATCACCTCTTATGAAGTGTGTGCTATCTCAGCCTTCCCACCTGCATCATCACACACACACACTCAGAGAAAGCCTCTCCTGAAGCATTTATGTATTTCAGCTCAATTCTCCTCACAACTCTATCTTCCAAAAGAAGGAGGTGTGAGAGTGACCTACAATCCCCGTAAGTCATAGATAGAAAAACACCATTTTGTAGAATAGAACATGAATGTGGCCTCTACTCCAAGTCTGCCTGGGAAGGTCAGGAATAAAATTTGCAGAAAATCCTTAGTGCTTTATGAATGCAGTCTTTAATATGGCCACCGGAGAAGGAAAATGAACACATTCCCAAGATGTGAGATGCCTAGAATTTGAAAGTACCCACTAAAGCTTACTTATTTTGGTGATAGTAGGGAAGAAAAATAATTTAAAATGTAAGCTATCAGAAAATATGTGTTCACTTGTTAAAAAGCATGAGATATTTCTGCACTGATTGCAGAGATGTTTTCAAATGTTTTCTGTTCTCTGCTATTAAGTTTGTCAAAGCAATACAATTATATTAAGAGACTAGCAACCAAAATACTGACAAATTACCTGTCTCTACCCAGCACTGATAACAACTAATTTTTCACAGTAATTGGAAGGTCCCAGTGTATACCATGCAGTCGCTAGATGGCACTCTATGATATGCAGATACTTATTTATCTGCAGTGCCTTCCTTAAAAGGAGTTTTCCAGGGACACAACATTTTGTTCCATTTTATCCTCTAAATTTGTCTTATTGAAAAAAAAAAAAAAAAAAAAAAAAAATCTAGACTCAAAGATAAAATTTCAATATCATATAGAAAGATGGAATACAGATATATCAAATAACCCCTAAGATGTTTAGCAGCAGCTAAAAAGGAAACTTACTACATGTTCGAATGTATGCAATCATATTATTGCAGAATTTAGGAAGACAGGCAGTTCTGCCTATGCAACCATATTGCCGGGCTCTGTATGTACACAAGCTTTGGTAATGATATCCAAAACAAAACTGTGTCTAATGTATAAGGCAAACTAAAATAATTTTAACTTTGATTGGCAATATGATCTCTTGTGGTTTGGAAAAACAAGAATGAAAGTCTCACTCTTTGTATTACAGTGTATTATTTTCCATCTTTTCAGTATTAGAGATAGTGCTTAGGATTAAGCTGTGCTGTGTCACTTCCACATTGACCATTACAGAGAGAGACCATTGACAATGACCATTCTCAGAGAGTGGTCGGGCACTGGAATGGCCTGCCAAGGGAGGTGGTAGAGTCACCGTCCCTGGCGGTGGTAAGAGGCTTCTGGATGAGGAGCTGCAAGATATGGTTTAGTAGCTTGTGGTAGCAGTGGTAATGTGAAGACGGTTGGACTCGATGATCTTATAGGTCATTTCCAACCTTGTGATTCTATGATTCTATGATTCTACAATTCTACAGCACCCAGCTGCCTTTCCTCAGCACTTTTTAAGGTTTTGGTGTTGTTTTTTTCTTCTTCTTCTTTTTTTTTTAAATTATTATTATTATTATTATTATTATTATTAAAGTCAATAAAGGTTCACTAATGTGCAATAATCTGAGATAAGCTGTATTTTTATTTGGTTTTTTTTTATGTGTTAAGAATGCAGATTGAAATTAACGAATAGACAAAATTCAAAAAATTCTCCTGATAATGCCAAAGAAGTGAATTCTACAATGTTTAAATTAAAAATGTTGATATTGAGTGGAGATATGCAAAAATCTCCCTAAAATCAGAAGAAAAAATGAAAAAAATACATGTTTCTTATTTTCCCATATTAAGATGAAACCTATTTCTGATTAAGGAGCTATGCTGATGAAAATTAATTCTGTTAAAAATAAATTTGATCCTCATTAGATTGGGTCAGATAGGCCACAATTCCAGCTAAAGTAAACGTGCAGAAAATTCCATCTGAGATCATGAATGTGTTTGCATGTATATTTGTATAGCAGCAAAGTTAGATCACCTATGCCAAGCACAACAATGCACAGTTGCATTGGCTCAGACATGCAGTAAACATATTGTATAGAACTATGTAGAAAGTAAAAGATGCATATAAGGGTAGATGTCATTTGAAGGCTGCATCCTTGATGGATTAATACTATCTTCCTCACATAGTTTTTGATGTTATTTTTCTTTTTTATCTAAGTTTACAAAATCATTTTGTTTGTTTTTTACATACATATACAAGCTGAATAGAATCATAGAATCCTAGAATAACTTGAGCTGGACAGATGTATAAGGATCATGGAGTCCAACTCTGAATGCTTGAGTCCAACTGTGAAATGAAGTAAAAAATGAAGTAGCTGAGATGTAACAGCATGTTTCATATGGTGAATGTTGTGAATGTTTGTTTCAGACATAGGCACAGTACTGAAAGCAGTGAGTATCACCAAGGAGAAGTGGAGTAAGGAAGAGGTGGTCCTGGAAGAGCTACAGATATTCAAGGTAAGCATTAACAGCCACTACATCAATTACTCAGGAGACTTAAAGGCTCAGAATGCCTTTATCTCTATGACTGCTTGCTCAGCGGAACTAGTTCAAGATTCCAGAAGGACAATATGTCAATTTTTAAATGCCTTGATATTCTCTAAGAAAGTCAATTGGAGAAAATAACAGAAACAAAAGAACAAGATTTTTCAAACTCATAGAAAGTCTCAATTTTCCTGTCTTGTTCTACTTTGCAATCCTATTTTGAGCCTAACCTACTTATTATTATTTTATTTTTAATGGTGATATTCCTGTTATCTCAGCTTTGGAATTATTCTTCACACAATTATAATTTAAAAACCAACCAAGC